>NC_137805.1:34981304-35286304 GCF_963383645.1 Muscardinus avellanarius
TATTCTTTATTTTGAAACAGAGTCTCACTAAGTTACGGAGGGCCTCACTAAATAGCTGAGGCTGTCCACGAACAGTGATCCTCCAGTCTCAGCCTCCCGAATGCTGGGATTACAAGCGTGCGCCACCACGCCCGGCTTGGAAACAGGGTCTCTTAAGCCAGCTGAGGCTTGAGGCTGGCTTCGAACCTGCGTGATCCTCCTGTCTCAGCCTCCCAAGCGTGGGGATTACAAGCGTGCGCCACCATGCCCGGCTTTGTTTGTTTGTTTGTTTGTTTGTTTAGTTAGTTAGTTAGTTAGTTAGCTACTGACACAGGATCTTACTAAGGTGCCCAGGCTGTCCTTGAATTTGCAATGCTCCATCTCAGCCTCCCAAGGACTGGAATTACAACCATGCACCCTCAAAACCATCCCGTCTCCTCAGTGAGGCTAGGGCAGAAGGATCCTGAGTTCAGAGCCAATCTGGACAACAATAGTGAGACCCAGTCTTAAAGAAAAAGATAGGTAGACTCCCCCCCTCAAAAAAAAAAAAAAACCCTCTGTATTCTCGCCTTTTTCTTTTTCCTCACGAATCGAGTCAGTGCTCGACGGTGATGTGTGTGTGTGGGTGCTGCTGTCTGTTTACACCAGGGCAGAAGCTCTTTTAAGGACAGGCACTGTGTTCTGTCCCATGTTTTATCATCACCGGGAACAGCGCCTGGCCCATGGTAAGAGCTTGGTAAATATTTATTGAATGAATACGTTAAGGGAATAAAAGCAACACACAGCGCTGAGTGTCTGGAATGCTGCCACATGTTTAAAGGGCTGATGGATGAGGTCGGCATGCGCACACACAACCTGGACGGAGATCTGACAGAAGGACACTTCATTCCACTGGATGCTCTAATACGCAGTGTTTTTTTTTTTTTTTTTTTTTTGTGTGTGTGTGTGTACTGGGGGTGGAACCCAGAGGCTTTCTACCTCCAGGCTATACTTCCAGACCTTTTTTATATTTTATTTGGAAACAGGGTCTCACTAAGTTGCTGAGAGCCTCACTATCTAGCTGAGGCTGGCTTCGAACCCGTGCGATCCTCCTGTCTCAGCCTCCCAAGCGTGGGGATTACAAGCATGTGCCACCACTCAGCTACTTAGTGAGGCTCTTTGCAACTCAGTGAGACCCTGTTTCAAAATAAAGAATAAAAAAATGGTCAGGGGATATAGCTTGGTCAAATGCCTCTGGGTTCCATCCCCAGACCCACACACACAACACACAAAAAAAATAGGGCTGGGGGTGTCGCTCAGAGGTAGAATGCCCCTGGGTTCCATTCCCAATACCAATAAATAAATAAATAAATAAATAAATAAATAAATAAATCCAGCACACATGAATTTAGTGAGCCCTTGTTTTCAAGTTATGTCCACACCAGGTTTCACTACGAATGTCTCTAGCGTGAATGGAGAGGGAGGAGCTGAGTGGGGGCAGGTATGTGGATAGGAATACACCAAGTGAGGTGTGTGCGTGTTTGTATTGCTTTAAATCACGATGATACATTGGTGCTACATTGCACCAATAAAAGTATAAAAATAAGCAGGGCTGTCGGTGTAGTTCAGCTAGAATGTTCCTGGGTTCAATTCCCAGTGCCACACACAAAACTAAACAATGTATGGGGAAAACAAACTAGTGTTTGTTTGCTTGTTTTTTGGTGTGTTACTGGGGACTGAACCCAGGGGCATTCTACCTCTGAGCTACACTCCCAGCTCTATTTTATTATTTTTATTTTGAAACAGGGTTTCACTAAGTTGCAAAGGGCTGAACCTGTCATTCAACCTGTGATCCTTCTGTCTCAGACTCCCAAGTACTGGGATTGAGGCACAAGCCACCATGCCTGGCAAAACAACGTACTTTTTTTTTTTTTTTAATTGCAGGTCTGGGGATGGAACTCAGGGGCATTCTACCTCTGAGCTACACTCCCAGCTCTATTTTTTATTCTTTATTTTGAAACAGGGTCTAAGTTGCAGAGGCCCTCACTACGTAGTTGAGGCTGGCCACGAACCTGTGATCCTTCTGTCTCAGCCTCCCAAGTACTGGCATTACAAGCGTGTGCCACCCATGAGCTACACCCTAATACTGAGCTACCCCTGGAACCCTATTTATTTCTATTTATTTATTTAGTGCTACTGGGGATGGAATTCAGGGACATTCTACCTTGAATGACAGCCCTAGCCCTATTTTTTCTTTTCTTTCTTTCTTTCTTTCTTTCTTTCTTTTTTTTTTGTGTGTGTGTGTGTTGTATGTGTGTGGTACTGGGAATGGAACCCAGGGGCCTTCTACCTCCAGGCTACACTCCCAGACCTATTTTATATTTTATTTGGAAATGGGTCTCTTAAGCCAGCTGAGGCTGGCTTCGAACCTGCGCGATCCTCCTGTCTCAGCCTCCCAAGCAATGGGACGACAAGCGTGCGACAACCTACTCTTGACAATGGACTTGTAAGTATGTGAGGGGCTTCCTTGGGCGACAGTGAGACCTGTATTCTAGAAGACAAGAAAGGCCAGGGATGTAGATCAGTGCTACAACACCTGCCTAGCATGCATAAGGCTTTGGGTTCAGTCCCCAGCAACACACAAGCGCGCGCACACACATACACACACCCCAGGCATGGTGGCACATACCTGTAATTCTAATACTTGGGAGGTTAAGACAGGAGAATCTTAGGTTCAAGGGCAGCCTCAAGAAGTTGTGAGACCCTCATCGATCTAGCAAGACCCCGTTTCAAAATAAAAATAAAATAGAGCTGGGAGTATAGCTCTGGGGTAGAATGCCGAGTACAAAAATAGTTTAATCCTAGTACCAAAAATAGAAGAGAATATGTTGCAGTGGTACTGCATAAGGTGGTAAATTGGGTCTTAAAGATCTGCCGTTACCAGCTTTGCCAGCTTCAGGAGCTAGATATTTGAAAGGATGAAGGCTGGAGGTAAGAAAGCAAGAAACCAGAGCTGGGGGTATAGTTCAGTGGTAGGGTGATCGCTTAGTATATACAAGGCCCTGGGTTCAATTCCCAGTTTTGCCAAAAGGTGGGGGGTTATTTCATGGGTAGCCAGACACAATGTTCCTAGCTGAACATTAACACTGGTCACAGAATATAAATAAATATCAAACAAGACCAGTCTGTAGTTGGAACAAGAAAGGGACAAGGCCATTCTGGCACCACAAATATACACATTTCATACACATTTCATTTCATTTTTTTTTTTTTTTTTTTTTGGTTCTGGAGATTGAACCAAGAGGCATTCTACGTCCAAGCGACACCCCCTAGTTTTTTTTTTTTTTTTTTTGCAGGTCTGGGGATGGAACCCAGGGGCATTTGACCCCCAAGCTACACCCCCTGCCCTCTTTTTTATTCTTTATATTTTTGAAATCGGGTCTCACTGAGTTGCAGAGGGCATAAGCAGCTGAGGATGTTTGTGAACTGCAATCCTCCGGTCTCAGCCTCCCGAATGCTGGTATTACAAGCGTCCGCCGCCACGCCTGGCTTTATTTCTTATTTTGAAACAGGGTCTCACTAAGTTGTGGAGGGCCTCACTAAGTAGCCGAGGTTGGCCACGAACCTGTGCAATCCTCCTGTCTCAGCCTCCCAATTACTGGGATTACAAGTGTGCGCCACCACACCTGGCTACATATTTCTTTTTTTTTTTTTTTTTTTTTGCGGTACTGGGGACAGAACCTAGGGGCATTCTACCTCTGAGTGACACCCCCTGCTCTATTTTTTATTCTTTATTTTGAAACAGGGTCTCACTGAGTTGCAGAGGGCCTCACTAAGTAGCTGAGGCTGGCCATGAACCATGACCAGCCTCAGCCTCCCAAATGCTGGGATTACTAGCGTGCACCAGGCTTCCTCATATAATTTCATTGATGCTTTTTATCAGTGATAGCTGTCTTCAGCCCAGTCTAGCAGTGCCCAGAAATAAGAATTCAAGTAGTTGTTTTATTTTGTCTTTTCACACAGTCTTGCTATTTTGTGGGCTGGTCCAGGCAATCCTCCCTGCCTCAGCCTCTAGAGCAGCTGGGACTATGGGCACGCATCACCACATGCCTGGCTTAGCTTCCAGCTATTTTGGTTTGTGTTTCATTTTGTGGTGCTGAGGATTGAACCTAGGGCCATTCTACCTGCAAGCCAAACTGCCATCACATTTTTTTTTTTTTATTAATTTGGAAACAGGGTCTCACCAATTTGCTCAGAGCCTCACAAATTTGCTGAGGCTGACTTTGAACCTCTGATTCTCCTGTCCCAGCCTCCCAATACTGAAATTACAGGTATGCACCACCACACCTGACTCTTATTCTTGTTTTTGTTTTGCAGTGCTGGGAATTAAACCACAGGGCTCACACATTCTAGGTAAATATTCTACCCCTGAGCTACACCGCCCAGCCTATCTATCATCCATCCATCCATCATCTATCTATCTATCTATTACAGTACTGGGGATGGAACCCAGGGGCATTCTACCTCCGAGCTACATCTCCAGCCCTATCTTTTATTCTTTATTTTAAAACAGGGTCTCGCTAAGTTGTAGAGGACCTCACTGAATTGCCGAGGCTGGCCACAAACCTGCGATCCTCCTATCTCAGCCTCCCAGGTACTAGGATTACAAGTATGGGTCACCACACCTGGCTTATCTATACTGATTTTGAGACAGCATCTCAGTTGCCGAGGCTAGCCTCAAACTTGCCATTCTCCGGCCTCAGCTTCCTGGGTAGCTCTGATTACAGGTATGCACCACTGCGCCTGAGTAGATTCAAGAATTTTAAGGGAAACATTAGAAACAGTAGAACAGCCGGGCGTGGTGGCGCACGCTTGTAATCCCCGCGCTTGGGAGGCGGAGACAGGAGGATCGCGCAGGTTCGAAGCCAGCCGCGCTGGCGTAAGAGACCCTGTTTCAAAAATATAAAAATAGGTCTGGGAGTGTAGCCCGGAGGAAGAACGGCTTCCAGGAACCCCAGTACCACCAAAAAAAAAAAAAAAGAAAGAAAGAAACAGTAGAACACATCTATAATACCAGTACTTGGGAGGATGAGACAGAAGGAGCTCAGGTTTGAGGTCAGTGTCAGCAACTTAGTGAGACTGTTGTACACTAGCGAGCAAGAATAACTGTCCATAGCCAAATTGTTTGTCCGAAAAGCCACACTTTATTAACAGGTTCGACCCTGGACCCAAGCATCTCTGCTCAGCAGATAATGACAAGGGCCCCTTCTCCAGTCAACAACCTCCTTACATAGCATCGCGCTACAAGGTCATGAGTCATTTCCATTGTATCAGCCTGGACATTCTTGACATTTACAACTTGTATACTTAAAAGCAACCATAAAGCACACAACTGACCTGGGAAAGGGGTCCCACATCTAGGGTATGTTTACCCAGATGTTGAGATGTGAGATAGCGGGGATTTGTGAGTCGGCCGCTGCTTTTATTTTACCTTCCCCATTTGTCTTTCTATCTGCCAATTAAATAGAGGAGATGAGGGAGAGCAGGCTTGGGAGGGTATACACTTTTCAAATTTATAACTCCTATGTTTAAATTGCCTGAGAAGCATGGATGTTCAGGGGTGGCAGGGGCTCACGGAAGAGGGTCTCTTATCTATGGAATGTTTGTTCAGACATAAGGGCAGTGGAGCTGGCTCCGGGCTGGCGCTTTCTTACTCCCACCCGGTGCCCGGTTCTTCTCTTAAACTGTCAAGAGGAAGACTTATAGAGTCAGCATTATTCACAGCTGGGCTAAAACTCTACTAAAGTACAATCTCTAAAGGTACGCTAATTCATTGGCCCCATCTTAACACCTCTATACTATTAATTCAGACTAGAACCTAAGCATTTGATTAAAGGCATATCATAGCATTTCTTCACTTTAGAGCAACTTATAGAGACAGTTTTTAAGATAACAGGGGCCTGGGGCAGAGGTCCCTTATCTGAGGTACGCAGTCCGGACACAGACGCTTGTTCTTTAGTGGCCATAAACTATTCTGCACCCTGTTCCTGGGTTTAAATCTCAAGGGGAACACATAAATTTAAGATTGAAATAAAACTTATAGAATCAAACTCTATTACGATATAATTTCTAATAACACACTAAATTATTGATCTTACTAATGATTATAACAAATTTTGTATTAGCAAAACTTAAACTAAGCCTTAATATCTAACTTAAAACACTTAAAGCAAGGCACAACGAGACCTTTGTCAAAATAAAAAAAAATTAAAAGGTCTAGAGGTGTAGCTTGGAGCTAGAATGCCTCTAGGCTGAATCTCCAGTACAAAAGAAAGAAAAGAAAGAAAGAAAGAAAGAAAGAAAGAAAGAAAGAAAGAAAGAAAGAAGAAAGAATTTTAAGAGCTACTTAGAAACTGGGCGTGGTGGCGCACGCTTATAATCCCAGTGCTTGGGAGGCTGAGACAGGAGGATCGCACAGGTTCGAAGCCAGCCTCAGCTACTTAGTGAGGCTCTCAGCAACTTAGTGAGACCCCGTTTCCAAATAAAATATAAAATAGGTCTGGGAGTATAGCCCGGAGGTAGAAAAGCCCCTAGGTTTCACCCCCAATACCACCAAAAAAAAAAAAAAGAAAGAAAGAAAGAAAGAAAAAAAGAAAAAAAAATTAAGAGCTACCTGGAAGTTTCAGTGGTCCTTGATAACGTGACTTGATCTGATTGATGTGTGTTGTAAAATCCAGGAAAATAATTATGCTAAAAAGCTACTTTTTTTTGGGGGGGGTACTGGGGATGGAACCCAATTTTTTGTGCTTTATTTTGAAACAGGGTCCCACTGAGTTGCAAAAGGCCTCACTAAGTAGCTGAGGCTGGCTTTGAACCAAGACCCTCTGGTCTCAGCCTCCCGAATGCTGGGATTACAAGCGTGCACCACCATGCCTAGCTCAAGTTGCTCCTCATTTATTTAGAGCACATACACATGTACACACACACACACACACACACACACACACACACACATTTTTTTGTGGAACTGGGGACTGAACCCAGGGACATTCTACCTTCAAGTTATACCCCATCCCTATTTTTTTTTTTTCTTGGTGCTACTGGAGATGGAACCCAGGGGCATTCTATCTCCTGGCTACACACCCAGACCTATTTTATATTTTATTTGGAAATGGTATCTTAAACCAGCTGAGGCTGGCTTCGAACCTGCACGATCCTCCTGTCTCAGCCTCCCAAGTGCAGAGATTACAAGCGTGTGCCACCACGCCCGGCTACCCCATCCCTATTTTTTTATTCTTTATTTTGAAACAGAGTCTCCGTAAGTTGCAGAGGTCCTCCCTAAGTAACTGAGGCCGGCTGCAAACCTGCGATCCTCCTGTCTCAGCCTACCAAGTACTGGGATTACAAGCATGTGCCACCAAGCCCAGCTAGACACATACATTAATAAAAAACTTCCTCCTACTGATTCTTTTTTTTTTTTTTTTTTGCGGGTCTGGGGATGGAACCCAGGGGCATTTGACCTCCGAGCTATATCCCCACCCTATTTTTTATTCTTTATTTTGAAACAGAGTCTCACTAACTTGTGGAGGGCCTCACTAAGTAGCTGAGGCTGTTTGCGAATTGTGATCCTCTGGTCTCAGCCTCCCGAATGCTGGGATTACAAACGTGTGCCACCACGCCCGGCCTCCCACTGATTCTTATTTTTATTTTTTTTTTATTTTTATTTTTTTGGTGGTACTGGGGTTCCTGGAAGCCCTTCTACCTCCGGGCTACACTCTCAGACCTATTTTATATTTTTGAAACAGGGTCACTTAAGCCAGCATGACTGGCTACGAACTTGCACGATCCTCCTGTCTCCGACTCCCAAGTGCAGGGATTACAAACCTGCGCCACCACGCCCAGCTCTTATTTTTATTTTTATTTTTTGTGTGTGGTACTGGAACCCAGGGGCTCTCTACCTCTGGGCTACACTCCTGAATCTATTTTATATTGTAATTGGAAACAGGGTCTCACTAAGTTGCTGAGAGCGTCACTAGGTAGCTGAGGCTGGCCTCGAACCTGTGCAATCCTCCTATCTCGGCCTCCAAAGTACTGGGATTACAGTGTGTGCCACTACGCCTGGCATTTATTTTTATTTTTGAAACAGGATCTTGCTAGGTTAATGAGCGTCTTACTACTTGCTGAGGCTGTCCTCGAATTTGTGATCCTCCTACTTCAGCCTCCCAAGTACTGGGATTACAGGCATGTGGCACCATACCCAACTGAAAAACTACTTTTATTTTATTTATTTATTTATTTTTTGGTGGTACTGGGGGTGGAACCCAGAGGCTTTCTACCTCCGGTCTATACTCCCAGACCTTTTTTTTTTTTTTTTTTTTTGGAAACAGGGTCTCACTAAGTTGCTGAGAGCCTCACTAAGTAGCTGAGGCTGGCTTCGAACCTGTGCGATCCTCCTGTCTCAGCCTCCCAAGCGCGGGGATTACAAGTTGGCGCCTGGCTTGAAAAGCTACTTTTAAAAGCATTTCAAAATAGAGTCAGGAGGCCATTAGGAGGCTAGGGCAGCTGGGCGCGGTGGCGCACACTTATAATCCCAGCGCTTGGGAGGCTGAGACAGAAGGATTACTCAGGTTTGAAGCCAGCCTCAACTACTTAGTGAGGCTCTCAGCAACTTCAGTGAGACCCTGTTTCCAAATAAAATATAAAATAGGTCTGGGAGTGTAGCCCAGAGGTACAAAGCCCCTGGGTTCCACTCCCAGTACCAGAAAAAAAAAAAAAAAAAAAGAGAGAGAGGGACTAGGGCATATACAGGTATTTGGCTGTGGCCTGGGAAGATGCCCTCTGGAAATGCCAAGAGAAAAATGACGCAGGAATGCTAGCCTTTGCACTGGGCAAGGCCTGTAAAGCCATTAACCTCTTTTATTGGAGGATGTAGCCGAGCCACCTTCAAAAGTCACCAAAGAACTGTACACCTGGGGATAGTGTTGCCTGGGTCCTAGGCCATCGGCCTGACTCTAGGGATCCCAGGAAATCCAGTCCAACCACTCTCCCCATAGAAAACAACAGAAAACGTACTGGTAGTCGGGCATGGTGGGGCATACCTGTAATCCCAGCACTCGGAGGCTGAGACAGGAGAATCTGAGGAGCGTGGCCAGCCTCAGCTACCTTGTGAGTCTCAGCAAGCTAGCGAGACCCTGTTTCACAATGAGACGACAAAATACGGGCTGGGGGTGTAGTTCTGAGGTCGAATGGCCCTGGGTTCAAGCCCCAGTACAACTCAAAAAAACAAAAAACAAAACAAAACAAAACAAAAGTAATGGTAACAGAATTTAAGTAATCTAGCTACATTGGAAAGAGGGAGTAGGGCATTCTTGTCTTTGGGAGTACTGATATGAGTTTTGGGGACGTAGTGTAGGGTAGAGTGGCTGCTGACTGTACTAGTATTGGGAAGAGGTTTCAAAATGTATTAATGTACCAGTATTGGGAAAGATTTCCAATTTTGAAAATATACTGTTTGTACTAAAGGAAGCCAGGAGTGTCAGGAAGAAGGGCCTTTTTACATTTCTAAAGAGAAGAAAGCCTGGAGCCAGGGAAAAGGGCCTCTTTACATTTCTAAAGAGAGACAGACTGGCTGAAGGATGGGAGGAAATCCCAGATCTGGAGAAGCAACTTAACACATCTTGGGAGGGTAACAAAAGGTGTGGGGGTCTGTGCCCCAGACAGGGCTGCTATCCCAGCCCCTGCCTCCGAGAGGCAGATCTGGCTGGGATGGAGACAGCAGAAAACTGGGCTAGAGATAGGGCAGCACATCTACATATCAAAGGACCTGCGCAGACTTGGTCAGGGTAAGAACACTCAGCATGCGGGGTCTTTTGGTGTATTCACTCGAGTCAACCCCCATGCCAGAAATGGCATGGGGCCTTAACTGTCTTCTGTATTTTTATCTTTTTAATCTGAAGGTTATGGGGCTTTAACTGTCTTCCGTCTTTCTATCTCTTTAATAAACTTTTTTTAATCTTCAGCAAGTGTCCGAGCTATGTATATTTATCCTTAGCTCAGGACAAGAACCTGCACTTTTTACCTTTGTGTGGTTGTGTTGGGGGAATTATTTCTTCCCTCACACACCGCAACATATTTCACCGTATCACTTACCATGTGTGCGACCCTGCATTCAATCCCCCAGTACCATCAACTCCCAAAAAACTGAAGGCAGAGATGCCAAGCTTTATCCTTTCTGCATCTGCAGACCTAAGTGAAGAATAAGTACCTCTGAGCTAGAGTAGCCTCTAAACCAGGCGTGGTGGTGCATATCCGCAATCTTAATACTTGTGAGGCTGAAACAGGAGGATTGCAGGTTTGAAGTCGGTCTCGAAATGTAGCGAGACTCTCTTTTGAAATAAAAATAAGAATGGCTAGGGGTATAGTCAGAAGGTAGAAAGCACTGTTTTATTCCCAAAACAACACAGCAAAACAAACAAATTAGCCAGGCCTGGTGGCGCACGCTTGTAATCTCAGCATTCGGGAGGCTGAGACCGGAGGAACACGGTTCGCGGCCAGCCTCAGCTACTTAGTGAGGCCCTCCGCAACTCAGTGAGACCCGGTTTCAAAATAAAGAACAGAAAATAGGGCAGGGGGTGTAGCTCAGAGGAATGCCCCTGGGTTCCATCCCCAGACCTGCAAAAACATAAAACAAACAAACCAACCAAGAAAACGGGGACTTAAGTAGCTGAGGCTGACCGTGAACATGCATCCTCAGCTACTCTAAGTCCCTGTGGTTGTTACTTACCCTAACAATCAAACAACTGCATTCAGCCCAGTAATGTACAACTTACAGTTAGGGTAGTTTGTCTGCGCCCAGGACCTTCTCTCTCTTTCTTTCTTTCTTTCTTTGGCACTGGAAATTGAACCTAGTGGTGTTCTACTGACGTATGATAGAAGAAGTAAAAGACATAGGCAGGAAGGAGACAGATAGGAAGGAGAAGTAAAATAGATCTTTAATATAAGAACCTGGTGCTAAAGTTCTTCATGAAAGATAGATTGGGGTGTCCCAGTCGCATAGAGACACGCGGAGATCCATAATCGGTATTACGGATGTCTTTATTCGTGGGAAGTCGGCCTCCAGCCCCCGCGTGGCTGACATGGGGGCTGGCATGGGGGGAGAGAGAGTGCGTCCCTCCCTCTCTCTATCTGGCTCCCCTCTGAACTCTCTTCCTCCTGACCGGGAGGCGTAGTCAGGCTCCACCTCCTAGCTTTCCGCCCTGCCCCTTTTTGGGGGCTGGGGCAGCTCTAACCTTTCACTTCATACGTTTACTCCCGAACTAGTTCTCTCTTCCAGGCCTCCCTCTCCCCAATTCCTGGGAAATGTGTAAGTCCTAGAGTTAACTGGGGGGTGGGGAGAGCCCACCTATAATTGTCTGCTTAACTGCTAACAAGACGGGCTATCTTGAGAGACCTCTTATTTGGAGGACCCGCCTGCTCATCTACTGATCAGATCATGGACACCAGGATCAACCTGAGGCTCCAGAAGATGGCCAGACCACCAAAACCAGCGTGTGATCAGCCGGTGCCATCCTCACACACCTGCCCATTCCTACCCTTCACCAGGTTCCTTTAAGAAAACTTTAAGAACAGCCACAAACCCCCGAAATATGTCTCTTTCTTGAGATAGCCCACGTTCTCCCTTGAATGTCTATTCCTATTTTCCTAAGTAAACCTCTTTGTCTCTGGATGGTGTTGTGCCTTGCTTTTAAGTTAGGTATTAAGGCTTAGTTTAAGTTTTAACAATCGCCTGTGCCCGGGCTGCATACCTCAGATAAGGGATCCTCTGCCCCAGGCCCCTGTTAATTGTCTATATAAGTTGCTTTAAAGTGAAGAAATGTTATGATATGCCTTTAATCAAATGCTTAGGTTCTAGTCTGATTTAATAGTATAGATGTGTTAAGATGGGTATCTTTTACCCATCTTATTAGCGTACCTTTAGAATTAGCGTACCTTTAGAGATTGTACTTCAATAGAGTTTTAACCCAGCCCTAAATAATGCTGACTCTACCTTAAAGCCTGTCTTCCTCTTAACAGTTTTAAGAGAAGAACCAGGCACCGGGTGGGAGTGAGGAAGTGCCAGCCCAGAGCCAGCTCCACTGCCCTTGTGTCTGAACAGACATTCCATAGATAAGAGACCCTCTTCCCATGTCGGTTGTGTGCTTTATGGTTGCTTTTAAGTATACAAGTTGTAAATGTCAAGAATGTCCAGGCTGATACAATGGAAATGACTAATGACCTTGTAGCGCAATGCGATGTAAGGAGGTTGTTGACTGGAGACTGCACCTTTGCCTCTTATGTGGAGACACATGCGCTTGGGTCCAGGTTTGAACCTGTAATGAAGTGTGGCTCAACAGACTAATAATTGGCTATGGACAGTTTTTCTCGCTTGCTAGGTTACAACAATGGCATGAGCTAAAATCCATTTCCATCACACAAGACAAGGACCCCACCAGCCCTGAAGTGGCTTTTCCTCTTTGGGAACTTCTTGGACCCTTCATAGAATCACCCCTTCTCCCATGACACTGCCTCTGAGCTACACCCCCCAGTCCTATTTTATTTTATTTTATATTATTTTATTTTGAAACAGTCTCACTAAATTAATGCACATTGACTTCCAACCTTCAATCCTCCTACCAGGCTCCTGAGTACTGGGAATCCAGATGTGTGAGATGTGTGCCTGGCTCGGACACATTTTTCTTCCTTCCTTTCTTTCTTTTCTCTCTTTTTTTTTTTTTTTGAAGATTTAAAGAAGTTTATTAGAAAGATAGAAATACAGAAAATAGAAATATAGCTCCATGCCAGAGTGGCATGGAGGGGTGACTCGAATGAATACACCCGTTCTTTCTTTCTTTCTTTTTTTTTAAGTATTGGGTTTTATTTATTTTTCATTCATTTATTTATTTATTTTTGGTGGTACTGGGGGTGGAACCCAGAGGCTTTCTACCACCGGGCTATACTCCCAGGCCCATTTTATATTTTATTTGGAAACAGGGTCTCACTAAGTTGCTGAGAGCCTCACTAAGTAGCTGAGGCTGGCTTCGAACCCGTGCGATCCTCCTGTCTCAGCCTCCCAAGCACGGGGATTACAACCCTGCGCCACCACGCCCAGCTCACATTTTTCTTTATGTAACTTATAGAATTGCTATCAGGGTCCAAAAGAGCTAGCAGATGCTGGGTGTGGTGGTGTGCACTTGTAATCCCAGCATTTGAGAGGCTGAGACAGGAGAATCCGGATTTGTGGCCAGCCTCATCTACTTACTGAGGCTCTCTGAAACTTAGTGAGACCTTGTTTCAAAATAAAGAATAAAAAATCGGGCTGGGGGTGTAGCTCGGAAGTAGAATACCCCTGGGTTCCATCCCCAGTACTGGAAAAAAAAAAAAAAAAAAGAAAGAAAAGAAGAGAAGAGAAAAGAAAAGAAAAGAAAAGAAAAGAAAAGAAAAGAAAAGAAAAGAAAAAGCTAGCAGGTGAGGACGAAGCGGGAGAAGGAACAGACGGTGAATTTCAGAACGCCACACCAGAATACAGATGTAAAGCCTGTCTTCTTTAAGTGTCAGTAGTAACTTTTCTGGGCTTTAAGGGGGAAGAACCAAGGCAAAAGCTGGGTAGTTTGCACAACACACTGGTCCTACCTGTGTCGGGGAAGTTGCTGCTGGGGTGGGGAAGGGCATCTATCTCCCTAGGAACTGCAGCTGCTCAGGGGTAAATCTCCATTTTCTTTGCAGGATCTTTATCTATAGAGCTTATGATCCTGGAAGGGGGCTTCAGAGCACGTTTATTTACAAGACCTGTGGTGCTGGGATTTAAGATAAACTTGGAAAAAAACAACTTCAGAAAAGGACAGGAGAGGAGAGGCATAGATATCAGGTAAATTGTTGAATCTCCCCTTTCCCTTTAAAAGACCCATATAAACTGGGCATAGCGGCATGCACCTATATTCCAAAACTACCCAGGAGGCTGCGGCAGGAGGAGTGCCAGTGTTGTGAGCTAACCAGGCGAGAATAACTGTCCAAGGCCAATCATCCATCCGCAAAGCCACACTTTATTGCAGGTTCGAACCTGGACCCAAGCACCTCTGGCACAGCAGAAATGGCATGGGCCCAGAGCTCCGCTCAGGGGCCAAATTTATACCATTTACATTAAACTGCAGGTCATTGTACATCATTGATGACATTTTGTAAATTTCCCGCTTACATTTTTTGCGTAACTTGTACAGACATTTTTTAAGATAACGGGTGTAGGGGCAGAGGACCTCTTATCTAGGTTTACAGCCCTGATAGGGGATGCTCTTAGCTGGGGCGGATACCCTATACTTTTAGCTTTTCTAGGAATTTGCCCGTTAATATTGGCCATTTGAGCTTACAACTTATGGAACTTCTATATAATGAAAACATTTTTTTTTTTTTTTTTTTTTTGGTGGTACTAGGGTTCCTGGAAGCCCTTCTACCTCCGGGATACACTCCCACGGGCTACACTCCCAGACCTATTTTTTAACATTTTTATGTGGAAACGGAGTCTCTTAAGCCAGCGAGGCTGGCTCCGAACCAGCGCGATCCTCCTGTCTCCGCCTCCCAAGCGCAGGGATTACAAGCATGCACCACGATGCCCGGCATATAATGAAAACATTTTTAATAAAGATTATAAAAACACTTTTATAATCACTCATATTATTCTTATTATTAGCTATTATGAATTTCTGCTATTAAATTCATAACTATAGGCTTATAATTAACACCCAATACTATTGAACTATTGGCACACAATACTACTGATCATAATAGTATTGATTGCTATTATCTCATACAATAATATTATTACATAACATTATTGCCACAATTATTAATCTTAATTTTAGTCACAGCAAACTTATAAAACTTAAACCAACTCTTGAAGCATCTAACTTCAAACCAGGCATAGGTGGGGGTTTCTTATCTAAAACCCACACAGGCGGGCTAGGCCTGGGCAGCTGCTTAGGATACTTCCCGTTTAGCTGCTCTCTGCCTGTCAGTTTCTAACACAAAACTCACAAGCACAAACCCATATATGACATTAAAACTTATTAACTAATCATTAAACACCATACAGAACTAAATTAGCTACCTATTATTGACTATTAGCTTTTATTAACACGGCACACAACACTACACTCATGACTTTAAAGACATACTATAACACCAGTTCTAGGCCAGCCTGGGCAACTTAGACCCTGTCTCAAAACGAAAGAAGGAGGTTTTGTCCTTTTGAGGAGATAGAAAGGAAATAGACAGATAGGGAAAAGGTCTCAGTAGAAAAAAAGTTATTTTCCTGAGTTTCCTTAGAGGTGACAAATATCTGAAATTTGAAAGGCTCAGAGATAAGAAGGACCAGAGCTTCACAAAGCCATCTGTTTACTAATCAACAAACCCAGGAGCCCCTCACCAGCAAGTCTGAAAGGAGATTCTTCAAGTACTTGCAAACACCCTATGCAAATTCTGAGAGCTGCTTCCCAGAATTCCTGGGTCCCAAAAGTCACTCTAACCAAAAGAGGACTAGCAGGCATCGGCAAAGCCACTGGTTGGATAGCAAATTGGGCTTTTCCCTCTTGGGACCCCCTCCCCTTTTGGGGAGCTGTTCTTTCTCTCGCAGGTCGTGTTGGCCCTCAGAGAAGGCAGAGTGCATCTGAGGGCACGTGGCTCGGGCTACTCTCTCGCGCAGACTCTGGAAAAAAGCAGCTTGCACCTGAAGGCAATTCGGCTTGGGCTACTCTCAAGTATTGTCCTGAAGGCAGCTGCTGGACACAGAGTTCCAGCCCCTTTGGGGTGTTCAGCCACCCTCCCCCCATTCCCTGCTGCTTCCAATAAACCTTTCAACCCCCTTCCTGAGGTCTGCGGGTATCATTCTTCGCTCACCTTAGACAAAAACCCGGTAAGGAAAACTCTGTGTCAACTACCCCCCCCCCCCCCCCCGTTTCACTTTGCCATAGGAAACAATGTCTTTTCTCTGCTTCTTTTCCTTTTTGGTGGTATTGGGGAGTGAACCCAGAGATATTCTACCTCCGAATTATACTCCTAGCCCTATTGTATTTTTTATTTTGAAACAAGGTCTCACTGTGTTGCTAAGGGCTTCACTATTTGTGGAGGCTGGTTGGGAACGTTTGCACCTTCTATTTCAGCCTCCCAAGTACTGGGATTACAAGTGTGCGCCATCATGCCTGGTTAATGCCCATCTTTTCTTTGTTAAATTGGATTCTTTGGTTCACAAATTAAATTCCCCGGATAAGCTTTCCATGGCTACTTCCCAACTAAACCTATGCCTGCCTGCCTGCCTGCCTGCCTTTCTCTTATTTTGGTGCTGAGGTCCAAAGCTTCCCACATGCTAGCAAGCGCTCTTCCTTTGAGCTACATCCCCAGCCGCCACTAACACACACACACACACCCACACTCTCTCTCTCTCTCTCTCTCTCTCTCTCCACACACACACACTCATACACACTTTGGTGCTGAGATTGAACCCAGGGGGATTCTATCCCTGAGCTACACCCCCCAGTCCTATTTGTGTATGTGTGTATATGATACTTGGGCTTGACAGTGGAATTCTACCTTTGAACGAGTTTATATTTTATTTTGAGACAAGGTCTCACTAAGTTGCTGAGGCTGGCTGTGAAACTGAGATCCTCCAGTCTCAGCTTCCCAAGTATTGGGATTGCAGGCAAGAGCCACTACTCCCAGGTCTAATATCTTTTTTTTTTTTTTTTTTGGTGGGTCTGGGGATGGAACCCAGGGGCATTTGATCTCCGAGCTATACCCCCTGCCCTAATTTTTATTCTTTATTTTGAAACTGGGTCTCACTGAGTTGCAGAGGTCCTCACTAAGTAGCTGAGGCTGTCCGCGAACCACGATCCTCTGGTCTCAGCCTCCCGAATGCTGGGATTACAAGCGTGCGCCACCACGCCCGGCCTAATATCTTTTTTTTTTTTTTTTTTTTTTTTCTGTACTAGGGATTGATCCCAGGGGCATTCTACCTCTGACCAACACCCTCAGCCCTAATTTTTATTTGAAACAGGGTCTCACTAAATTGCTGAGGTGGCTTCGAACGTGCGATCCTCCTGTCTCAGCCTCGCAAGTACTAGGATTACAAACTGAGCCACCACGCCCAGCTTCTAAGTTTTTTTTTTTTTTTTTTTTTTTTTTTTTTTTTGCAGGTTTGGGGATGGAACCCAGGGGCATTCAACCTCCGAGCTACACCCCCGAGCCTTATTTATGTATTTATTTATTTATTTATCTATCTTTGTGGTACTGGGGATGGAACTTAGGGTCATTCTACCTCTGAGCTATACCCCTAGCCCTATTTTTTAGTCTTTTTATTTTGAAACAGGGTCTCACTGGGTTGCAAAGGGCCTCATTAAGTAGCTGAGGCTGTCCTTGAACCACCATCCTCCTGTCTCAGCCTCCCAAATGCTGGGATTACAAGTGTGCACCACCACGCCCGGCTCCCTATTTTTTTTTTTTTTTTATTCTTTATTTTGAAACAGGGTCTTCAGAGCACCCATCAGGCTAAGGTTTGGTGCATTTACGGCGTAAGCCTTCTCTTAAGTAGGTCACAAATTGTATGAGGGTAGACATGGCCTCTCCGTGCACTTTTGTGGCTCCCCTCCCATGATCTTTACACACCAGCCTCCAAGATAATACGAGATTTAGAGGTGGAGCCTTCGAATATCCAGCCCCGCCCGTCCCGGGCTTAACCCCGCCCCCTATTCATCGCAACCAATCAGAAGTGCCCTGGCAGGGGCGGGGCGGTGGGCGGGGCCGCACCGTGACGCACCGCGTGTCTGGCCTGGGCGGGTCGTACTTCCGGTCTCGGGAACCATCGCGTTTCTGCGGCGACGCCTGAGCTCGCAGTCTCCACCGCGCAGCAAGCCTCGGGACCGGCCGCCTCCACCCCGGCGTCGCCATGGGGGCCGTGCTGGGCGTCTTCTCTCTCGCCAGCTGGGTGAGTCCCGAGGCCTCGGTCCTCGCCCGGCCCGCGGGAAGGGCGATCGCGAACCCCAGCCCCGATCCGAGCAGGCCTCGGCGCCACGGGGAGAGGGGCTCGGCCCCGGGCTGCGAGGTCGCGGGCGGCTCGGCCGCGGCTGCGACACCCCCAGGTGGGGACCCGGCGGCTCGGCTCGCCTCGGGTGTAAGCGGGGGGCCGGAGGAGGCCGGGTCGCCATTGTTTACAGTTCTGATCGCTCCGCCCCCGCGGGCCTTCCGGACTCCGGGTTCCTACGAAGCTGGAATGGGACCAAGGAATGGGAGCTTCCGCAGCGGGGGGGGGGGGCGCTACGGTTCGCTTTGTGGCGCCTATTCTTAAGGGGGGACTCATTTAGTTTGGGGTGGCTTGAATAATGTTTTTATTCCATAGCACGAGATTTGCCAAAACTAGAGTATTTGACAACCGAGATGTTAACCAAGCCTGCCGCCGCTCTTGTTCACGGGAAGGATCCGTGGCTTATTCAGAACCGGAAGCCATGGCCTGAACAGTTTGGGACCCCTGCTAGTCATTTATCAGTGAGGACAGACACCCGAGTATGCCCCTACGAAGCCATTGTGAGGATGGAATGGGTAGATGCGTTGAGTAACTTGTAAGCGGTAAACTGCTTGAAAAAGGGCATCTTAAGCCGGGCATGGTGGTGTATTCCTGCAATCCCAGTACTTGGGAGGCTGAGGCAGGAGGCAGGTTGCGGCCAGCTTCAGCAACTTTAGGGATCCTGTTTGAAAATAAAAGAATAAAATAGGGCTGGAGGTGTAGTTCAGAGGCAGAATGCCCCTGCGTTCAATACCCAGCTTAAAAAATAAAAATAAAGCAACATACACACACAAAGGAAATGTAGGGTCTGTGGAAGAGAATATGCTGAATTCTCTTAGACCAGCTTCAGAGGAGCAGGTTGCTTGAAATCATTTTTTAATTGTTTCCATATTCCCGGCTATGTAATTGAGCAAGGATTCAGTCTCAGCACATTCCACTTCCATTTCTTAGGGACAGATGTACTTTCCATCCTTTGAGGAAGGATGGTCTTATTTTTTTGTTTTTGCGAGTCTAGGGATGGAACCCAGGGGAATTTGACCGACCTCCGAGCTACACCCCCTGCCCTTTTTTTTTTTTTTTTTTTTTTTTTTATTTTGAAACAGGGTCTCACAGTTGCAGAGGGCCTCACTAAGTAGCTGAGGCTGTCCGGGAACCGCCATCCTCCTGTCTCAGCCTCCTGAATGCTGGGATTACAAACTTGCGCCACCACGCCCTGCGAGGAGGAAGGATGATCTTAAATGAAGTTATTAGGTCATTAAACATTCCTTGAGCAGTGGCTTTCCAGTTGTTTGTCTTAATCTAAAATACATTTTATGGAGTTGACCCAGTGCGCCCAAAGTATTACAAAGTAATTCTTTACCATGTTGTGTGTGATTTTTATTTATTACATTGGAAACAAATTTTGACCAGTTGATTTTTACCGTCACTAGTGGGTAAGTCTGCTATTTACAAAATAAAATTTAAATGTGTATGCTTATTGATATTTGGAAACAAATGTGTCTTTCCTATCTTGATACATTTTGTGGTACTGGGGGTTGAACAGAGCTTCGCTACCAGTCCACCCCCCCCTTTTCCCTTCTTACTAGGGATGGAACCCAGGGGCATTCTACCTCCAAACTACACCCTAACCCTATTTTTTTTTTTTAAATTTTTGAAACAAGAGTCTAAGTTGGGGAGGGCTTCACTAAGTACCAGAGGCTGGCTGTGAACCTGAGATCCTCCGTTCTTAGCCTTCTGGGTAATGGAATTATAAGCACTGGCAGCCATTACCACACCCTGCTACTACCAAACCTTTTTTTCTTTTGATTTTGAAACCGATCTATAGGTCTCCCTACATTGTTGAGGCTGTCCTTGAACCTGTTATCTTCCTGTCTACTGTCTACTACCGCCATTTCTGGCTCTGAAATACATTTTAGCTGTGATTTGAAACTAAGATCTACGGTTTGTTTGTTTGATTGATTTTTTATTTTTCATTAGCTGCACTGGGGATGGAACCTAGGGGCATTCCATCTCCAAGCTACACCCCCAGGTCTATTTTTTATTCTTTATTTTAAAACGGTCTCACTAAGTTCCTGGGGCTGGTCTTAAACCTGTGATCCTTCTATCTCAGCCTCCCAAGTACTTGAATTACAAGTATGTGCCATGGCATTGATTTAGAAGTACCATTTGAATTGATGCCATCTAAGCATCTATCTAGATATAGCTTCAATATTTTATGAACCCTTTAATTCAGTGGAAACAGTAAGGAGTTCAATATGTCAGAGCGTGGAATGAGTGAGGAGAGATACAGGAAATTAAATAAGAAAGGCAGTAGGGAGCACGGAGATCAGCTCAGTAGAGGGGAGCGCACCCATGGCCCTGGAAGTCCAGGCCTTGTGATGCCAGTGAGCACATGCTTGCCCCAGCACTGCACTGTACCCCCAGCCAGGCTTGGCTTTTTAGGAGTTTGGTTTTTACTCATGAATGATAAAGGCAGCCATTATAGAGTTCGAAAAGAAGAGTGACACAATTTGATCTGTGTCCTAACAAGATGGGTCTGACTGCCATGGGGAATTGATGGCGGAAGAGTAGGGCTGATGTGGTATGGCATAGGAAGGACTGCACTGCCCTCTTGGGTTTTAGTTGGTGGGCGCCTTCAGTTAACTAGGAAAGGTTAGTGTTTAGAGTTTTTTAGGTTTGGTTTTTTTTTATTTTGTTTGTTTTTTTGGTAGTATTGAGGGTGGAACCCAGGGGCTTTCTACCTCCAGGCTATACTCCCAGACTATTGTGTCTTAACCCCGCGAGACAGAAGCTCCAGAGCCAGTCGATTTCATATAGGTCACTTTATTACAGGTTCGAACCTGGACCCAAGCACATCTGGCACAGCCAGAGTCAGCATGGGCCCCGATTCTAGCAAGGGGGCTTTCTTATATAGTATTATTTTGCCAAGTCATTTTTATTAAATCAGCCTAAACATTTTTACATTTACAACCTTTAAGCTACAAAGCCACTATGCAAGTACACAGATGTTCAGGGAGAGAGCCAGGGTATGTGAGCGGGGTCTCTTATCTAGAATATGTTTGCCCGGAATACCAGGATGTGCCTGGGTCATGAGTAACTGCTTTATTCTAATCTCTCACAGAAACGGCTACAGTTTCCCGCCTGAGCTGTCTTTTAACTTCTTGAAGGATACTAAGAAAGGCAAATAATTTTAAACTAACTTATACTATTATTAAAGCATTTTAATCAAAGTATCTTATTTTATTGATCACACCATTTCAATTTATAACCACACAGCACAACCACTGTTATTATAACTAATGCCTAAATACTTAATAAAAATTATAAAACACAAAAACACATCATGACAAGACCTATTTTATACTTTATTTGGAAACAGGGTCTCACTAAGTTGCTGAGAGCCTCACTAAGTAGCTGAGGCTGGCTTCAAACCTGTGCCGTCCTCCTGTCTCAGCCTCCCAAGCGTGGGGATTACAAGCGAGGACCACCACATCCGGCTATAGTTTAACTTTTTGAGGAGCCTCCAGATTTCTTTTGAATGGAGCTAAATGACTCTTGCTCTCCTCCCCAATCTGGCCCCCCCCCCCACTTTTCTGGTACTGAGGATTGAAGCCAGAGCCTCACATGTGCTAGGTAAGCGCTCTCCCAAAGGGTACAGTCTCAACTCTAATTATTTATAAGAAGGTTTCCCTGTAATGTTGCCCTATGCCTTAACATCAACTTTGGTAACTAGGATTCTCAGAGATCAAAAGTGGAGTTAGGCCGGGCGTGGTGGCCCACGCTTGTAATCCCAGTATTTGGGAGGCCGAGACAGGAAGATCTGGGTTCGTGGACAGCCTCAGCTGCTTAGTGAGGTCCTTTGCAACTCAGTGAGACCTGTTTCAAAATAAAGAATAAAAAAAAGAGGTCTGGGGCATAGCTTGGAGGTAGAATGCCTCTGTGTTCCAATACCAATACTGCCAAAGGAAGGAAAAGAAAAAAGAAAGAAAAAGCAGGGAAAGGAAGTCTCATTAAAAAAAAAAAAAGAAACCCAGAATGGTGGCGCACTCTTGTAATCCCCACGCTTGGGAGGCAGAGACAGGAGGATCGCTCAGGTTCGAAGCCAGCCTCTCTGGCTTAATAAACCCTGTTTCCAAATAAAAATATAAAAAATAGGTCTGGGAGTGTAGCCCGGAGGTAGAAGGGCTTCCAGGAACCCCAGTACCACAAAAAAAAAAAAAAAAAAAAAAGAAGCAGCAGCAGCAGCCAGGCGTGGTGGCACACACTTGAAATCCCATGGGAGGCTGAGATCCGAGGATCACGGTTCGCGGCCAGCCTCAGCTACTCAGTGAGACCCTGTTTCAAAATAAAGAATAAAAAATAGGGCAGGGGGGTCAAATGCCTTTGGGTTCTATCCCCAGACCTGCGAAAAAGAAAAAACAGTATAGCCGAGTGTGAAGATTCCGTGGTTGGCTCCATTTATAGGTGGAGAAGTAGGGTCAGATGATGTGACTCCCGAGGCAAAGTGGCGGGAATAGGACCGAGTCCAGAGCCCACTCTTGAGGCACACGCGGCGTCAGCGGGAAGCCTCGGCGCCCGGCTCGCCCGGCGTCGGCGCGCTGCGGGAGCGCTCAGCGGCTGTGCTGCCATTGCAGGTTCCCTGCCTCTGCGGTGGCGCATCGTGCCTGCTGTGCGGTTGCTGCCCCAACAGCAAGAACTCCACCCTGACCCGCGTGATCTACGCCTTCATTCTCATCCTGGGCACGGTCGTGTCCTGCATCATGCTGGCCCCGGGGATGGACGCTCATCTGAAGAAGGTAAGTAGAACAGGGCATCCTTATCTGAGGGGTGGGCAGGGGCCACAGCATCCTTCATATATAGTTTATTTCATTAATTTATTTTTGTGAGCTGGGGTATTCTACCTCTGAGCTACACCTCCCGCCCTTGGTATGTTTTGAAACAGTCTTGCTAGGTTGCCGAGAGTCTCACTATGTTGATGAGGCTGCTCTTGAACCTGTGATTCTCCTAAGCCAGCCTCCCAGGTATTAGGATTAAAGGTGTGCACCCCCACACCTGGCTTGTGCTGTTTGGTAACACAATATTTTGTCACTTGGGAATCAGTGAGGAAAATCTTAAGAGTCAGTCTTGTAGTTTTCTGAAGTGGCCATTTTTGAAATCCAAGCTTTCTTTTTTTTTGGTGGTTCTGGGTGTGGAACTCAGGGGCTTTTCTACCTCCGGGCTATACTCCCAGACCTATTTTATACTTTATTTGGAAACAGGGTCTCACTAAGTTTCTGAGAGCCTCACTCAGTAGCTGAGGCTGGCTTCGAACCTGTGCGATCCTCCTGTCTCAGCCTCCCAAGCGCGGGGATTACAAGCGTGCGCCACCACGCCCGGCTGAAATCCAAGCTCTCTTATAATGGGATAGAGTCTCTGAATAATGTGGCTATTCCTTTGACATTGAAATTGTTTTCTTCCCAGATTCCTGGATTCTGTGAAGGAGGATTTAAAATCAAAGCGACTGATAGAAATGCGGATAAAGATTGCTACGTCCTGGTCGGTTATAAGGCTGTGTATCGGATCAACTTTGCCTTGGCCATCTTTTTCTTTGTCTTCTCTTTGCTCATGTTAAAAGTAAGAACAAGTAAAGACCCCAGAGCAGCAGTACACAATGGGTATGTGAGATTGATTAGTACCTTGTGGTGTGGCCCTCCTCCCCAGCAGTTCAAGCCTGGCTTAACATGTTTCTTATTCATGGGAATTAGTTATTTTCTGTGTTCATGTTATCCTTTAGATGAAGTAGCCTGGTTTCAAATAGTTATGTTGGTAATGCTATTAATATAGCCTTTATTTTTGCATTCAGAAATTCGCTTTTTTTAGTGTAAGAATGAAAATTGACATTTCATAAATTCTCTTTTAAATTTTAATAGGTTCTGGTTCTTCAAAATTGCTGCCATCGTTGGTATCATGGTTGGATCTTTCTATATTCCTGGGGGCTCTTTCGCCTCAGGTACGGCGCACGACTGAGGGGTCAATTCTAAGATGTGCAGACTGTGTGGAACTGCGTTTCCATTGGTGATTCTGTAGAACCAGTCACTGACTGAGGCTGCGCGACTACTCAGTAGTGATCAGAGTCAGGAGGCATCAGGGCACTTCTCGGCTTTTTTGGAATCGCTTGCTAATCTCACTTGGCAAAACAGCCAGGAAGTTTGTCAACACGAGGGCTGGTAACTCCTGTGCTCTATTATTATTATTATTAATTATTATTATCATTATTATTATTATTTTTGTGTGTGTGTGTTGATGGAGATTGAACCCAAGGGTATTCTGCCGAGCTCTCCCCAGCCCTGTTTCATTTTTTATTTGGAAACAGGATCTCACTGAGTTTCAGAGGGCCTCATTAAGTTGCTGCGGCTGCTCATGATCCTGTGAACCTCCTATCTTAGCCTCCCATATACTGGAATTAGCAGGCGTGGGCAGCTTCCATGAACCCTGTTTTTTTTTTTTTTTTTTTTTGGTGGTACTGGGGTTCCTGGAAGCCCTTCTACCTCCGGGCTACACTCCCAGACCTATTTTTACATTTTTATTTGGAAACAGGGTCTCCTAAGCCAGCGTGCATGGCTGGTTTCGAACCTGCGTGATCCTCCTGTCTCTGCCTCCCAAGTGCGGGGATTACAAGCGTGCCCACCACGCCCGGCATCATGAACCCTGTTTTAACCTGCTTCCGTAACATTGCACTGAGTAACAGGAGGATTCCCCCCTTCTCATAAGCGAAGGCGTATAGAACTATTGGGAATAAACTGGAACACGTTTTAAAAGGTCTGAAGCCCAAAAGAGCACTTCTCAGAGAGGCCTTTGAGTTTGGGATAACCTTGCCTTGAGACAGAATGTCTTTCCTGCCTCTACTTGAAAGCTCTGCCCAATGTTGAACTGTAGTAGCTGAAATGTTACTGCTCCTGCTGTGAAGAGTAACTCTGTTCTCTTGCCTTGTAGTCTGGTTTTATGTTGGCATGGCAGGGGCTGCCTTATACATCTTAATCCAGTTGGTGCTCTTGATAGACCTGGCTCACTCTTGGAATGAGTCGTGGGTCAATAAAATGGAAACAGGAAACCCAAGGGCCTGGTATGCCGGTAGGTATCTAAACTCACCGCTGAGAGCCATACTGCTACCTTAAGCAGGTTACATACACAATAAAGTCTCCACTGATGTAAACGTACAAACTCCCAATGTAGAGCTGCCTTTTACATTTTATTTTTATTTATTTTTTTAATTTATTGTTGCGGTACTGGGTTTGAAATCCAGGGACATTCTACCTGCAGTCTACACCACCAGCCCTGTTTTTTTTCTTTATATTTGAAACAGGGTCTGAGTTGTAGAGGGCCTCACTGAGTGGCTGAGGCTGGCCGTGCACCTGTGATCCTCCCGTCTCCTCCTCCCAAGTGTTGGGATTATAAGCGTGGACCGCTGTGCCCGACCTTAGAGCTGCCTTTTAAAAAACTGCCATTTCCCAGTGAGTCAGTTGTGAATTAAATGTATTGCCAAGGCCGGGCGTGGTGGCGCACGCTTGTAATCCCCGCTCTTGGGAGGTGGAGACAGGAGGATCGCGCAGGTTCAAAGCCAGCCATGCTAGCTTAAGAGACCCGGATTCCAAAAAAAAAAAAAGTCTGGGAGTGTAGCCCAGAGGTAGAAGGGCTTCCAGGAACCCCAGTATCACCAAAAAAAAAAAAAAAAAAAAAAAAAAATCAATTGCCAGAGTAGCACAGGTATTTTAAATCATTGGATTCTTCCAATTTATTTTGAGATTGATGACTGGGCACCTATTTAGTGGAATAATTCTAGTTATTTTGTGCATAGGGAGTACTGGGGATTGAACCCCAGGGGCATGCAAACCCGAGCTATAATCCCAGTCATTCCTATTCTGTGTGTGTGTGTGTGTGTGTGTGTGTGTGTGTGTGTGTGTGTGTGTGTGTACTGGGGATAGAACCCAGGGACCTTCTACCTCCAAGATATATACCTAGCCCAGTTTTATCCTTTAATTTTGAAGCAGGGTCTTGCCAAGTTGCAGACGGCCTCACTGAGTTGTTGAGGCTGGCTGTGAACCTGGGATTCTTCTGTCTCAGCCTCCCAAGTACTGGGTTTACAGGAGTGCGCCACCATGCCCGGCTGCCACGCTTCAATAAAGTAACAATTGAGATTCATCTCTGCTGTTCTCTTCTCTCATTATAAATAATAGATGCTCATGTCAAGAATTTGGAAAAAGCTGGGCATGGTGGCACACGCTTGTAATCCCAGCACTTGGGAGGCTGAGACAGGAGGATCACACAGGTTCGAAGCCAGCCTCAGCTACTTAGGCCTTATGTGACTTAGACCTGTTTCAAAAATAAAGAATAAAAAATAGGACTGGGGGTAGTATAGCTCAAAGGTAGAATACCCCTAGGTTTCATCTCTTAATACCACACCACATACACACAAAATAAATTTATATAAACAAAAAATAAATTTATAAAGATCAGGGTTGGGGATGTAGCCAGTTGTAGAGCGCTTGCCTATGCTCTGGGTTTAATCTCTGGCACTGCAAAAGAAAGACAAAGATACTTAATTGTTTATTTTGTACTGGGGATTGAATGTAGGGGCATTCTGCCTTCAAGCTACACCCAGCCTTTTCTGTTTGTTTATTTATTTTTATTTATTTGTGGGTCTGGGGGTGGAACCTCCGAGCTATACCCATTGCCCTATTTTTTTATTCTTATTTTGAAACAGGGCCTCACTAGGTAGCTGAGGCTGTCCACAAACCGCGATCCTCCGTCTCAGCCTCCCAAATGCTGGGATTACAGTCGTGTGCCACCACGCCCAACTCAGCCTTTTTTCTTTTGAAACCGTCTCTTACTGAGTTGCTGAGGCTGGCCTTGAGCTTGCAGTCCTCCTGTCTTAGTTTCCCAAGTATTTGTTTTTACCTGTGTACTCTGTTTTCTGTTTTCCTTTTTCCCTCCAGTACCAGAGATTGAACCAGAGCCTCATGCATGCCAGGCAAGCACTTTACCACTGGGCTATATCCCAGCCCTCTTTTATTTCATTTCTAACCTTGCTAAGTGGCTCAGGCTGGCTTTGAACTTGTGATTCTCCTTCCCTGGCTTCCTGAGTAGCTGGGATCATAGTTCTGTGCCACTATATCTGGAAATACATTTTTCAATTTAAGTTAAAATTTTTGAATATATTTTGAATCACACAACTCTAGAAGAATTTAATGAGATGAAGATTGGCTGTACTTTGGATAAGCGCTAAGTATAGAAATACAGAATTGTGCTAGTGACTTAATGTAGAAAGTTGAATTTTATGCATGTAAAGCCCACTGAGATAAACAGAAACTAATTTTCTCAAGTCTGCTTTGAATTAAGTATAAGTTTAGTTATGTATACTGTGTGCCCTGTTTTCTAATTTCAGTGTTACACAGCTAAATGTTAATTATCCATGTGAAGGTAAAGGACCATTTCAGAAGATATTTGAAAGTAGCAAAAAGTCATTTTTTGCCAGGCGTGGTGGCGCACGCTTGTAATCCCAGCATTCAGGAGGTGGAGACCAGAGGATCACGGTTTGCTGACAGTCTCAGCTATGTAGCGAGGCCCTCTGCAACTCAGTGAGACCCTGTTTCAAAATTAAAAGGACAAAAAAAAAATAGGGCCCGGGATGTAGCTTGGAGGTACAATGCCCCTGTATTCTATCCCCAGGACTGCCAAAACAAACAAACAAACAAAAAAAAACCTGCTGGTACACAATTAACAGCTGTTTACTCCAACTGAAATTATCAAATATCTGATCATCCAACCCATAAAACCAAACTACGTAATCCAAGAAGTGAATATTGTTGCTTCATGGATTTTGGAAATTAACAGCCAATTAAACAAATCTGAAACCTTTACTTGGGGCTTCTGGAATTTTGCCTTAAAGTACTGACAATCGTAAGAGTGAATGCCTGTGTGTGTGGGGAGAGGGCACTGGGGGTGGAACCCAGGGGCAGTCTACCTCTGCGCTATAACCCCAGCCCTATTTTATATATATATATATATATTTTTTTTTTTTGGTGGTGGTGGTACTGGGGTTCCTGGAAGCCCTTCTACCTCCGGGCTACACTCCCAGACCTATTTTTTACATTTTCATTTTGGAAACAGGGTCTCCTAAGCCAGCGCGCACGGCGGCTTCGAACCTGCACGATCCTCCTGTCTCTGCCTCCCAAGCGCGGGGATTACAAGCGTGCGCCACCACGCCCGGCTATATATTCTTTATTTTGAAACAGGGTCTCACTGTTACGGAGGGCAATAGAGTAGAAGAAAACTGGTCTAGAAAATTGGTCTTAATTGTATTTTCCTAGGCTGCTCTTAGGATTATGGGCATTCACGTTTGTTTTCCTTTTCCCAGCTTTGCTGTCAGTTACCAGCTTATTTTATGTCTTGTCAATCATCTTCGTTGCTGTGTTCTACACGTACTACACCAAAGCAGACGGCTGCACGGAAAACAAGTTCTTCATCAGTATTAACCTGATTCTTTGTGTTGCGGTTTCCATTCTATCTATCCACCCAAAAATTCAGGTATGGCTGTCTTCTGCATCTTCCTTCTGTGAAAGTTGTTTTTTTCTTTGTCTTTTTTTTTTTTTGTGGTACTGGGGTTCCTGTGGAAACCCTTCTACCTCCGGGCTACACTCCCAGTGTTGTTTTTTTTGAAACAGGGTCTCTTAAGCCAGTGAGGCTGGCTTCGAACCTAAGCCATCCTCCTGTCTCCGCCTCCCAAGGGTGAGGATTAGAAGCGTGCGCCACCACGCCTGGCCCCGGCCCTACTTTTTATTCTTTATTTTGAAACAGGGTCTCACTGAGTTGCAGAGGGCCTCACTAAGTAGCTGAGGCTGTCCGTGAACCGCGATCCTCCTGTCTCAGCCTCCCGAGTGCTGGGATTACAAGCGCCACCACCATGCCCAGATTCTGTGAAAGGTTTTTAATTGATGCTAAAATTAAAACCTAGGTAACCACTTAGTGAATTTCTAAGTTTACCCACCTCTTTATTTTTCCATATTATATCTTCATAATTATAACGTAATAGCGCATGCTATGCTCTTGAGTGCCTCTGTCATAATTAATTATCATCAAATAAAACCTAGATAGAACCTGAGAACTAGAGTTGTTCTGAGTATAGTGGCTCACACCTGTAATCCTAGTACTAGGGAGGATGAGACAGGATAATTGCTGCTTTGAGGACAGCCTCAGCAACTTAGTGAGATCCTGGTTCAAAATAATAAAGAAAATAGGGCTGAGGAGAGCCATCATTCGGGAGGCTGAGATAAGAGGATCACAGTTCACAGCCAGCCTCAGGTACTACTTAGGCCCTCCGCAACCCACTGAGACCCTGTTTCAAAATGAAGAGTAAAAAATAGGGCTGAGAGTGTAGCTTGGAGGTAGAATGCCCCTGGGTCCAATTCCCAGCAACCCCCACCCCATTCAAAAAAGAAAAGAAAAGAAAAAGAAAAATAGGGCTGGGGATATAGCTTGAAGATAGAAAGACCCTGGATTCAATCCCTAGTACCAGAAAAAAAAAAAAAAAAAAAAAAAAAAATTCAAGTTCTTATAAAAGTATTTAAGTCATGGAAATGATTTTTATGAGTAATTAGCTAAGATAGGGGAATTAAAATAGAAAAGAATTTTAGTGTTTAAAAAACAAAAATGCTCTTGAGTTTCTTTTGGGGGGCCACTAGGGATTGAACCTGAGGGGGTATTTCTTTGAGCTACACCCCAGCCTTTTTTAAAATTTTGAAACAGGGTCTCACTAAGTTGCTGAGGCTGGCTTTAAACCTGAGATTCTCTTAACTTAGCCTCCCAAATTCTGGGATTAGAGATGTGCACCACCATGCTTGTAGTTTTAAAATGCTATCAGGAGTTGACGTGTGCCTCTGTGGTATAGTGTGTGTCTAGCATGCACACAGAATTGGGTTAATATCTACAGCACCTCTCCACAAAGGAAAAAAAGACTATGAAAAGTTAATAGAATTTTAGATAAGAAAATATCCAGATGCCGCCTCTCCTTTTAAATGTGGGAAAACTGAAGACTCAGTTGGTGGACCTCTAGCTCGTTAGGTGGTGGAGCTGAGCTTGGATTCTTCTGGTCCCGTTATACCAAGGGACAAGAAAATGGAAAGCCTTGGCATGAAACACAGGATTTTTTTAGTTTGTATTTTTTTGTGGTACTGGGGATGGAACCAGGGGAGTTCTACCTCTGAGCAACACCCCTAGTCCTATTTTTCTATTCTTTATTTTGAAACAAGTTCTCACTGAGTCGCAGAGGGCCTCACTCGGTAGCCGGGGCTGGCCGCGATTGTGCAGTTCTGTCTCAGCCTCCCAGGTCCTGGGATTGCAGGCGTGCGCCTCGTGATCCCGTGGCATCTTCCTTTTATTCCCTAGGAACACCAGCCCTGTTCTGGCCTCCTGCAGTCCTCCGTCATCACTCTCTACACCCTGTACCTCACGTGGTCAGCCATGACCAATGAGCCTGGTAAGAATGTCAGTAGCACGTCCATTTGATGAAAGGAGTAAGTCCTCCTCCAGTGAGTGGGAAACTGGAGCCTCAGGACTAAAGGAAAAACTGTCACCATGCCGTACTCGTTGTAGATTTGCAGATGGTACCTTATGGGTTGATTTCTCATGTCTGTGCATAACTAGTCATTGTTGGCAGCTTGAGTGAAGGGCACAGGTTTTTAGATAGTCCAGGCCTTATCTAACGTAAAAAACGTGGATTGAATCACACCGGTAGGAGCTGTGGACAGGGGCAACCTTGTTGGACCCTTGTAAAGTTATCTTTTTTCTTTCTTTCTTTTTCTTTTTTTTTTTTTTGTACGGGGGACCGAACCTAGCACCAGCATTATACCTCCGAGCTACATCCCTTTATTATTATTATTATTTTGTTGTTGTTGTTGTTTTGTTTTGTTTTTGCAGAACTGGGGATCAAATCCAAGGGCATTCTACCTCCAAGCTACACCCCCAGCCTTACTTTTTATTCTTTATTTTAAGACAGGGTCTCATTGAGTTGCAAAGGGCCACACAAGTTTCTGAGGCTGACCATGGACCCGGGATTCTCTCTCAGCCTCCCGAGTACTAGGATGACAAGCGCGCGCCGCCACACCCGGCTTCCCAGCCTTTTTTTTTTTTTTACGGGTCTGGGCATGGAACCCAGGGGCATTTGACCTCCAAGCTACATCCCCTGCCCTATTTTTTATTCTTTACTTTGAAACAGGGTCTCACTGAGTTGCAGAGGGCCTCACTAAGTAGCTGAGGCTGTCTGCGAACCGTGATCCTCCTGTCTCAGCCTCCCGAATGCTGGGATTACAGGCCTGCGCCACCACGCTCGGCTCCTATTTTTACTCTTTATTTTGAAACAGAGTCTTATTAAGTTGAGGAGGACTTCACTAAAGTAGCTGAGGTTGGCCATGAACCTGAAATACTCCTGTTTCAGCTTCCCAAGTACTGGAATTACAAGGGTGCACCACCATGCCTGGCTGAGTTATTTTAACTTTACTTTGGTATCACAGGCTCTACCAGCAACCACTGTAGGAAATCTTAGAGCTATTATAGAATTGTTTCTTAGTAAGTTATTCTATTTACTCTGTTTTGTGGGGAGGGGGTTACTAGGGATTGAACCCAGAGGCATTCTACCTCTGAGCTCTACCTCCCTCCCTATTTTATTTTTTATTTGGAATCAGGATCTTGCTAATTTGTTACGGTTGGCCTCAAATCTATGATCTCCTTTACCCAACCTCCCAAGTATTGGGATTACAGGAATGCGCCACCATGCCCTCCTGAATTAATTGTATTATGTTAACTATGTTACAGTGAAGCCCTGTATAAGCTCCTGTGTGTAAGGTCTTGATACCATAGAAGTAAAAAGATCTGCCAGTTAAACCACAAAATGTTAGTAAAATCACAATTGACGTTTAGCAAATTGGATAGGCACTGTTTGCTTTTTTAAAAAAAGTAAATGATGTTACTGCTTGTAACACCATTATTGATTGCCAAGTTTCCAGTCTGCCCACCACCTCTACCGCCCATGGTACTGGGGAATTGAACCCAGGGCCATTCTACCTTCCAGCTACACCCTCAGCCCTATGTTATTTTTATTTCGAAACCATCTCGCTAGGTCAGTGCAAGTCTGACTGCTTGCGGAGGCTGTCCTCGAACCTGTGACCCCGCTGTTTCTGCCTCCCAAGTACTTTTAAATAGAGCGTTGCCATGTTTCACATCAGCCCCGAGTGCGTGTGCGCAGCTTAGCCCTCTTGGAGCAGGATGAGCAGTGCTGAGCTTCCTGTTCGCAGATCGCTCCTGCAACCCTCCCCTGCTGAGCATCCTCAGGCACGTCGTCGCGGCGCCCGCCCTGTCCCCCGCCAACGCCACCGCGGCCCCGCCCACCGCTGCCCCGCCAGCAAGCAACGGGCATTTTCTGGATGGAGAGAAAGGTGTGGGGCTCTTCATCTTTGTTATCTGCCTTGTGTATTCTAGGTAAGTTAAAAGATACTTAGTACAAAATTCTTCTGAAAGTTACGAGTAAAATGAAAAAGCCATTTTTCTTTCAAAACTCTGCGATGGATTTAAAAAAGCAGGGACACCTTTAGCTTTCTCTAATGTCAAGTCATCACTTCATTTGTTGAGCTGTGTGTATTTCTAAAAGCTCAGAAAATCCTCTTAATTCTCCTAGCCTTACAAAGAGACACCTTCTCCTTTACAAAGAGGGATAAAAATCCCCACTGGACTCAGGAAAGCTAGCATAGTGGCTCTAAAGCTTGGGTGAGCATTTACGTGTGTGTATATACACGTACGTACATATGTACGCATGCGTGTACGTACACACTGGGAATGTAGGCCAGGGTTCTTCTACGAACAGTTGGCTAGACCCCCAGCCCTATTTTTTATTTTGAAACAAGCTCGTTTTTGGTAAGTGGCTGAGAGCCTCACTAAGTTGCTAAGGCTGGCTGCCAACCTGGAAATCCTCCTGTCTCAGCCTTCCAAGTACTGGGATTACAAGTGCACCACCATGCCTGTCTGTATTTTTGTTTGTGTGTTAGTTTGGTTTTTTTTTTTGGTGGTACTGGGGTTCCTGGAAGCCCTTCTACCTCCGGGCTACACTCCCAGACCTATTTTTTTTTTTTATATTTGGAAACAGGATCTCTTAAGCCAGCACAATCCTCCTGTCTTCGCCTCCCAAGCGCAGGGATTACAAGTGTGCGCCACCTCGCCGGGCCGTCTGGCTGTATTTTATTCAATTTGAGGGTGTCTTAAATGGAATTGTTGAACTTTGGGGTTCATTTCTAGAATACAGAAATATAGTTGCTATTTATATATTGATCTTCTTGTAAGCTTGCTGGATTAATGATTGGTTTTGGTAGTTTTTGTGTAGGTATTCCATAGACTTTCTGCATACAGGGTCAAGTCACTACTACTATAGTTTTATTTCTATTCAAGTTTGGAAAATTTTCTCTTTTCTTGCCCAATCTGATAGAGTGTTGAATAGAAAAGTAGAGAGTGGGGTCCTTGTCTTGTTCCCGATCTCAGGAGGAAAGCTTTTAAGTGCTCACCATTAAGTATGGTATCAGCACTGGTTTTCCTGGGTGCACTTTATGAGTTGGAGAATGTTCTGTATTCCTACTTTGAGTGGTTTTTTTTTTAATCCTGAAAGGGTCTTAAGGGTATTGAAGTTTGTCAGATTTTTTTTTCTGTTGAATTGATCCTGTTGTGTTCTTTATTTGTTTATATCTTTACTCATCTGGCTCATGCTCGTAGTGTGCATCCACAGCTAGACATGCTTAGGAATCAGCAGCTCTCGTCAGGCCTTGAGGAGTCATGAGGCAGGGACAGAAGTGCTAGGCGAGCTGGGCGCATGCTTGTGATCCCCGTACTGGGGAGGCTGAGACCGGAGGATCGCGGTTCACTGACAGCCTCAGCTACTTAGTGAGGCCCTCTGCAACTCAGTGAGACCCGGTTTCAAAATAAAGAATAGCCGGGTGTGGTGGCGCAAGCTTGTAATACTCCCTGCGTTTGGGAGGCGGAGACGGGAGGATCACACTGGTTCGGAGCCAGCCTCGCTGGCTTTTAAGAGACCCTGTTTCCAAATAAAATAATATAAAATAGGTCTGGGAGTGTAGCCCAGAGGTAGAAAAGCTTCCAGGAACCCTGGTGCCACCAAAAAAAAAAAAAAAAAAAAGTGCTGGGCGGAAGTCTGTGCAGGAGCCGTGGAGAGGAGGCCCTGACCCAGCCCAGTGGCAGGGTGCTGGGCAGTCTCTCCAGAGGACAGGCTTCGAATCAGTAGGAGGGGTGCGGAAGTGAGCTGGGAAGGGGGGTGCCAAGCACAGGGAGCCCCCGTGCGCAGTACCAGGAGAGACTCTGCCTGGGTAGTGCTTTGGGGCTGAGCCGTGGTGTGGTAACTGGCACACGTGCGGCAACAAGCCTGTAACCACAGGGAGCAGCGGGAAACTGGGAGCAGGCCCTTCAGAAGGCCTTCAGTCCCCAAGGGAGGAGCAGCCTGCAGGTAGCCTCGCGGCTGCAGGCCAAAGAGTGCAGCTCATCCGTGGCCCTTTCTGACGTGTCTCCCTTGGGGTCATTTCTCAGCATCCGCAATTCCAGCAATAGCCAAGTAAACAAGCTGACGCTCTCGGGGAGCGACAGTGTGATCCTCCGTGACACATCTGCCAACGGGTCCAGTGACGAGGAAGATGGGCAGCCTCGGCGGGCTGTGGACAACGAGAAGGAGGGAGTGCAGTACAGCTACTCCTTCTTCCACATAATGCTCTGCTGGGCGTCCTTGTACATCATGATGACCTTGACCGGATGGAACAGGTAGGCGGCAGGCAGAGGGCGGGGGACGCTCGACAGCGCGCTGCCTGTGAAGGCTCCTCTCGCTGGCCACAGAGCCCTGCTCTGAGCGCTGGTGATGCTGTGTTTCGTGCTCTTGCCCCCCCACCCCCCAGTACTAGGGATAAAACTCAGGGGCGTTCTGCCTCCGAGCTACACCCCCGGCCCTGTTTTTTAATTTTGAAACAGGGTCTGAGTTGTGGAGAGCCTCACTCAGGAGCTGAGGTTGGCTGGGAACCCGCGATCCTCCTGTCTCAACCTCCCAAGTACTAGGATTACAAGTGTGCGCCACCACGCCTGGTGTTCAGAGGGGCATTTCAGCCTAGGCTTTTAGAGCAGCCAGACGGTACTAAGAACCTCGTCTTTCATGCGGACGAGAAGAAAAATGCTACTTGAAAGACAGAATTCTTTGATTAGAATATCTAAAAACATCAGCTTCCTCCGGTTCCACAGGACCCTGCTGGGGTGGTGGAGGTAGCGCGCTTCCCTGGGGAGTCTTGTCTGGCCTTGGCAGGGGTGGGGTGAGGTCTGCACCATGCCAGTACCTAGCTCCTTGGCCTGACTCTTGTTATTTTCTTAGTCCCGATGCCAGTTTCCAGACCATGGCCAGCAAGTCGCCAGCAGTGTGGGTCAAGATCAGCTTCAGCTGGCTGTGCCTCACCCTGTACGTGTGGACCCTCGTGGCGCCGCTCGTCCTCACCAACAGGGACTTCAGCTGAACCCCGATGGCTCCTCGGGCGCCTTTGCGAAAGCCCGCGTCCCTCTTCAAGTCTGCTCCAACTAAACTGCTCAGTGAACGCTTTGCAAACGTGACTCTCTTCAGGTTTCTCTCAGAGGGCAGGATTGAAAACGCCCGATGCAGAATCAGAACTTTCCATTTTGGCATACATTATGTTTATTTGTAAGGACATAGCACAAAGGAACTGTTTTCGAGTTTTAAAGACAACCACAGCTGCGCTGTGGAGAAAGTTCTTTATAAAGACCCGTAGGCACCTCCAGCTGGGGTTTAAATATAAGACAGAAGGCTGTTGGATAGTTGAGGATATCGTTTAATATATTTCTATTGCAGTCTCCTTAAAAAGCAAAATATATATATATACCTTATATACGATGATGTATTTCTATGCCGTTTTCCTCCGTGAAGGTCTTTGCCACGAGATCCGAGCACACTGTTCACCATACAGACTCTTCAGCGGTCTGTCATAGTAGTTCCTGGAAGGATTATGTCCGTGAGTCCTTCTGCAGAGGAGCAGCTGGCGATAAGGCGACTGCTTCGACATGTTGTGTTCCTTTTATTTACTTTTTAAAAAATCCCACGGCGTTGATGCTGCCTGATACACGTCTGTGGCTTTGCTGGACATGTTAATTTCGATAAATGCTTTGAAGATTTTAATAAAATGGAGATTCCCCTAAAACACTGCAATGTCTGTGGAATGATCTTGAGTATGTAAAGAAGGACGCGTGTCACTTTATATATTTGCACTCCAAAGGTTCTTGATTAAATATTTGGGCCTTTATGGCCCGCCCTTTAGCAGCTGCGTGAGCTCGTGGCCATTGTCATTTGACAGTCATGGGTGTGTAGCACCCGGCCGGGATGCTCTCATTCCTTTGAAAATGGCAGCACACGCTTGTAATCGCAGTACTTGGGAGACTGAGACAGGAGGAGCATAGGTTTGCAGCCAGCCTCACATACGGTAGGGAGACCCTGTTTCAAAATAAAGAATAAAAAATAGGGCTGGGGGTGTAGCTTGGAGATAGAATGCCCCTGGGTTCCATCAATACCACAAAATAAGTAAATAATACTTGCAGTCGGACAAGGGCGCCGTCTTGATCTCATTCAGAAATTACCCTGAATATCTTCTCTGGATAAGACTTTGGTAGATGAGCAACAGTTAATGCGCTGCCAGGAAACGGATTCCAAGCCCGGCGTGGGGCGCGCGCCTGTCATCCCAGCGCTCGGGAGGCGGAGACAGGAGGATCCCCGTGCTTGGCTGGCCTCAGCTACTCAGCGAGGCCCTCTGCAACTCAGTGAGACCCTGTGTCCAAATAAAGAATAAAAATAGGGCTGGGGGTGTAGCTCGGAGGTAGAATGCCCCTGGGTTCCATCCCCAGTACTGCAAAAAAGGAAAAAAAAAGATTCCAGGGGTGGGTAGCCTGGGCCTTGGATCTTGCCAGTCCGCCACCTTCCTTACCAGCAGGGAAGCCGGAATAAGTGTTAAGGTTCTAAATTTCAAATATATTATAGAGCCCCATCCTCCACTTTATGTAATTCACAATAAAAGCAATACTAAATTGTAAAATACTGTAACAAAGTCCAATAAAGCTTTTTTAACTTTTTTTTTTTTTTTGCAGTACTGGGGATGGAACCCAGGGGCATTGTACTTCTGAGCTACACTCCTAGCCTTATTTTTATTCTTTATTTTGAAACAGAGTCTCGCTGAATTGCAAAGGGCCTCACTAAGTAGTAGCTGAGGCTGTCCTTGAACCGCGATCCTCCTGTCTCAGCCTCCTAAATGCTGGGATTACAAGTGTGCGCCACCACATCTGGCTCAAAATTTCTTTTTCATGATAACTTTGATATTAATTTGAAGTAAATTCTCTTTAAAAATTGGGGGTACGCCGGGCGTGGTGGCGCACGCTTGTAATCCCCGCGCTTGGGAGGCAGAGACAGGAGGATCGCGCAGGTTCGAAGCCAGCCACGCGCGCTGGTTTAGGAGACCCTGTTTCCAAATAAAAAATGTAAAAATAGGTCTGGGAGTGTAGCCCGGAGGTAGAAGGGCTTCCAGGAACCCCAGTACCACCAAAAAAAAAAAAAAATTGGGGGTACTAGCCAGGCGTGGTGGCACACGCTTGTAATCCCTGCGCTTGGGAGGCTGAGACAGGAGGATCCCACAGGTTCGAAGCCAGCCTCAGCTACTTAGGCTCCCAGCAACTTAGTGAGACCCTGTTTCCAAATAAAATATAAAATAGGTCTGGGAGTATAGCCCGGAGGTAGAAAGCCCCTGGGTTCCACTCCCAGTACCACCAAAAAAAAAAATTGGGGGTACTAAGCCGGGCATGGTGGCTCACGCTTGTAATCCCAGCATTTGGGAAGCTGAGACCGGAGGTTCGCAGTTCATGGACAGCCTCAGCTACTTAGTGAGGTCCTCCAAAACTTAGTGAGAACCAGGCGTGGTGGCGCACGCTTGTAATCCCAGCACTTGGGAGGCTGAGACAGGAGGATCGCACTGGTTCGAAGCCAGCCTCAGCTAATGAGTGAGGCTCTCAGCAACTTAGTGAGACCCTGTTTCCAAATAAAATATAAAATAGGTCTGGGAGTATAGCCTGGAGGTAGAAAGCCTCTGGGTTCCACCCTCGGTACTACCAAAAAAACAAAAACAAACAAAAAAACTTAGTGAGACCCTGTTTCAAAATAAAAAATAGGGCAGGGGGTGTAGCTCGGAGGTCGAATGCCCCTGGGTTCCATCTCCAGACCCGCAAAAAAAAAAAAAAAAAAAAATTGGGGGTACTGCTGGGCATGGTGGTGCACGCTTGTAATCCCAGCATTTGGGAGGCTGAGACAGGAGAATCTGGGTTTGGGGACAGCCTCAGCTACTTCTTGAGGCCTTCTGCAACTTGAGACTCTGTTTCAAAAGTAAAGAAAAAATAGGGCTGGAGCCAGGCGTGGTGGTACACACTTGTAATCCCAGCATTTGGGGGCTGAGACAGGAGGATCTCAGTTTGCAGACAGCCTCAGCTACTTAGTGAGGCCCTCCATAAGTCTGAGACCCTGTTTCCAAATAAAGAATAAAAAATAAGAAATAAGGCTGGAAGTGTAGCTTGGAGGTAGAATGTCCCTGGATTCCAAAAAGAAAAAAGGGGGGGGGGTGACTGTTTCTCTTCTGCTTGGTCATATCTTATGAAGGAGTTAAGTCTCACTGTTAATAAGAAACTCGGCTTTTGGCCGGACGTGGTGGCGCACGCTTGTAATCCCCGCGCTTGGGAGGCGGAGACAGGAGGATCGAGCAGGTTCGGAGCCAGCCACGCTGGCTTAAGAGACCCTGTTTCCAAATAAAAAGTTAAAAAGTAGGTCTGGGAGTGTAGCCCGTGGGAGTGTATCCCAGAGGTAGAAGAGCTTCCAGGAACCCCAGTACCACCAAAAAAAAAAAAAAGAGAAACTCGGCTCTTCACTCAAGACTCAAGTGAATCACACATGTGAGTGGGAATTACACAGAAGCGTAAATTATGCCGACGTTTAGAGTGAGCCAGGCTGATACTCGAGGGCAGGGCCGGGCTCTGAGTCCTCAGCCCTCACGGTGTGGGCTCATGCTGGGTGACACCTGGCGCGTCTTCACTGGGAGCAGGTGTGTCTGCCCCTCGGGACTGTGGCTGAGGGCTCAGCGGGCTCCAGGGACTCTAAAGGTAAGAGCAGTGGCTGTTACTTCGTTAGGGCTGAGAGGAAGCTGGAAGGCCCGGGTCTGGGTTGTTCTTATAAAGTACTCAGCTGGGAAATAAAACTTTCTCATGATAGCCAAAGACACTGCCAAAGGATATTTCAATCCCCAGTTCCACAAAAGGAAAAAAGAAAAAAGAATTATCCCCATGAAAAGCTGACCCCTGAAGGTTGTATAACTCACCCATTTTGTATTTTCATGTTTTTGGCTTGGGGATCGAACAAACCCAGGGCCTCGTGCATGCTAAGCACACATTTACCATTGAGATGCACCCCCAACCCGATTTACCAGTTTTATTTTTTGGTAATGGAGATTGAACTCCAGAAGCATTCTAGCTCCAAGCTACACGCCCAGCCCTTTTTCTATTTTTTGTTTTGAAATAGGGTCTTGCTAAGTTTCTGAGGCTGGTCTCAAACCTGCGATCCTCTTGTTTCAGCCTTCTAAAAATACTAGGGTTGCAGACAGGCACCACCACACGTGGCTTTGTGTGTGGTTCTGGGACTGGAACCCAGGAGCATTTTGCCTCTGAGCTATACCCACGGCTATATATTATTTTTTGTTTTGAAACAGGGTCTCATTAAGTTGCTTTTTTTTGTGTGTGTGTGTGTGGTATTGGGGATGGAACCCAGGGCATTCTACCTCCGAGTTACACCCACAGCCCTATTTCTTATTATTTTGAAACGAGGTCTCACTGAGTTGTGGAGGGCCTCACTAAGTAGCTGAGGCTGGCTGAGAACCCGTGATCCTCCAGTCTCGGCCTCCCAAGTCCTGGGATCACAGGTGAGTACCGGGGCCGTGTTCGTCCTCGTTCCTGTTGCGTTGATTCATCCCCGTTTCCTAGGCACCAGCTCAGCCAGTCTTCTCAGTGATGTCCACATTGTTGCTGGGTGACTCAAGCCACGTGATCCCTGTGTACTCGGTTGAATAATAATAGATGCCACATAGCTGTGTGGGCCAATCAGCAACCAGATACTGTTTACATCCCATAGAGTGGTGATTCTCTCTCTCTCTCTCTCTCTCTCTCTCTCTTTCTCTTATGGTACTGGGGATGGAACCCAGGGACATTCTACCAGCCCTATTATATTATTTTATTAAGAAACAGGGCCTAAGTAGCTGAAGCTGTTCTTGAACCTATGATCCTCCTGTCTCAGGCTCCCAAGTCCTGGGATTAAAGCTATCATGCCCAGCTAACTCACCAGTTTTTATTTATTTATTTATTTATTTATTTATTTATTTATTTATTTTTGCGGGTCTGGGGATGGAACCCAGGAGCACTTGACCTCCGAGCTATACCCCCTGCCCTGTTTTTTATTCTTTATTTTGAAACAGGGTCTCACTAAGTTGCAGAGGGCTTCACTAAATAGCTGAGGCCGTTTGCGAACCGTGATCCTCCGGGTCTCAGCCTCCCAAATGCTGGGATTACAAGCGTGCGCCACCATGCCCGGCTAACTCACCAGTTTTAAATGCAATAGTGTGCTGGGTGTGGTGTGATCCCAGCACTTGGGAGGCTAAGATAGGAGGATCACGGTTCGCGGACAGCCTCAGCTTAGTGAGGCCGTTTATAACTTCAGTCAGACCCTGTTTCAAAATAAAGAATAAAAAAGAGGGCTGGGGGGGGGTGTCGCTCAGAGGTAGAATGCCCCTGGGTTCCATCCCTAGTACTGCAAAATAAATAAGTAAATATAATAAATGCAGTAGTGTGAAGTTTGCTTCCACTGATTGTGGAGTGCCACACCAGTGCTAGGGATAGCAGACACTGCAAAAGCCCTGACTCAGAGGATAGAGGATCCCTCTGTCGACCCCCATGACGCCGCTGTGAATCGAGAAGGGCAGGCGCCATGAACTTCTGTTTTCTGAGAGAGCAGCCAGTTGAGCTTTAGTTCCGCGACTTCCTGGAGACCGGCCGAGCCCAAGAGCTGGTTGGCCACAGCGCGAGCACCTGCGTCCTGTGTCATCAGGTCCGCAGTTAGCCTGCATCCTGCGCCGGGGTTTCTCAACCCACCCACCGCCGCCATCTGCTCCGGCCCAGGGCGTATGCTCCTCCGTGAACACCGCAAGGGGAGCCGCTGGGCGTGAGTGGCACCAGAGTCGCCAGGTCACACCTGCTGCGCCTCCAGGAGTCAGGGCTTGCTTAGACAAGCTTCTGGAATAAAATGTTACAGATTGGGCGTGGCGGCGCAAGCCTGTAATCCCAGTACTTGGGAGGCAGAGACAAGAGGATCGCAGATTCGGAAACAGCTTCAGTAACTAAGTGAGACCCTCTGCAATTTAGTGAGACCCTGTTTAAAAATAAAAATAAATAAAGCCGGGTGTGGTGGCGCACGCTTGTAATCCCAGCATTCGGGAGGCTGAGACCTGGAGGATCATGGTTCGCGGACAACCTCAGCTACTTAGTGAGGCCCTCTGCAACTCAGTGAGACCCGGTTTCAAAATAAAGAATAAAAAATAGGGCAGAGGTCGAATGCCCCTGGGTTCCATCCCCGGACCTACAAATAAATAAATAAATAAATAAATAGATAAATAAATAAATAAACGGGAGGCTGAGACCAGAGGATCGCGGTTCGCGGACAGCCTCAGCTACTTAGTGAGGCCCTCTGCAACTCAGTGAGACCCGGTTTCAAAATAAAGAATAAAAAATAGGGCAGGGGCTGTAGCTCGGAGGTCGAATGCCTCTGGGTTGCATCCCCAGACCCGCAAAAATAAATAAATAAATAAATAAAATAAAAATAAATAAAATAGGGCTTGGAAGTAGAAGTAGGCCTCTTGAGTTCAGTTCTCAGTACTACGAAAAATAATGTTAACAGTTGAATCTCAGAGGTAACTGTTCTGCATTATGATTCCAGAAACTAAACTCATTTCTGCTACTGCCTTATTCTATGAAAGGTTCCTGCCTCCCTTCCCTCTGTTCTCTTGGGTGGTTTATCTACCTGGTAAGAACCGAGAGATGGGCGCCGCCTAGCTCCCAGGCCAGGCCTCCCAATATGGGGCTCCAGTCAGGCCACCTGGCTCCAGCCCACCTCTGCTCTTTTGTTTGCTCTGTGCCCCTGGGTAAGCCACATTTATTCATTTATTTACTAGGGATTAACCCCAGGGTTGTCTACCACCAAGCTACACCTGCAGTCTTGTTAATTTTTCTTTTTCTTTTTTGCAGTACTGGGGATGGAACCCAGGGGCATTTTACCTCCAAGCTACACCCCCAGCCCTATCTTTTTTATTCTTTATTTTGAAACAGGGTCTCACTGAGTTGCAAGGGGCCTCACTAAGTAGCTGAGGCTGTCCTCGAACCGCGATCCTCCAGTCTCAGGGTCCCGAATGCTGGGATGACAAACGTGCGCCACCACGCCCGGCTCTTTTTGTTGAATTTTGAAGTAGTCTCACTAAATTGCTGAGGCTGGTCTAGAACCTGGTGATCCTCCCGTCCCAGCCTCCCATGTACTGGGATTCCAGGTGTGCACCACACTGCCTGGCTTGCTGCTTAACTTTTCTGTGCCTCATTTTTTCCACAGAAGCAATACTACTGCTTCATTAGGGGTATCTAACGATGAAATGAGAGGATACGCTGCGTACCTACCTCCTGTGCCCCGTGACATCCTGTCGAGGGACGGGGCCAAGGCCAGGCCCAAGAAGCAGCCTTGGGTGGAGGACCGAGTCATTTGCATATCACCTCTATGTGACCTCTGCTCCTAGCTGTGACCCCTCTGTGCGTGACCCCTTTGTGCATGTCGCTGCACTGAGCACCTGTGACCTTTGGAGGCAGCCAGCCTGTGCGCCACAGGGTCCCTGCAAGGCCTCACCCGGAAGGAATAGTGAACCCCAAAATCTTCATCCAAACTCGCTGTCACAAAAGAACTGCACACACACAATCAACCTTACGGGGATTTTTATTAAGACCCAGTCATGCATACTAAAATTACATGTTTTCACCACTTTGACTTAGAAAAATGCACTAGAAAAATAAACTTTTGGTCAAGACAAACACTGAAGTAGACGAGGCCGCCACCATGTGTCCCTACACTCAGAGCCAAACTGAATTTCAGCTTGAAGCGAGGAATGTGACTCGTGGCCAAGAAATGGTACCCCAGGCTGTGCGGGAAACGTGCCTAGTTCCTCCCTGGCCGGGCAGCATCGCAGCTCCACGTGGGACACTTGTAACAGGCTCCTGACTGATCATGGGCAGAGCCGGAGGCACAGCAGCAGCCCCTGTCCTGCCAGACTGACCACGCCGCCACCCAGCAAATTCATCGCTATCATCTCCCACAAGCCACCTCGGACCTTCCTGCGAGCTGAGCTCCTGTTGAATATTTGACGTTTGCTTCTCACATTCCAAGCGAACCATTTCTCTCCACTCCCCGTCATACTCGGGACTGAACCCAGGAGCTTTCTACCTCTGAGCTACACCAGGGCCTTGCTTAAGTTACTGAGACTCTTGCTGTTGCTGAAGCTGGTCTTGAACCTGTGATCCTCCTGTCTCTGCCTCCCAAGTACTGGGATTATAGGCATATGCCCTAACCTTACCCCTAACCCCACCTACGTCTGGCTCAAGCAAGCCATTTCTGAGCCAAGGGAGAGGATCTCTAGGTTCCCGAAGTTAACCGGTTCCACTGCTGAGGCCTTCCCGAGACATCTCCTGAGCCGTCCACACATCTGGGGCCTCCGTGCCTCCTGTGGTTACAGGATGGCCACATATTCACTTAGCTAACATTTTCCTCTCTGAATGAAAGGAGGTTTCAACAGAAAACCTGAATAGCTGACAGCTTTAGAATGAGGTATTGTAATAATGCCACAACAGTACTATAGTTTTTACTGCCCAAATGAAAAAAAAAGTAATCCCATGATCTGAGGATGAAATGGTTATTTACAGAAACTTCCCATTCAATAGTAAGGCTTAATATCTCACAGGAATCCAGGGGAAAATGCCTCTTAACCACCCCAACTCTTTCTGGAAAAAGAGTAATTTTTTTTCTTGGTACCGGGGATTGAGCCCAGGGGCATTCTACCTCTGAGCTACACCCCCAGCCCTTTTTAAAAGCTGGGTCTTGCTCGGTTGCCGTGAGTCTTGCTAAGTTTCTTGAACCTGTGATCCTCCTTCCTCATCCTCCCAAGCACTGGGATTACCACCATGCTTGGCTAGAAAAACAGTATCTTGTAAACACAACATGCTTACAAGCCTAAGACAAGCAATTCCTTGTTAAAGCAGAAGGAAGGGTGAGGGAGGCAAAGCCACCTTCGCCAAGAGCAAGCAGAAAAGCCACAGCCGGAGGGGAGAACTGGTCGACCTCAGGCTGTTCCTGTAGACCTGCTTTTCATTATGAGGGTAGGAAGGTTTCTAGGAAAAAGCTCGGTTTTTCCAGAAGTCTCTTTACGGGAGTGGGGGGAAGAGGGGAAAGAAGACCCCTATACTTTCACAGGCCAACACATTAATTTGGAAGCTTTACATACTGATTTATTCAGATCCAAATTTCCTAAATAACCCAGATGGGAAAAGAAAGAAGCCTCTAAAAATGAAGAGGATGGTGCCCGTGTGCCAGGAAAGCCAGCTAGCTAGGTGCCAGGGAGGAGGGCTCAGCGTGCAGAATGTAGGTCAAGTGGCCACTGCGAGATTCAGCTGGAACTCAGCTCTCCTGATTACCGTCCCCTTCCCGTCCCAATACTGCACTGCTTGGATGTAGGGGAAAGTTCATCTCCAGGGGTTTGTGAGCCGTAAGTTCCCTGAAGGACAACTCTCTCCCCCAGTTCTCTATGATGCTTGCTGTCGGCCCCAGTGAGGTTCGGAGCACCGCGCCTGGTCAGCATAAGTTCCGGGCTAGTTTTCACAGCAAGCTTCACACCTCCCGAGGAGCCAGAACAGCCCAGCAGCTCCAGGAGGCCGCGAGACGCAGGCTGCTGCCTCCCGGGAAGGCCCAGGAGTGGGCATCATCCTCTGTGGTCTTTGAACCGTTTCTCCTGCCAGGCATGGCGGGCAGTGACTCGCCTCTGCCTAGGTTCTGCCCCGCCCCTTCCCCTCGGCACCTAAGGGGGCTCTTTTTTCTTTTTCTTTTTTTTCGAGTCTGGGGATGGAACCCAGGGGCATTTGACCTCCGAGCTACATCCCCTGCCCTATTTTTTATTCTTTCTTTTGAAACTGGGTCTCACTGAGTTGCAGAGGGCCTCACTAAGTAGCTGAGGCTGTCCGCGAGCCACGATCCTCCAGGTCTCAGCCTCCCGAATGCTGGGATTACAAGCGTGCACCACCACGCCCGGCTCCTAAGGGGGCTCTAAGCAGCCCTCCCCAAGGCCACTGGATCCCATGTCTTTTCCCGTCAACCCACTGGTCGTGCTCAGCTCTTTTCAGCAGAGCGAGTCACACATCAGCTGGAAAGGGGCAGCCAGGGGTATGTGTTTTGGCACCTCTAGGTCAGCCAGGACCCTGGAGGACTCAGGGTTGAATTGGAATTCTCTTTCTTCCTCTTTTTTTTTTTTTTTTTTTGTGGTACTGCAGACTGAACCCAGGGGCAGCCTACCTCTGAGCTACACCCCCAGCCCTATTTCATATTTTACTTGGAAACGGGCTCTCACTGAATGGCAGGGACCTCACTGAGTTGGGCCTTGGACCTGTGGTTCCTGCCTCAGCCTCCCGAGTGCTGGGAGTATAGGTCTGTGCCAGCGTGCCTGGCTTAGAATTAGCTTTAACGAGGTAAGTAAATAAATTTCCACCAACGACTTATTCAGACATTTTAAAAGGACGGTGAAGCTGAATCGCTCAGTAACAACAGACCTTCGAGCTTCCGAGTTCTTTCCCTAACTGAGCTGCCCTCGCCTGTTCAGTCTAATAATGCACAGAGAAGGCACACGCACGACAAATATTACCTGTCACCGCTTAACACCATGATCACGTAGAGTAAACGGAAAAGAGAACGGTCAAAAGCCACCAAATGAGCCACCTATTTGTGTTTGTTTCTTGTGGTCCTGGGGATTGAAACAGAGGCATTTTACCTCTGAGCTATACCCCAAGCCCTATTTTATTTTTATTTGGAAACAGGGTTTCACTACGTTCCTGAGAGCCTCACTAAGTGGTTGAGGCTGTCCTCGAACCTGCGATCCTCCTGTCTCAGCCTCCCAAGTCCCGGTATTACAGGCGTGTGCCACCACGCCCGGCTTGAACCACCTACTTTGATACCTGGGTTAAGGCTGAAATCTTGACAGGGAGGGTCTAAAGTGCTGAAGTACGAGACTCACATTCGGGCTAACTGGTCCGCGTACACCAGACCAAGCTCCAGCGGACGTGGGAGGGCAGGGCCCAGGGATGAGGCTTGAGACGCCCAGGTGCTGTAACCACTGTAGCCAGGGGAAAGCGTACTGCTAGAATCTCAGATGGGAGGGGTTTATACACGATCCAGGCCACCCTGCCTGGCCTCCCAAGATCCACTCTTTAAATGTTTAACCAGCACTACGGAAAGAGAGCTGGCTCGCCAGGTCCCAGGAACACACACACTAGGTTCTTTAAAAAAGAGTGACGCTTTATGGAAAGGCCGTGAGTACTGCAAAGAAAGAGGATCCGGCCACTTGCATCTGGATATCCGCCTTTCCCGCAGGAAACCTAACAGGAGCTAAACCAGAAAACAGAAGCTCGGCAGCCAAAGGGCCCCGGGTGTCACTTCATCCCATCTCAAGTGACAGATGAGAAAGTTGTGGCCCACAGAGGCCCGGGCCCTGTCCACGGCCACACCCGGGAGCCCAGGTCCTTGATTCCTAGGCCAGAATTCTTCTAGCTACCCAGGCCTCGAATCCCGGATTTTACACTGAGCGAAAGCATATCCCTCTGGCGTGCACCTTCTCCAGCATTCAGGTGAGGACCAGGGCTAAGGCTTTGTGGGTTTGGGGAGGGGGGTTCTATTGCAAGATTCAGCCAGTGAATCCCAGGGGTGCGCTCAAGTCTCCACCTGCTAAGCCTGACCGGCAAGGCTGCTCGGGTGGCGCTGGAACTCCACGTCTCCTGGTAAGCAGCAAGGGTCTGCGGCTGGGGTTCCTGTGAAAGACGGCCTGGAAGCCACCTGCGGCTGGCCAGGTCACTTCAGAAGGGCAGTGCGGCCTGCCCAGTCGGGTTGTTTCTTCTGGAAAGTGGGACTGAAGTGCATTTTCTAGCTTCTGAGATACAGAAGAATCACAGACAGCTTCCAGCGTCCAAGCGTTTGGGAATCACTGGAGACGTTTTCCTGGAACAAGTCAAGTAGCCAAAGGCCCCCCCTGTGTGGGGCTCACCGCGAGGCTCGATGGTGGTTCCTCCCTCCGGCTGCTGGCCCATTCCAGGCCCCAGACAGTGCGTGGCACCTGAGCTCTCCTGTGCGTCCGCAGACGGCAGGAGGGAGGTCAACGGGCGGGCTCGGGCGGCCGGCTAGTAGCAGGAGTACAGCTGTGACTTCGCGGCCCGCACGGAGTCGTCCCACTGCGCCTCGGCCGGGCCCTCGGGGGGCAGCGCCTGGCCCCGGACGCCGTCGCGGGGGACGGGCCGGCAGAACTCCTGCGCGAAGTCGTCCTCGGAGGCCAGCAGCACCGCGCTCCAGCGGGCGGGGTCCAGCTCCCCGGCCGAGCCCCCGTACTCCTTGGGGAGAATGCTTCTCGGAAGGCTCGTGTGGAGCGAGCTCAGGTCAGACCCGTGGAGGAAGAACTGCGGAGGAAGCACAGGAGAGGGGCGCGCGTCCCGGGGCGGCGGTCACAGGCCATCTCTTGGTGGGAAGTGTTTAAAACATGCTGAGCGCAGGAAGGTGGAGGGAACCGTGCCCCAGGCCTGGAGCAGACTGTGGGCCAGGCCTTCCGCATGTATCCAGACCCCACCACTTCACCATCGCCTTGAGGGTCTGAAGCCATGGTCTCTCATGCCCGGGCTCCCACGTTAGCCTCCTACCTGGTCTCTCTGCGCTCACTACTAACTGAGCTCCTTTCGGTGAGCCAGGTTACGTCTGCCCTCTATCTAAAACCTTCCAGCACCTGCCCATCTCACAGACTGGAAGTGCGTCCACCCAACGGCCCCATCGCTGTCTGCCCATGCCGCCCTCCTCTCCCTTGGCGCGGCCACCCCGGCCTCCCTCCCCGGGGGCTCCTCCAGCCTGCCGGGCACGCCCAGCTGCGGGCCGCCCAGGGGTCCCGGCTCCTCCTCCACCTCTGCTCAGAGGCCAACCTGCTGAAGCGCCGCCTCTGGCCACCCCTGTGGATCGCTGCAGATGCTCCCCCCGGCAGCACTGGGCTCTAACACGAGGTAACACAGCCCACTGTCTGCTTTTCTCTCCAGAGTATAACTACCTTAAGGGCAGGGATCTGGGTTTGTTATGTCCACCTTGTACACAAAATTGATGGACAGTTTTTTGTTTTGTTTGTTTTACACTCCCTGTTAAATAAGGGAGTGTAAAAAAAAAACTAAGTTGCGGGAGATCTTGCTAAACTGACGAGGATGGCCTCAAACCTGTGATCCTCCTGTCTCAGCCTCCCAAGTACTATCATTACAGGCCTGTGCCCCCACATCCAGCTTTGGCTGATACTTTTGAATGGGTGAGTGAACTGTCGAGGGAGAGCACGTCCTGGGAGACAATGAGGCATTCACAGACGTAAAGGCCGCTTGGGTAAAACTTCCCACCAGAATCTTCGGCACCCAACACGGTTCACACACAGGCAAGGAGGCCACTAAACTAGTTCTCAAACCTGGGTGAGTATCGGAATTACCTGTGGAGACTAAAACCACAGAGCCATGGGCTGCGCCCCTGAACTAATGAAATCTTCAGGAAAAAAGCCTGGGGATCACAATCTGGATTTTAAATTCCTTCCCTGGCAACCGTGGGATTTTGGATACGGATGCGCTTTCCTTTTGGGAAAAGAGCATAAAATCGAGGGCCCAGACTCTGGGCGACCACAGCGTTCCTAGGCCCAGGAAAAGCGAGAGAATACCACGTCGCACGCAGCCACTTACTCTGTTTGCTATTTTCTCCTTCAGGAAGGGCTTTATGATGGCGAAAATGCCCTTAAATATTCGAGGCTCATTCACTATGTGGACCGCTTTTATCCGAATGGGAAACCCGTCCTGTGGGTGAATAGGGAAGGGTGTTAGAACAGTCGTAGCATCGGCAAGCCGTCCCTTCTGCCGCCGCCCCCAGGTAAGCCTCCGCACTGAGGCCCACACCGTCTGGTCTGATTCCAAGACTGTGCTTAAAGGCAGCCCTGAGAACCATCGGCAGACAGGTAGAGAGCTGCTCCTCTGGGGCAAACGAGGTCCGCGTCTAGCTGGATGGGAAAGTATGAGACTTGCTAGGTCAGTGTGGCCCTACGTGTACTTCTCAGGGTGTCTTAGGTATGATGCAAAGAAGGGTTCTACGGCAGGTGGGTGGGTCTGAGCTGGGCATCTAGTCAAACAGGGTTAGGCCGGGCACGCTGGCACATGCTGGAATCTCAGTGCTTGGGAGGTGGAGACAGGAAGATAGTAGGTTGGAGATCAGCCTGAGCAACTTAGCAAGAACCTGTTTCAAAATAAAAACTAAGAGCTGGGTGTGGTGACGCACACTTGTAATCTCGTACTTGAAAGGCTGAGACAGGAGGATCTCAGGTTCAAAGGCAGCTTCGGCAACTTAGCGAGGCGCTCAGTAACCTAGTGAGACTCTGTTTCCAAATTAAAAATAAAATCGGGCTGTGGGTGTACCTTGGAGGTAGAATGCCTCTGGATTCGATTCCAAGTACCAAAAAAGAAAAAAGAAAAAAGAACAGGTTTCCCACGTTTGTGGTGAAATTCACACGAAAGGGACATGCTATTCCCTATTTTCCAAACTCGCTTAACCCTGGAATTCTCGTTCCTCTGGATCTTACTACTAATTACTAAGGAAACGCTGAGCCACCTGTGTCCTGACGCTGAGCGTACACTGCGTCCAGCTGGAGGCATCAATTTTGAGCGGAGCTGGGTGTGCCCAGTGGTAGAGGCCCGCCTACGCGCGGGGCCCTTGGGTTCCGTCCCCAGCACCGCAGAAGAAAAACACACACGCACAAAAAGCCAAAACACAGGCGAAGGGAAGCCAGGTTATTGGCTCAAAGCTAGAAACCAAATTCACGACGACGCCCAAACACGGCCTTGGTTTGTTTCACAGGTTCCCAAGTGGGCGATGGATCCGGGGAAGATGCTCGGATGAAATTTAAAATGATAATCTTGTCGCTGGATCTTTCTGTTTGTTTGTAAAGAAAGCAGATTTCTGGGGTACAGAGTCATTTTTTTTTCCTGAAAGGCGAACAGTAAACCAAGTATGTTTGGGAATCTGTGCTTAGATAATAAGCCTGGCGCACAGCGGGGCCGTAAGCACGCTCGTGGAACCCAGGGAGGGCAGTGCCCTACCACTGCCGCCCACGGCTCACAGCACCCCGAGGACGGGGTCAGCACGAACAGGGAGCCCGAGCCACTCTGGCCAGGCTATACCTCCCTGGATCTGTTTTCCTATCTATCGAAGGGGAAAAAGAATTCTTGTTTTGCCCAACTCCAGAGGATTCCTTGAAGGCACTAAAAAGGGTAAGGTGAAGCAACACGTTGCCAACCATGAAACCTCATGCAGGTATGTAGGTGAGGAACTTGACAGTTCCAGCAACTCAGATTCTGAAATGCAAAACCTGAGCGGACCCACAGCACCCCAGCAGGTCCACAGAGGGCAGGAGAGACTCCAGCGCCACAGGCACAAGCAGTGTCTGTTTTCTTTCTTTCTTTTTTTGCAGTACTGGGGATTGAACACAGGCATATTCTACCTCCAAGCTACACTCCCAGCCCCAATTTTTTATTCTTATTTATTTTTTTTGGCAGTACTGGGGGGGGGGGTGGAATCCAGAGGCTTTCTACCTCCAGGTTATACTCCCAGACCTATTTTATACTTTATTTGGAAACAGGGTCTCACTAAGTTGCTGAGAGCCTCGCTAAGTAGCTGAGGCTGGCTTCGAACCTGTGTGATCCTCCTGTCTCAGCCTCCCAAGCGCTGGGATTATAAGCGTGTGCCACCATTCCTGGCTTTATTCTTCATTTTGAAACAGGTTTCACTAAGTTGCAGAGGGCCTCACTAAGTAGCTGAGGCTGGCTTCGAACCTGCGCGATCCTCCTGTCTCAGCCTCCCAAGTACTGGGATTCCAAGCGTGAGCCGCCAGGTTCGGCTTTCAGTTTCCTTTCTTAGGAGAATTCCTCCTTTGCCTTCTGGACCAAAAGCACTAAACAAGGAAAGACAGAAAGCACCGGAATCCAGGAGCATTCGATCTCTGAGCTGCACCCCCAGTCCTATTTCCTATTCTTTATTTTAAAACAGGGTCTCACTGAGTTGCGGAGGGCCTCGCTAAGTAGCTGAGGCTGGCCGCCAACCACGATCCTCCGGTCTCAGCCTCCCGAATGCTGGGATTCCAAGCGTGCGCCACGATGCCTGGCTGCCAGCCTTGATTTTTGGATTCTTGCCCTGAACTGGTTTTGTCCAGATAGAGGGCATTAGGGCAGTATTTTCGGAGATGACGGGAGACCCTGAGGGGCGCCGGGGTAAACGGGACTGTAGACCATTTCCCGTTGTCGGTGGGACCTGCAGGAAATGGACAGAGCCCCGGGGAAAGCCGTAGCGACCCCGGAGCAGGCAGGAGGCAACGGGCCATACCTGGAGGATGCCAATCACTTTTTTGGCAATGAAAGGGCCAAAATGAGATGCTTTGGATAAGCTCACTCCTTCGTAGTCTGCAAGGATGACAATCCCGTTCACCTGGGTCTCTTCAGCCTGGATGAGTTTCTCTAAGGTCAAGTATATAGCTCGGATGTTTTCAGTGATTGGATAGCTGCTCGGTATCCATCGGTCTAGGGTTAGAAGAGACGAGAAAGGTTCCAGAAGTGAGTACAAACAAGCGGTCAGACAAGGCTTGTCTCTCCTCCAAAACCGCTGTCTCAAAATGGAAAAGAAAGATATTCCTGTGCCCTGGTTATAAATGGGACACCGACACAGCGGCTGATGTTTCTTTTGTGTGTGGTACTAAGGATGGAATCCAGGGGTATTCTACCTCTGAGCAACATCCCCAGTTTTATTTTATTTATATTTTGGTGGTACTGGGGATACTGGAAACCCTTCTACCTCCGGGCTACACTCCCAGACCTATTTTATATTATTTTTATTTGGAAGCAGGGTCTCTTAAGTCAGCGAGGCTGACTTCGAACCTGCGCGATCCTCCTGACTCCAATTCCCAAGCGCGGGGATTACAAGCGTGCGCCACCACGCACAGCTATTTTATTTTAGGGTCTCACTAAGTTGCTGAGGCTGGCTGCAAACCTGCAATCCTCCTGCATCAGCCTCCCAAGACTGGAATTACAGGTACGAGCCACAGTGCCCGTCTCTGATATTTCTTATCTCTAAACCCAGTGGCATACTCAGAAATGGAAATAAAATTGAGTGCAAAATAAAATAAAGCTGGGCATGGTGGCGCATGCTTGTAAACCTAGTACTTGAGACAAGAGGATCGCAGGTTCATGGCCAGCCTCAGATACTTAGTGAGGCCCTCTGCAACTTAGTGAGATCCTGTTTCAAAAAGAAAAAAAAAAAAACAGTGAAAAATTGGGGCCGGGGGTGGAGCTCAAAGGTAAAATGCCCCTGGGTTCAATCTCCAGGAACAGTAATACACACACACACACACACACACACAGCTGAGGGTGTAGTTCAGAGGTAGAATGCCCCTGGGCTCAATCCCCAGGAAAACAAACACAATAAATAAACAGATGTAAACTGGCTTCCCGTCCTTTGCCACCCAGTGAGGAGTCCTAACCTGCAGGGGTGCCCAGGGCGGGGTGCCCAGGGCGGGGCAGACCAGTATGTCCCAGGAGACTGGCATCAGATTCCCCGCTCCAGGGCAGATGCTTTTAACCCTCCCCATATATTTAATGATTCTTTCTTCTCTTTTGAAAAAAGACAAAATTTACAATTTCCTTTATAGTTAATCACTATTCTCAACAAAATTCCACCACTCCCGTGTGTCCCTTTCTTTCTTTTCTTTGTACTGGGGATTGAAGCCAGGGGCATTCTATGTGCAAGCTATATCCCTAGCCCTATTTTTATTTTTGAAACAGGGTCTCGCTAGGTTGTTGAGAGTCTCACTACTTGCTGAGGCTGTCCTCGAACCTGCGATCCTCTTGTCTCAGCCTCCTGAGTACTGGGATATTGCAGGCATGGGTCACCACACTGGGCACGTGTGCTCCTTTCTTAGAAAAGTTCACAGCCGGATGCAATCGTGCACGCTCGTAATCCCGGCACTCGGGAGGCTGAGACAAGAGGATCGCAGGTTCTGAGACCGGTCTCAGCAATTTAGGGAGACTCAGCAACCTAACAAAACCCTGTTTCAAAGTAAGACAAATTTAAGCCGGGCGCGGTGGCGCACGCTTGTCATCCTTGTCATCCCAGCATTCGGGAGGCTGAGTCAGGAGGATCGCGGTTCGCGGACAGCCTCAGCCACTTAGTGAGGCCCTCTGCAACTCAGTGAGACCCGGTTTCAGAATAAAGAATAAAATATATGGCTAGGGTGTAGCTCAGAGATAGAATGCCCCTGGGTTCCATCCCCAGTACCGCAGAAAACAAAACCCAAACCAAAATAAGACAGATTTTAAAAGGGCTGGGAGTGGAGCTTGTGTTCAATTCGCTGCGACCTTCCGGTTTTTCCAAGCTCTGTTCTGACGGGAGACGCGGAGGCTGTGGCGGGGAGGGGACGCCGCTCCGCTGACCGTGCATTTTGCAGCATGGGAGAGAACAGGATTAAGGCTCAGGGGCTGGAGTCCCGGTACCCCAGTGGCTGTGCCACCCCAGCCGCAAACTAGTGTGGCCGAAGAAACGAGAAGAATAAACAGAAAGGCCTTCTGACTTTTTCTCTCGGTCCCTGCATCGCTGCCCACTCTCATCATTTGATGAGCGGGGTCGATACGGAGAACTAGATGTGACGTGAGAAGACGTGGCGACAGTTCACTCTGGGCTCTACTTGTGCTTCTTTGTACGTTAAAGAAAATTACCAGCCAGGTGTGGCGGCACACGCTTGAAATTCTAGTACTTAGGAGGCTGCGACAGGAGGATCACAAGTTTGAGGACAGCCTCAGCAATCATGAGACTCTCGACAACCTAACAAGACCCTGTTTCAGAAACAAATAATAATGATAATAACAATAATAATAATAAGAAGAAGACTGGGGGAGGGAGGTAGAAGGCACTTGTGTTCGATCCCTGGTACAACACATAGACACACACACACACACACACACACACACACACACACACTATGACAGCCAAGTATCGTGACACATACTTGTAATCCCAGTACTCGGGAGGCTGATACAGGAGGATCACAGGTTCACAGCCAGCCTCACATAGTTAGTGAGGCCCTCTGAAACTTGTTGAGACCCAGTTTCAAAATAAAAACTAATCCAGGCGTGGTGGCACACGCTTGTAATCCCCGCGCTTGGGAGGTGGGGACAGGAGGATCACGCGGGTTCGAAGCCAGTCGCGCTGGCTTAAGAGACCCTGTTTCCAAATTTAAAAAAATATATAAAATAGGTCTGGGAGTGTAGCCTGGAGGTGGAGGGGTTTCCAGGAGCCTCAGTACCACCACCAAAAAAAAATTAATTAATTAAATAAATAAAATAAAAACTAAAATAAGGCTGGGGGGCGTAGCTCAGAGGTAGAATGTCCCTGGATTCCATCCCCAGTACCACAAAAACAAAAGCAAAAAACCACCAGCAACGAAACAGTACACGACACGCCTAAGGCAAGGGGTGGGGGCTGGAGAGGAGGCAGGGTGGGAGACAGACAGCCGGCTGGCCAGGTCGAGGGAGGTACCTGGGCGGAGGCAGAGGACGTGGCAGCCCCTGGGGTCGGTGCGCGGCAGCACGGTGAGGAACCCGGAGCCCAGCACGTCCTTGAGGGCCGAGGGCCGCAGGTTGCTGAACACCTCTGGCCAGCTGCGCCGGCAGCCGTGGTAGTTGACCAGCAGCTGCAGGGCCCGGTCGTAATCGAACTTGCGGGCGCGGAGGAAGCGCAGCAGGAAGGCGTCGTCCAGGCACGTGCTCAGGTGCGGGTAGTCCTTGCGCACCATGTCCCGCAGCGCCTGCACGTCCCGGAGCCTCCACTCCGGCTTCTCCTGCAGCTCCTCCCGGGCCTTGGTGACCAGCTCCTCGGTCAGCGAGCACACGTAGCCGGGAGCCTCGGGCGGCGGCGGCAGCTCATTTTCCGAGAGCGAGGCCGCGGAAGGGCTGGTTCTCAGAGAGTCGCTTTCTTCTGACATTAGCCACCAGGGTCTCTGCCAACACAGAAGCCCCGCACGTAAAGAAAGCAGCACTGCTCGGCCCAAACCCAGAACTGCAGGCATACGTGGGGTCAGGAATATATGGATTTTGAGGTACTGGATTAGACCCAGTGACACTGTACCTCTGAGCTACACCCCTTCTCTTATTTATTTATTTTTTTTTTAATTTGGAAACCGGGTCTTGCAAGTTGCTGAGAATCTTACTGAATTGCTAAGGCTGTCCTCGAACCTGCGGTCCTCCTGTCTCAGCCTCCCAAGCCCTGGGATTACAGGCAGGAGCCACCATGCACAGCTGGTCAGGAGTATTTATGTCAGAGCCAAGGAACCTCAGGGCGGTGGTTCTCAAAGAATGAACTATCTGAACCTCAGGCCCAGGTCCAGCCCAGAATGATGCAGTGAGAATCTCCTTGAAGGTACCCAGGCAGCTACGGTCAAATATGCACTCATCAAACATGATGGCCTCCGTCAGAAGTGTATGAGTGGGTGCTTGTCCTTCTTTGTCATTAATGACTGAATTAAAAAACAAAAAAAAGCCGGGCGTGGTGGCGCACGCTTGTAATCCCAGCATTCGGGAGGCTGAAACCTGGAGGATCGCGGTTTGCGGACAGCCTCAGTTACTCAGTGAGGCCCTCTGCAACTCAGTGAGACCCGGTTTCAAAATAAAGAATAAAAACTAGGGCAGGGAGTGTAGCTCGGAGGTCGAATGTCTCTGGGTTCCATCCCCAGACCCGCAAAAAAAAAACAAAAAAAAAAACTATGAGCCGGGCGTGCTGGCGCACGCTTGTAACTCCAGCTACTTGGGAGGCGAACAGGAGGATGGCAAGTTCCAAGCCAGCCTGAGAAACCTAGAGACCCTCTGTCACACGAAAAGGGGCGAGAAATGTCGCTCAGTGGTGGGCAAGCCTGGGGTCACTCCCCAGGATCAAAAGCAAAATAAAACGAAACGAAACAAAAACAACTTTTAGATTCACACTGGTGAAAAGAAAAACCAGGTACTCCAAGATCCTGCTAGGAAAATAAACTGACATCAGCTCTGTGGAGGGCAGTTTGTCAGTATTGTTAGATGAATTAGGTTCTAATTTCAGGACCCCCCCCATAAGCTAAGTTTCCTGAAAGGCCCTGGTCTGACCAGTTAAGTTACCATCCCCCTCTGACTGCACCTGGTCACTTACCTGGGAGACCTGCCCCCTCCTGGTGCCCTTGGCCAGTCAGTGAAAGGGACATTCCCCGCTGACCCAAGCCAATTAGCTGGCCACTCGACCCCCTCCCCTGGGACTCTAGCCAATTAGTTCCAAGGGCATTTCTCCTAGCCTATGAGCCCCCAATCTGTAACCCCAAGCCCGTATATAACCCTGATCCTAGCACGCACTCTCCCTCTTCCCGGATTCTTCTTTCTCTCTCCCCCTCTGTCTGTCTGTCTGTCTGTCTTCCTTTCATACCGGCCCCTCCAATAAATCTCTTGGCTACATGGTGGTCTCTGGTGTGGTCAAACTTTGTCCTTTCAAGTATCTAGCAAATCATTTATTTATTTTTGCGGGTCTGGGGATTGAACCCAGGGCATTCGACCTCCGAGCTACACCCCCTGCCCTATTTTTTATTTCTTTTTATTCAGGGTCCAAGTTGCAGAGGGCCTCACTAAGTAGCTGAGGCTGTCCATGAACCGTGATCCTCCATTCTCAGCCTCCCCAATGCTGTGGTTACACACATGCGCCACCACGCCCGGTTTATCTATCAAAATTTAAACTACATATGGCTCAGTAATTGCATTTCTGGGACATATATGTGTATGCAGAATAATGCACATGTCTGTCCTTTACAAGTATTGATTATAATGATAAGTGACTGGAATTTCTTAACTGCATATCAGAGGACTGGTTAAACTGGGCACAGAGGTGTACAATAATCCCAGTACTTGGGAGGCTGAGACAGGAGAATTGCAGGTTGAAGGCCAGCCTCAGGAATTTAGCAAGGACTTCTGCAACTGAGTAAGACCCTGTTTCAAAGTAAAAACGGAAATAAAATAGGACTAGAGCTGGGAGTGGTGGTGCACGCTTGTAATCCCCACACTTGGGAGGCTGAAACAAGAGGATTGCACAGGTTCAAAGCCAGCCTCAGCTACTTAGTGAGGCTCTCAGCAACTTAGTGAGATCCTGTTTCCAAATAAAGTATATGTTTCCAAATAAAGTATGTTTCCAAATAAAGGTCTGAGAGCGTAGCGCGAAGGTAGAAAAGCTCCTGGGTTCCAACCCCAGTGAAGAGGTAGAAGGAAGTAGGCAGATAGGGAAGAGGCCTCAGTAGAAAAACGTAATTTCCTGAGGGGCAACGAATACTAATTAACTTCCAAGGCTCCTAAAAGAGACCAGCTCTTCCAAGGTTCAGAGATAAGAATGACCAAAGCTTCACAAAACCATCTGTTTATTAATCAACAAACCCAGGAGACATCCCTGGAGCAAGTCTGACTCTCCTACTGAAAGGAGACCCTTCAAAGGACATGCAAATACCCTATGCAAATCCTGAGAGCTGCTTCTCAGAATCTCAAACTCCAAGCAACAGAGGACATGCAGACATATATAAACCCCTAGACCAGCCACCAGGACAGTTACCCACCCTGGGAGCCCCTCCCCGTTGGGGAGCTTCTCTCTCTCTCTCTCTCTCTCTCTCTCTCTCTCTCTCTCACAGGTCACATTAGCTTTGAGAGAAGGTGGGGTGCAATTGAAGTCACTTGGCCCGGGCTATACTCGGGTAGTGACCTGAAGGCCTCTGCTGGACATCAAGGCCAACCAGGGCCCCTAGGGGTGACCTGCACTTCTTTTCTGGCAGATCGAGTGGACTTTGGGAGAAAGCAGCTTGCAACTGAAGGCACTTGGCCCGGGCTACACTTGGGTAGTGACCTGAAGGCAGCTACTGGACACCAGAGCCAGGAGAGCCCTTCAGGGTGTTCGGCCACTTTTCCCTATTCCCTGCTGCTTCCAATAAACCTTTTACTCCCCTTCCTGAGGTCTGTGGGTGTCATTCTTTGTTCACCGTAGACAAGAACCTGGTAAGGAAACGCCGAGTTTCTTCTCAAACTCCCTGTTTCACCAGTACCACCAAAAAATAAAAATTTTGAAAAAGTAAAAAAGTAAATAAAATGCCCCTGGGTTTAATCCCCAGTGGCACGCGCGCGCGCGCACACACACACACACACACACACACACACGACTGGTTAAATATTACTAAGGAATAAAATGAAGCCGGGCATGGTGGCGCACGCTTGAGACAGGAGGCTTGCAAGTTCACTGCCAGCCTCAGCTACTTAGTGAGGCCCTCCACAACTTTTTGAGACTGTTTCAAAATAAAAATTAAAAAGATGGGGCTGGGGTGTAGTTCAGAGATAGAATGAAGGCCGGGCGTGGTGGCGCGCGCTTGTGATCCCAGCATTTGGGAGGCTGAGACAGGAGGATCGCAGTTCACGGACTGTCTCAGCTACTACTTAGTGAGTAGCTTTGCAACTCAGTGAGACCCTGTTTGAAAATAAAGCATAAAAAAATAGGGCTGGAGGTGTAGCACGGAGGTGGGATGCCCCTGGGTTCCATCCCCAGGACAGCAAAACAAAAACTATTGAATGAAGAACAGAACAGCTGCCTGAGGCCTTCTAGGAATAAGGTAGCAACAGGTCTCGCCTGCTCCCAAGCTCGAGCCCTGGTCCTCGGGCTGTTACCAACCCTATGAGCGCCAGGAGAGCGAGGGCCACCTCAGGGGTGCCCGCACACGCCTGGGTGTCCTGCCTGCACCTGCAGCCACAGTGACCAGGCGGCCGCTCCTTCCAAGATTTTGGTCTGCCCACTCCATCTCTTGCACACCAACCTCTGGCCCAAGGAGTGGCTCACTCACTCTCAAAGGTGTTCTCATCCCAGGCACCTGCGGTCTCTCTGGCTCCTCACCTGACCCACGCTCTCACGCTGAAGTGTCAGCCAGGGGCTGCTTGATTCACTCAACAGATACTGAGCTCTCATGACAAAGAATCCTACCTCACTGAGCCACGTCAGGGAGACAGACTATAAGCATGATAAATCACATAGCCTACTATCAGGTAGACTATCATAGTCTACTGTTTTATTTTTTTTTAGTCCTGGGAACTCAGGGTCGTTCTACCTCTGAGCTATACTCCCAGCCCAATTTTATTATTAACTTTTGAAACAGGGTGGGCCTCACTATGTTGCCAAGGCTGGCTGCGAACCTGTGATCCTCTTCTCTCGGCCTCCGAATACTGTGAATACTAGTGTATGCCACCATGCCTGGCTCACTTTTTATTTTGAAACAGGCTCTTGCTAGGTTGCTGAGGCAGATCTCAAGGCTGCAACCTTCCTATCTCAGCCTCCTGAGTACTGGGAGTACAGGTGTGCGGTGTGTGCCACTGTGTCCAGCTTTGTTTTCTTTTTTTTTTTCTTTTTTTGTGGTACTGAGGATTGAACCCAGAGGGGCATTCTGCCAAGCCATACCCCCAGTTCCATTTTCTATTTTGAAAAAGGGTCTAAGTTGTTGAAGTTGGTGACAAACCAGCAATCTTCCTGTCTGTCCCAAGTATTAGGATTATAGGCACGTCCACCATGCCTGTTTTTTTAAATTATTATTTTAAAATGGTCTATGTTACCATGCACTGGCCTGGAACCTGTGTTCCTGTCTCATCTACCCAAGTACAGGGATTATAGATGTATGTAACCACATCTGGCCTGATGTGTGTGTGTGTGGTATGTATGTATGTATGTATATACATTTCTTTTGGTGGGGGGACTGGGGATTGAACCCAGGGGCATTCTACCCCTGAGCTATACCTTCAGCCCTATTTTATTTTCATTTAGAAATAGGTTCTTGTTACTTGCTGATGTTGTCCCTAACCTGTGATCCTCCTGTCTCTGCCTCCCAAGTCCTGGGATTGTAAGCATGGCCTGGCTTTGATTTATATTTTAAGAGGATCACTCTGCTCCCTTGAGACTGTAAAGGGGCGAGGGCAGAAACAGAGACCATACTGAGGCTGCTGCAGTAATCAGGTGAAGGATGAGGTGGCTGGAGGCAGTCCGCTTTCAGAGCCTGGCCTGGCTGGGCGCCCCCACAGGAGCTGTTTAGCACAGCGCTTCTCCTGCTCCTGTCTGTAAGCAGTGTGTGAGTTATATCCTTATCTGTCTAGCTCATCACTATAAACACAGCTCTTAACAGGGTATTAAAAACATAGTCTGAACTCCATAAATATTTGTTGTATGAGTTTAATGAGCTTGTCAGAGGCATGCTAAGTGAGGAATGAACAATAGTTCTGACTTCACCGGACCCACCCCGGGCATTTATTTATTGGGTATGTATTGTTGGCAATCGCCAACAGATGCCTGAAATTCCCATTGAGCGCGTATCTGACGGACTGTAGCGTCCATGTGCTGCAGCCCCAGCTTCAAAGGCCCTCTCCAGTCTCACCTCCCACCTCTCCCCACCAGCCCAACTCAAGAATGATCCGCCATTCCCGGGATACCCCATGCACTTCGGACACCGTCAGGACTCTCCACTCTCCATGTGTTCCCATCCAGATAACTCATCACCTTGAAGGCCCAGCTGCAATGTCGCCTCCTCCTTCCTTGACTGCCCCAGGCTGATTCCCTCCGTTTCCCACAGCACGAGGTTCCTGTGTCTCTTTTAGACACTGCAGTCCAATGTCATAGGTGTTTGAGTTTATCACATAATTACTGAGCGTCATGTGTGTCAGGCGCTGTGCTGGGGCCTCAGCAGCAGGCAATCAAATTCTTTGCCTTGTAGAAATTTCCATCATAGTGGAAGGGTAAAGAGTTAAAACAGCATTGGAGCGTTTACCATGTATCAAGCCCTGCGCTAATGTTCTCTCATTCAATCTTTATCTTTTGTTTTGTTTTGTTTTGTTTTTTTTGGTGGCTGCGCCGAGCATTAAACACGGGGCCTCACACATGGCACCAAACGCCCTACCACTGAGCTACATCCCGGTTCCTTCTTTAATCGCCACAGTTCTTGGTGGGCACATGATTACTGCTTCTATTTTTACAAAGGGGTTAACTGTCCCTAAGTGAATCCCACCGGGTCGGAGAACTTGCCTGCCACGGCCCCCACTCTCCCCGCTGCTGGGCACAAGGCAGCGCTCCGCAAGGGCAGGAAGATGGGAGACTGAGTGACGTGTCCACAGGGTGCACAGGTGTGAGCCCTGGGCGCACGATCTCTCCCCCAACCTGGAGTTCCCGGTGTCATCTCCAGGGCGCACCAGAGCTCAGCCTTCGCCCCGCGAACGAGCCGATGGGTGGACACCCCAATGGGGCGCAAACACCATTTGCCAGGTGAAGACGGGCGATCTGCCCCACCGGGGCCCACCCTTCTACGAAGCATCACCTTCCTCCCCACACCCCAAAGACGTGGGGCCAGGAAGCCATCTCTGAGCCCTGGGGAACCCCACATCCCGTCGACAGCCTTCCCAGGCCCCTACTTCCGGCCGTCGCCCCCTCCCCAGGTGTCCCCATTTCCTGGGGTCTCGGCGGCTCAGGCTCCCATTTCCGGTCATCCCTCCCTCTCGGGCCGCCTCTTCTCGGCCCCCAGGGTGCACGCACCGGCTCGCGGGCACTCACCGGCCGGCCGCGGGGCGGAGCGCGGGTCAATCGGCGGCTGGAGCCTCGACTGGCAGCGCGCACAGAACAGACCCGCACTCTCCGCCCGGCCGGCCCGGCCCGCGCGCCGGAAGTGACGTGCAGGGCCGGGAAGGCGGGGCTCGCCGGGATGCGCATGCGTGGCCCTCGCCGCGTTGTCGGCGTTCTATCGCCACCTGGCGGCCACACGGTGGGACTTCAAGTGGCCTGAGGACGCGGGAACGCGAGCGCTTTGTCAAGCTTGCTTATGGATGGGGACACAGAGGACCCGGGACGGGAAAAAATAAGCCAGCATTTCCCGAAAACATACTACCGTGGGCTTGGTGTTTTTCTTCCATTAGCTCATTAAGTTCTCTTTGTGTGTGTGTGTGTGGTGGGGGGGGGGGGCTGGGGATTGAACCCAGGAGCGTTTCACCTCTGAGCCGCACCCCTAGTCCTATTTTATCTTTTATTTGGAAACAGGGTCTCGCTAAGTTCCAAAGAGCCTTGCTAAGTTGTGAGGCCGGCTTTGAACCTGCGGTCCTCCTGTCTCGGCTTCCCAAGTACTGGGGTTAGAAGCGTGTGCCATCACTCCTGGCTAAATTCTGTGCGATTCTCCTATTTCGTGAAAGAAAGTGACAGTCGATGTCATGAAGAGCTTCAAGCCCAGCCCTCAGGATTAGCATTGCAGACTTCCTCCCACCGTGGCTCCATCAGGACTGGCAGCCCCAAAACAGGAGAATCCAAGACAGTAGTCTCTCATTAGCAGAGTGAACTTGGGCAAGTCCCCATTCCTCTGAGGTCTTGGTGTCTTTATCTAATAATGTGATTTTATGTGTGTGTGTCGGGGGGGGGTGGCACTGGGGATTGAACCTAGAGGCAGTCTACCTGTGAGCTATATCCCCAGTCCTATTTTTTTTCTTTTTTTTGGAGGGGGAGGTACTGGGGATGGAACCCAGGGGTATTCTACCTCTGAGATACACCTACACCCCTATTTTTTATTCTTTATTTTGAAACAGGGTCTCACTGAATTTCAAAGGGCCTCACTAAGTGGCTGAGGCTGTCCACGAACCATGATCCTACTGTCTCAGCCTCCCGAATGCTGGGATTACAAGTGTGTGTCACCACGCCCTGGCTCAATTTTTTTAAATTATTTTTTGTTTTGGAGCAAGGTCTCAGTAGGATGCTGAGGGCCTCAGTAGATTGCTGAATGTCTCATTATTTATTTGCCGAGGCTGTCCTCAAATCTGCAATCATCCTGTCTCAGCCTCCCAAATATTGAGATTATAGGCATGCACCACCATGACTGGTTTAAAGAGACTATTTTTTAAGAAATATATATGCATGTGCACACTCTCATAAACACGCATCTGCCTAGTACCTTCTCTATCCACGTAAGAGGCCTGACAATTGACCAATCTATTAGCAGCGAGCATACGGATAATAGTTTTGGAATCCCATTTCTTTCTTTTTGTGTATGTATGTGGTACTGGTGATGGAATTCAGGGATATCTACCTCTGAGCTACACCCCCAGCCCTATTTTATTCTTTTATTTTGAAACAGGGCCTCACTAAGTTGCTGAGGCTGGCTCCAAACCTTCGATCCTCCTGTCTCAGCCTCCCAAGTACTGGGATTAAAAGCATGTGCCACCAGGCCTGGTGTGACATGCCATTTCTTTTAATTAAAAAATAGATTTCTTGAGCTGGGTGTGGTGGCACAAGCCTATCTTCCCAGTTTTTGGAGGGCTGAGACAGGAGGATCGCAGATTTAAAGCCAGCCACATCAACTTAGTGAGATTCGTGGCAACCCCAGTACCACCAATAAATAAATAAATAAATAAATAAATAAAATAAGATAGGGCTAGGGTGTAACTCGGAGGTAGAATGTCCCTGGGTTCAATTACCAGTACCACACACACACAGTAAAGATAGGTTTCTTGAAGAAATGGCAGGTTCCAGATGTGTAATGAGAAACATACTAGACGAGCCTGGAATATCTTTCATATCAGACAACAAGGAAGCGATTACCAGGGTCAGATCGAAAGGACTTAGAGGGTGACCTTCAGCTGGGACAATCTGAGCTACAACAAAGACAATAATTGCAATCCATGCACTACCATCGGCTCTATGTATCCACGTGAATATACCATTGTCGATCTGGGTACTTGGTACTGGGAGGGAGGGATGGGGAGGTGGGGGCACCAAGTACTGAAGTACTGTGTGCATGTATGTCATTGCTAATACGGTCTACGTGATGATGGGACACTATAATGCACCAATAAAAGCATAAAAGAGCCGGGCGTGGTGGCGCACGCTTGTAATCCCTGCACTTGTGAGGCTGAGACCGGAGGATCGCGGTTCGCGGACAGCCTCGGCTACTTAGTGAGGCCCTCTGCAACTCACTGAGAGCCTGTTTCAATAAAGAATTAAAAAAATAAATAAAAAGTAAATAAATAAATAAAATAAAAGCACACACAAAAAATGAGGCTGAGGGTATAGCTCAGAGGTAGACTGCCCCTGGGTTCCATCCCCAGTAATGCAAAATAAATAAATAAATAAATAAAAGATTGATAATTGCAATTGATTGAAACTCATAAAAAATTTTATTTTGTGTGATACCGGGGATTGAATCCAGAGGCATTTTGTCTCTGAGCTACACCCCCAACCACTTTTCTTTTTTCAGTACTGGGGATTGAACCCAGGGACATTCTACCTCTGAGCTACACCCCCAGCCCCATTTTTTATTCTTTATTTTGAAACAGGGTCTCACTGAGTTGTGGAGGGCCTCACTAAGTAGCTGAGGATGACCGCGAACCTATGTCCTCCTGTCTCAGCCTCCCAAGTACTGGGATTACAAGCGTGTATTACCACGTCTGGCTTATTTTTTGTTTAAACAGGGTCTCACTAAGTTGCTAAGGGTGGCCTCAAACCTGTGATCCTCCTGGTTTAGCCTCCCATGTCCTGGGATTACAGGCGTGGACCACCACACTCGCTGGTCAGCTTGGTTTGGACCTGGGCAGTCTGCCTCCGGGTCTCTCATCTGCTGTCCAGATCCCATACACCCATACCTGTCATATTGTTTCTTTCTTTGATGTCTAGCAGCCCTGTTTGCAATAACTGCCCCTTGCGGAGCTCCTGCCATGTGTGCCAGGGCTGGACACTCATTACCCGAGTCTCGCTACAGCCCCGGGAGGCGGGGGCGCGTGCCCGTCTGCATTTGGCGAATGGGAGAACACCTGGAACCCAGACAGGTGAAGGCACGTTCCCGAAGTTATGAAATAAGCAAGGGGCAGCGGAGGAGGGGGAGGCATGCGCTGGGGGGCAGAGGAGGTTCACGCTCGGGTTCGTGAGATTCTGAAGAACAGGATGTCCTCTGCTTTAAAATGCGTCCACCCGACGGGTCTGACCTAGTCTGAGGTCGCAGCTTGCCCAACCAGTGGTCCGGAGCCTGGCTTGGCTGGTGGAGTGATCAGACCAGGGCAGGGAGGCGTCAGAGGCTTGGCAAGTGCCAAGATGCCTGATCTCGCTCGGAGAGGCGTGCGAAGCCCGTGACCTCCGGGCCGGTGGGTCTTAAGGTGCCAGAGACTCCGGCTCCTTGGCGTACCGGCCATGGGCTCACGAGTTGCAAACCAGCTGGCTCCCAGCCTCGGGGGTGCAGGCCGTGTGGGTTTCCCAGAAGAAGTAAGAGCCCAGCTGTGTTTTTGTGGTCACACGCTGATTTCCCAACCTGAGTCGGCGTGGCCACTTGGAGGGACAGGACGTCCTCTCTGTTCCCAGGAGCCCTGGATCCCAGCCGGCCTGAAGCTTTTCCAAAACAGGGCCTGGAATGTCGAGGGGACGGGGAAAGTTGGAGATCCCACACCCCTTCCCCATCAGTGGCAGCCTAAAGTTCAACCCACCTTCGGCTGTGATAACAACACTCGGCCTGGATCGAGTTCGGTGCTGGGCGTTGGATACGTATTCACGGTGTGAGGTAGAGGATTTTCTGAGCAGCAGTCATCAGGAGAGAAAACTGAGTCCCAGAATCAAGTCACTTTGCAAGTGGTCACGCCGAGGAGGGGTCGGAGGTCTGAGATTGTGTCAGACCTGGCAAAGCTCTGGGAATTTGCCGGGTCCCTTCCTACATCTCAACAACCCCAATGGGTAGGGATCGTCACTGCCACCCAAGAGGCGAGAAAACCAAAGCTCAGGCGGTGTGTGCCTCGCACAGCATGGCCCTCCAAGCTCTGCCTGACAGCCCGTGCCAGAGAGCACAGTCCAAAGCTCACAACAGCTAACATGTGGCCGTGAGCGCTCGAAACCCCGACATTGATGATTAGCCCTCATTTTTTATTTATTTATTTATTTATTTATTTATTTATTTTTTTTGTGGTACTGGGGATTGAACCCAGGAGCATTCTAACCCAGGAGCTACAACCCCAGCCCTTTTAATTTTTTGTTTGGAAACAAAGTCTTTCTAGTTTGCTTAGAGTCTTACTATGTTGCTGAGGCTGGCCTTGAACCTTTGATCCTCCTGTCTCAGCCTCCTAAGTATTGGGATTACAGGTGTGCACCATCATACCCAGTTTATCCCCCCCCCCTCTTATTAGAGATTGAACTCAGAGGCATTCTACCTCCAAGTTATACCCCTAGTTAAGGCTGGCTTCAAACCTGTGATCATCCTGTTTCACCCAGAGGCTTTCTACCTCCAGGCTATACTCCCAGACCTATTTTATATTTTATTTGGGAACAGGGTCTCACTAAGTTGCTGAGAGCCTCACTCAGTAGCTGAGGCTGGCTTTGAACCTGTGCGATCCTCCTGTCTCAGCTTCCCAAGCTCTGGGATTACAAGAGTGTGCCACCACGCCCGGCTATTATTACCCCACTTGTGTCTGCAGTTCTCCTGCGACAGGAAGAAGGAGCAGAGGCTTCTTAGGTGGCGGTCTCACCTCCCACGGAGGGTGGAGGGTGGAGGGCGTCTTGCGGGAGGGAAGTGCTGAGTGGGACTTCAGGGCGGGGAGGTGGATGCGTGACCAGGGACATCTTGAGACAGAGAAAGGGGCTGCCTGGCTCCACTGGCAGAGAAGCCATAAGTGTGCTGTGCCAACATCGACACCCACCGGGCACTTCAGTATAAAGTGTGTGTGTGTGTGTGTGTGTGTGTGTGTGTGTGTGTGTGTGTTACTGGGGATAGAACTCAAGGGCATTCTACCTCTGAGCTACACCTCCCCCCTCCCACCCTTTTTATTTTTTGGTTTTGAAACAGGGTCTGGCAGGGTTGCTGGGAGTCTCACTACTTGCAGAGGCTGTCCTTGAACCTGTGATCCACCCGCCTCAGCCTCCCAAGGATTACAGGCCTGCACCACCACGCCCAGCTCTTTGGGCACCTCTGGAATGGCTGTCTGAGTGGTTCTCACAGACCAGCCATGGTCGGGCAGAGAGGAGCTACAGGGGTCAGCTTGGGGCTTGTCCCCCAAAGCAGAGGCTGGAGCAGAAACCGGTGTTGAAACCAGGTGTGGTGGGACATGCCTGTGATCCCAGTACTTGGAGGCTGAGACAGGAGGATCGCAGGTTCCAAGCCAGCCTCATAGGCTTAGTTAGACCCTCTTTTAAAATAAAAAAAATGAAAGTGGCCGGGTGTGGTGGCGCATGCTTGTAATCCCAGCATTCAGGAGGCTGAGACCGGAGGATCGCGATTCGTGGACAGCCTCAGCTACTTAGTGAGGCCCTCTGCAACTCAGGGAGACCCGGTTTCAAAATAAAGAATAAAAAATAGGGCAGGAGGTGTACCTCAGAGGTCGAGTGCCCCTGGGTTCCATTCACAGTACTGAAAAAAATATATATACATATATAAAATAAAATATGGCTGGGAGTATAGCTCAGAGGTAGAATGCCCCTGGGTTCAGTCCCCAGTAACACACACACACACACACACACACACACACACACACACACACACACATACACACACACACACACACACACACGCCTGCAAAGTGAATGTTCCAGAACGCCCTAGAATTCTGTTCATTAGGCAGGCAAGAAGTGTTGACGCCTCGGGGAACTTCCTGAGTCCTTTATGGGGCCTGCACACCCATCCCTGGATGCTTCCATAATTGGCTTCTGTCCCCCTTCTCCTGAGAAGTGTTACCCCAGGAGCCACCTCGCCCTGCAGCTTGTCCCCTCGCCCACAGGGGGGCTCGTAGCCAGTTCCAGCGGGGCCTGGTGTGGAGGAACAGAAGGCCAGGCGGGCCCTCCTCCTGGCTCCACGCCCTCCCTTCTTCCCTCTGTTCTTGCAGGTCCCGCCCTTCCTAAGCACAGCCGTGGCATCCCTGACTCGGCATCCCTGACTTGGGCTCTGCCTCCCAAATTCAGAGCGACTGACGCTGGTCACCAGGAGGTGCCCCTGTGGCTGGGCCGCTTCCCCAGCCTGCAGCCAAGGGACAATCCTGGACCCCAAATCAAACCAACATCACACCAGCAGCTATCTACTGCTGACCTCAGCCATGACTGGTCATGCGCCTCCGTTTTCTCATCTGTCACAAGGAAGGAGAATGACAATCAAGTTTACCAGGCTTTGCAGGGGTTAGATCCAAACAAGCACCTAGCTTAGTACCTGGGTAACAGAGCTGTTACCGCTCCAGATACCCAGCACCCACCCGTAAGCAAAGAAAGCAACTTTTTATTTATTTATTTTTTGTGTGGGCCCGGGGATGGAACCCAGGGGCGTTTGGCCTCCGAGCTACACCTCTGCCCTATTTTTATTCTTTATTTTGAAACAGGGTCTCCCTAAGTTGCAGAGGGCCTCACTAGGTAGCTGAGGTTGTCTGCGAACCGCGATCTTCCTGCCTCAGCCTCCCAAGCGCAAGCGCAGGGATTACAAGCCTGCGCCACCACGTTCGTCTAGAATGTTTCTTGATTCAATCCCTAGTGCTTAAAAAAAAAAAAAATCATGAGCCGGTGGTGGAGGATGGCACAGGTTCGAAGGCAGCCTCAGCTACTTAGTGAGGCTCTCAGCAACTTAGTGAGATCCTATTTCCAAATAAACATAAAATAGGTCTGGGAGTATATAGCCCGGAGGTAGAAAAGCCCCTGGGTTCCACCCTCAGTACCATCAAATATGAAAATTAAAAAAAAAATCATAAACCATCATGTCCGGAGTCTAGCTACATAGGAGGCTAAGGCAGGAGGAATGCAAGTTTGAGGCCAGCCTAGGACACTTAGCAAGATCTCATTTCAAAATAAATAAATAGTAAGATAGCAAACACACAGATACATCAAAGGGTCGGGGTGTGGGTCAGTGGTAGCAGGCCTCTGGGTCCATCTCTAGTGTGTGTGTGGGTGTGGGGGGGCAGTTCTTGGTTCCAACTCCAGCCCTGCCAAGCACACCTGCGCCTGACCTTGGCTGGGCTCAGCGCCTCTCTGAGCTGCAGCAGGTTCTCCCTCTGAATAGCAGTAGAAGCTACCTTGGAATTGCCTTGGGCATCACATGAGAGCTAGTCTGCGTTGAACAATTAGCATAGGGCCTGGTGTGTCGCAGAGCACTCAATAAATGTTAACCGGTATTATCTTCACCTGGGCAGTGGCCTTTGAATCAAGCACTCACCGACCCAGCTATATTTACGGACATGGAAAGGTGCCCAAAGCTCACTGCTGGGGCGGACGGGGTGGGGGAGCCACAGAACTATATGCCTCCGAGGTCATCTTAAAGATGAAGGGCCAACGTGAACTTCTACGCCTTAGAAGGGGCCGGGCGCGGGAGGTGGTGGCTAAGGGGGAGCCGTGATGAGGATGAACGCGAGCGCATCCCCTGGCCCGTGCGCGCCACCTTCCCGCGGCACTGCTGCAGGTCCTGGGAGCTAGCAGGTGTTCGCCATTGCGCTGGAACCCAGGGGAACCCCCTGGGTCCCCCCCCCCCCGAGGCCTTTCGGGGGCTCCGGTGGCCAGGCTTGAGCTGAACTTGAGACCCGCTGGTCTGATGTGGAGTTGGGTACTTTTTTTTTTTATATGGTCCTAGAGCGAAAGTTAAAGTAAAGCGTTGCCCTTTGGAACGGAGACCTGGATTGCGGGTAAAGCGCGTGGTTTGCAGTCACCGAGGTGCGGTGACAAAATGTAGACACTCGAGGGCGCTCCAGTCAACCTGCAATGCAGACATTCGGAAGGGTGATAATTATGATACTGGTGATGCCCACGCGGCTGCACCCCCAGCCCTGTTTTTTTTTTTTTTATTTTAATTTTGAAACAGGGTCTCATTAAGTTGATGAGAATTTCACTATTTGCTGAGGCTGTCCTCATACCTGCGATCTTCCTGTCTCCGCCTCCCAAGTATTAGAATTACAAGTATGCACCACCACACCTGGCTATATGGCTTTTTATGAATTTAAAAAAATATTTTTCGTGGAATGATAATTCACAAATATGTGGCATAGAAACTTACTAAGCGCACAGCTTGTGAATGCAGTGAGCCGGCAGCTGGGGACCGGGTGCTTGGGCCAGGGAGGCTGTGCCGCTTCTTCTAAGGCTCAGTTTTCTCCAGGGAATAAAATCTCGGCATCCTGAACATTTTTTTCCCCACTTCTCTGTATCGTTTGAGTTTTTGTGATAGGTGGATTCCATATTTTGCGTGCATGCGTGTGTTACTGGGGGTTGAGCCAGGGATGTTCTACCTCCGAGCTACAACTCCAGTGCTATTTTATTTTATATTTATTTATTTATTTATTTATTTATTTATTTATTTATTTTTGTGGTGCTGGAGATTGAACCCAGAGGCATTCTACCTCCGAGCTACAGCCCCAGCCCAATTTTTTATTCTTCATTTTGAAACAGGGTCTCACTAAGTTGTAGAGGGTCTCACTAAGTAGCTGAGGCTGGCCACAAACCTGTGATCCTCCTGTCTCAGCCTCCCAAGTACTGGGATTACAAGCATGTGCCACTGTGCCCGGTTGCAGTTTTATTTTTTTATTTTTAAACAGGGTCTCACTAAGCTGCTGAGGTCTTGCCTAAATTGCTGAGGCTGGTCTTGAAACTGCAATTCTCATGTCTCAGCCTCCCATGCACTGGGATTACAGATGTATGCCACCACACCCGGCTAGTAGGTTCCATTTTTATTCATTTATTTTTTGAGGTACTGGGAATGGAACCCAGGGGCATTCTACCTCCGAGCTATACCCCTGCCCTATTTTTTATTCTTTATTTTGAAACAGGGTCTCACTGAGTTGCAGAGGGCCTCACTAAGTAGCTGAGGCTGTCCTTGAACTGCGATCCTCTTGTCTCAGCTTCCCAAATGCTGGGATTATAAGCGTACGCCACCATACCCGGCAGGTTCCATTTTTATAAAAACAACACTAGGGCTCTAAGGTAGGTTTCTAATGTCTAAGAATTGTCTTTAAACACCTGCAGGGAGGACTAGATTCCTGAGGGAATGAGAGGCCGAAGGGACCAGCCCCCATCATTGCATGTGGTGGTGAGACCACCACCCTTGGAGTTGGGGAACCAGGGTCCCCCCACCCTAGGGACCTCCTTGTTTGGTTTTGTGGTACTAGGGACTGAACTCAGGCTTTTGGTCTCTGAGCTTTTATTTTTTGCTTTGAAACAGGGTCTCCCTAAAGTTGCTGAGTCTCGCTAAGTTGCTTAGGCTGGGTTTGAACCTGCGATCCTCCTGTCTCAGCCTCTCAAGTACTGGGATTACAGGCATGTGCCACCGCACCCAGCTGTAGGGCCTTCTTTGCGCTTGGGCGCGTCCCTGGTGTCCCAGTCACCGCATGGCTCTGGGTAAATGTCCCTGCGGGGTCTTGTCCCACCTCCGCCACCGGCAGCATCTCTGCCTTCCCCTGAGAACTGACACCTGAACCTAATTGCCGACAGGTGTTCAGAAAGGGAAGCGGTAAGGGCACCAGACCCAACCAGATGGGTGACTCCAGGTGGCCCACCGGGCTGTGGGCGTGGCCTCCTGCAGCCCCAGGAAAGGGCTGCTGGGAACTTTCTACCTGTGACCCTACTGTGACTCGTGACTTGCCCCTATCACCCCAGTGGGCCATAAATTCCTGCTATCATTAGTCAGTATCTCTACAGCCCTGGCTGTTTGCCAGGAGCCCTATAATTATTTTTATCATGTACAGGTAGTATAATTATTTTTTATCACTTTTTTCTCACAGCAGCCTTGAAAGCAGGGTTGTTTTGCTTGCTTTTAGATTGGCGTTGGAGCAACTCGAGCTTTGGAGGGTTTCAAGGAATTTCTGGCTTTGCCCAAAGCTCTAGAGAGGGTGAGGGTTTGGACTCACAGCTCTCTCTGGGGTCCGAGCAAGGGCCTGGTGTGAGGCTGGAGGCTGTGGGTGGAGAATCGCATTCTGGAGCCAGGGGAAGACCTGAGGCATGGCTACTTCCCAGCTGGGGAAGCTGGGCAAATTACTCAATGTGTCTGTGCCTTGACTCCTCCTCCTCCTCCTCCTCCTCCTCCTCTTCCTCCTCCTCCTCCTCCTCCTCCTCCTCCTCCTCCTCCTCCTCCTCCTCCTCCTCCTCCTTGCAGTACTGGGGATGGAATCCATGGGCATTATACCTCTGAGCTACACCCTCAGCCCTATTTTTAGTCTTTTTATTTTATTTATTTATTTATTTATTTTTATTTATTTATTTATTTTTGGTGGTACTGGGGTTCCTGGAAACCCTTCTACCTCCGGGCTACACTCCCAGACCTATTTTTATATTTTTATTTGGAAACAGGGTCTCTTACGCCAGCGCAACTGGCTTCGAACCTGCGCGATCCTCCTGTCTCCGCCTCCCAAGCGCGGGGATTACAAGCGTGCGCCACCACGCCCGGCTAGTCTTTTTAGTTTTGAAACAGGGTCTCACTGAGTTGCAAAGGGCCTCATTAAGTAGCCCAGGCTGTCTGCCAACCACAATCCTCTGGTCTCAGCCTTCTGAATGCTGGGAATACAAGCGTGTGCCACGACCACGCTGGGGCTGCGTCTCGGCTTCTTTATCAGTCAAATGAGAGAGGGAAGGTGGTACTTCCCCACGACTTAGTACATGTGGGTGCTTAAGACTGAGGCTGTGTTGAATCTTGAATTGGGACCTGGGTTCTAAACTCCGGCTGTGACCCAGGATGTCTTAGGGAGGTCCCTGGTCAGCTCTGAGCCTCAGAGTCCTCTTCTGTAAAGTGGGGGTGTTCCGCCCTGCCTTCACCCTGGCTCTCCCCACTCGGCCTTCCCCAGCCCTGAGAACACTGCACCCCGGTCAGCCCCCTACCCTGCTTCTCCTGGACATCCCAAAGGTCCTTCCCTTCTACTTCTTTTTTTTTTTTTTTCTTCACTTATTCAGCAGTTTTTTTTTTTTTTTTTCAAGTAGTGGGAATTGAACCCAGGGGTACTCTACCACTGAACTACCCACCTAGCTCTTTTTATTTTTTATTTTGATACAGGGTCTTACTAGTTTTCCCAGGCTGGCTTTGAACTTTTGATCTTCCTGTTTCAGCCTCCCCAGTATCTAGAATTAAAAGCATGCTACACCGTGCCCGACTTAAGTTAAATTTTTTTTTTTGTGTGTGTGTGTATGGTGGTACTGGGGATTGAACCCAGGGGCATTCTACCTCTGAGCTACACCCCCAGCCCTATTTTTTTATTTTTTATTTTATTAAGAAAAACAGGGTCTTACCAAGTTGCTGAGGCTGACCATGAATCTGTGATCCTCCTGCCTCAGACTCCCAAGTACCAGGATTTTAAGCGTGCGCTATTATGCCCTGCAAATGCTCTTAAGCGCCTACAGTGCCGGGTGGTGTATAAGACAGGGAAAGTCCTGTCCTCATGAAGAGATAGACAATAGCCGGGCGTGGTGGCGCACGCTTGTAATCCCTGCGCTTGGGAGGCTGAGACAGGAGGATCGCGCAGGTTCAAAGCCAGCCGCGCGCTGGCTTAAGAGACCCTGTTTCCAAATAAAAATGTAAAAATAGGTCTGGGAGTGTAGCCCGGAGGTAGAAGGGCTTCAGGAACCCTAGTACCACCAATAAATAAATAAATAAATAAATAAATAAATAAATAAATAAATAAATGGTGTCTGGGAGTGTAGCCCGGAGGTAGAAGGGCTTTCAGGAACCCTAGTACCACACACACACACACACACACACACACACACACAAAAGACAATAAATTCAAATAAGGAAAAAACCAAGCAAACAAGGCAATTATGGGCTGTCAAAGGTGAAGCCCAAGGGGATATTGCAGCACGGAGGGTGGAAATGGGGTGGGGAGCTGCCCAGGAAGGTGTGCTAGTCGGCTTTCCATCACTGTGACAAGAAACCTGACATAAATCAACTTCAAGATGGAAGGGTTTGCCGGATGTGGTTGTGGGCACTGTGAGGTCTGGCTGTGAGGTCTGGCCAGAGGAGACCAAGAACAAAGGAGTCCAGGAATGGCAAGAAAGCAAAAAAGAGAAAATGCCCCCAACTATCCCCCTATAACCTGCTCCCATAAATTTACCCGTCCTGGCCTGGTGTCAAGCCCACCCATCCGAGGAATACATGGCTGCTTTGCTCTTCCTCCCTTCCAACGCCCCATAAAAAGCTCCTAGGCTGTAAGGAAGAAGCCCAGATTCTCATGGACTCTCTCTTTCCCAGTCAGCACCCCCCCTCCCAGGCTTCCAAATAAAGAGCCTATTCTGAGCCAGGTGTGGTGGCGCACGCTTGTAATCCCAGTACCTGGGAGGCTGAGACAGGGGGATCACAGGTTCGAGGCCAGACTCAGCAGTTTAATGAGATCCTGTTTCAAAATAAAGAATAAAATAGGGCTGAGGGTGTAGCTCAGAGGTAGACTGCCCCTGGGTTCAATCCCCAGTACCACAAAAAGAAAAAAAAAAGAAAGAAATAAGGAAAAGAAAAGAGTATGTCAAGCTGTGTTCTCTTTATCTCCATATTTCCTGACAGTGGTGGCACATTCCTTTAATCCCAGTACTTGAGAGGCTGAGATAGGTGGATCACAGGTTCGAAGCCAGCTTCAGCAACTTAGCGAGTCTCTCAGCAACCTAGCAAGACCTTGTTTCAAAACAAAAAAATAAGCAGAGTGCGGTGGTGCGTGCCTATAATCCCAGTACTTGGAAGGCTGAGACAGGAGAATTGCAGATTTGAGGATAACCTCGGCAAGTTGTGAGACTCTCATTAACCTAGCAAGACCCTGCTTCAAAATAAAAATAAGCCAGGCATGGTGGCACATGCTTGTAATACCAGCATTCGGGAGGCTGAGTCCGTAGGATTAAGGTTCACAGACAGCCTCTGCAACTCAGTGAGACCCTGTTTCAAAATAAAGAATAAAAAATAGGCCTGGGTTGTAGCTCAGAGGTAGAATGCCCTTGGGTTCCATCCTCAGTACCACAAATACTACTACTACTACTATTAATAATAATAATAATAATAATAATAATAATAATAAATAACATAGGGATGGCTGGTGGTATAGCTCAGAGGTAGGATGCCCCTGGGTTCAATCCCCAGTAACACACACACACACACACACACACACACACACACACACACACACACGTGAAAAGCTTTGTGTTCATAGTTGCAGAGTGGCAGAGGTTTTAGTCCATGGCCGCTTGCCCCTCTTGTTTTGGGCCTGTGACAGTACATCAGGGCAGGAACACATGGCAGAAGAGGTCGCTCCCCTTAGAGTGGCCGGGAAGCAAAAAGAAGAAAGAGGAAGGGGCTGGTGCCAGTATCCTAAGGGCACGCCCCCAATGACCTAACTCCCTCCCACTAAGCCACACCCCCTAAAGGTCCTACCAACTCCCGGTAGCGCCACGGGCTGGAGATCAAGCCTTCAGCATACTGGCCTCGGAGACATGTTTTTTTTTTTTTTTTTTTTTTTTTTTTTAATTTGGTACTGGACTTTGAAACCAGGGGCATTCTACTTCCATGCTATTCCCCCTCCCCAGCCCATTTTATTTTTTATTTTGAAACACACCACAATTTCAAGCCTGAGCATATCTGACAACTGACTTCTTTTTTTTTTTTCTTTTTTCTTTTTTTGGTTTGTGGTACTGGGAATTGAGCCCAGAAACATTCTACCTTCAAGATATGCTCTCAGCCTATTTTTATTTATTTATTTATTTATTTGTTTGTTTGTTTGTTTATTTATTTATTATTTTTTGGTGGTACTGGGGTTCCTGGAAGCCCTTCTACCTCCGGGCTACACTCCCAGACCTATTTTTTATATTTTTTATTTGGAAACAGGGTCTCTTAAGCCAGCGCGGCTGGCTTCGAACCTGCACAATCCTCCTGTCTCAGCCTCCCAAGCGTGGGGATTACAAGCGTGCGCCACCACGCCCAGCTTCTCTTAGCCTATTGTATTTTTTATTTTTGGTCTCAGTAAGTTGAGGAGGGCCTCACTGAGTAGCTGAGGTTGGACTCAGTGAACCTAGAATTCTTCTGTTTCAACCTCTCAAGTACTGAGATTACAAGGCTATGTCACCACACCTGGGCAATTGATGGCTTTTAATCTGTTCAACAGAGTCATCAGCTCCCTGCACTTGGAATCGGATTATTTCGGCCTTTGATTTCTTTCATAGCTAAACACAGTCCTGCTTACTCCAGAGCAATACTGTCAAATGAAGTTGGGCTTGGTGGCACACACTTATAATCCTAGGTCTTGGGAGGCTAAGACAGGAGGATCACAGGTTTGAGGACACAGGTTTGAGGTTGATAAGTGAGACGCTTATCAACCTAGTAAGACCCTGTTTCCAAATTAGAAATAAAACTGGAGCCGAGCATGGTGGCACAAACTTGTAATCCCAGAATTTGGGAGGCTGAGACCAGAGGATCGTGGTTTGCGGACAGCCTCAGCTACTTTAGTGAGGCCCTCTGCAATTTAGTGAGAGCCTGTCTCAAAATAAAGAATAAAAAAATAGGGCAGTGGTGTAGCTCAGAGGTCAAATGCCCCTGAGTTCCATCTTCAGACCAGCCAAAAAAGAAAAAGAAAAAAAAAAGAAAAAGAAGAAAAGAGAAAAAGAAAAGAAATAAAATTGGTCTCAGGGTATGGCTAGGAGATAGAATGTCTCCGGGTTCAATTCTTAGTAGCACCAAAAAAAAAAAAAAAAAAAAAAAAAAAAACCTGCCAAATTTAAAAATGGAGCCAGGCGTGGTGGCGCACGCTTGTAATCCCAGCATTTGGGGGGCTGAGACTGGAGAATCGCAGTTTGCAGATAACCTCAGCTACTTAGTGAGGCCTTTGGCAACTTAGTAAGACCCTGTTTCAAAATAAAGAATAAAAAATAGGGTGGAGGGTATAGCTCGGAGATTGAATGCCCCTGGGTTCCATCCCCAGACCCTCCCCCAAAAAATTTAAAAATGGGCTGGGGGTGTAGCTCAGAGGAAGAATTGCCCCTGGGTTCAATCCCAGCAACACATGCATAGCATGAGCGCACACGCATGCACAAAGCTTCTATGCACAACTTAATGAGTTATCAGAAAGAGAATGCCACCAGATTGCTGGCACCGAGTGAAGAACAGATCACAGAGGCCCAGAGGCGCTGCCCCTCCCGGCCCGCACTGCCCCCTCGAGGGGGACATCCCATCTCTGAGCGCCAGAGGTCAATTTTGTCTGTTGTGAAAGGTCACAGAAATGGAGTCACACAGGTCCTATGCTTGGGGTAAGTTTCTGAGATTCAAGCACATTTTTCACAATTAGTATTCATTCTGCTTCTTTGCTGTACATTGTACCATTGCATGAATTTACCAAGTTTCAAATAGTGATTGTGTGTGTGTGTGTGTGTGTGTGTGTGTGTGTGTGGTATGAGAGACTGAACCCAGCGTCTCATACATGCTAGACAAGCACTCTACCACTAAGCTATATCCCTATCTCTACTTATTTATTTATTTATTTATTTATTTATTTATTTATTTATTGGTACTGGGGATGGAACTCAGGGGCATTTGACCTCCAAGCTACACCCCCAACCCTATTTTGTATTCTTTATTTTGAAACAGGGTCTCACTGAGTTGCGGACAGCCTCACTGAGTAGCTGAGACGGTCCACGAAACGCGATCCGCCAGTCCCAGCCTCCTGAATGCTGGGATTGTAAGCGTGCACCACCACACCCGGCCCCATCACTTTTTATTTTGAGAGAGAGTCTTGCTAAATGATCAGGCTACACTGGAACTTTTGAGCCTCCTGTATTGGCCTCCAGAGTAGCTGGCATTACAGACATGGGCCAACCTGCCCATCTCAAATAGTGATTTTTATTTTTATTTTTTGTACTGAGGATTGAACCCAGGGGCATTCTATCTCTGAGCTACTCCCCAACCTTTATTTATTTATTTATTTATTTATTTATTTATTTATTTATTTATTTATTTATTTGCACTACTGGGGATAGAACCCAGGGGCATTCTACCTCTGAGCTACACTCCCCATCCTATTTTTTAGTCTTTTTATTTAAAACAGGTCTCACTGAGTTGCTGAGGGCCTCACTAAGTAGCTGAAGCTGTCTCTGAACCCCGTTCTTTTGGTCTCCACCTTCCAAATGCTGGGATTACAAGCAGGCACCTGGCCTTCCCTTTTTATATTTTATTGTATTTTTTAAATTTTAAAGCAGGGTCACACTAAGTTGCTGAGGGCCTCACTAAATTGCTGAAGCTGGCCACGAAACTGTGATCCTCCTGTCTCAGCCTCCCAAGTACTGGCATTACAGGATTACGCTGTCATACTTGGCTTTTTAAAAATTTTATTTTAAAATAGTATCTCTCAAAAGAGCTGAGGCTGGCCTTAAGCCTATGATCCTCTTGTCTCAGCCTCCCAAGTACTGGGATTATAGATGTGCGTCACCATACCCAGCTCAAATAGTGATTTATTTATTTATTTACTCATTGGTACCAGGGGTCGAATCCAGGGACATTCTATTTCCAAGCTACATCGTAGGCCATTTTATTTTATTGTATTGTATATGGTTCTGGGGATTGAACCCAAGGGCATTCTGCCTTGGAGCTCCACCCCTGGCCTCATTTTGTCTTTCTTTTTATTTTGAAACAAGGTCTCAGTAGGTTGCTGAGAGTTTCACTACTTGCTGAAGCTGTCCTCAAGCCTGAGATCCTCCTGTCTCAGCCTCCCAAGTACTGGAATTATAGGAATGTGCCACCAAGTCCAGATTTTATTTCTTATTTCTTTATTTATTTTTGCAATGCTGAGGATCGAACCCAGGGGCATTCTATCTCTGAGCTACACCCCAGACTTACTTTATTTTTAGTTTTAAAGCAGGATCTAATTGCTGTGTCTGGCCGGGAACCTGTGATCTTCCTGCCTCTCAGGTACTGGGATAACCTAGTGAAGCCCTAGGGGCGCGTGCCACCACGCCTGCTTTAAAGATATTTTCGAAGGCTCTATTGGCTCAGTTAGCAAAGTCTGTTGATCTGCTCATGGGGCTGCGTGGTGATAGCGGAATCCTGCCCTCAAAGACTCAACCCTGGGGAGACCGTGTCCAGCAGGGCCTCTCCTTGCTGCTCACTGTGCCATCAAGAGGGGCCCAGTGCGGCCGGGCATGGTGGCGCATGCTTAGTACTCGGGAGGCTGAGGCAGGAGGCTGGCAGGTCCAAGACCAGCCAGCCAGGTAGTGAGACCTAGTGAAAACCTATTTTATTTTCCTTTCTTTTCTTTTTTCTTTTCTTCCTTCCTTTTCTTTGTTTTCCTTCTCTTCCTCCTTCTCTCTCCCTCTCTCCCTCCCTCCCCCCCCTCTCTGTACAGGGGATAGAACCCAGGGTCATTCTACCTCTGAGCTACACCCCCAGCCCTACTTTGTACTCTTCATTTTGAAATAGGCAGGGTCTCACTGAGTTGCAAAGGGCCTCACTAAGTAGCTGAGGCTGTCCACGAACCGCAGTCTTCCTGACTCAGCCTCCCGAATGCTGGGGTTACAGGCGTGCGCCCCAGTGCCCAGCTTCTTCTCTTTTCTATTTGTGGTACTGGAGATTGAATCCAGAGGTATTGTACCTCTGAGCTACACCTCTATCCCTATCTTATTTTTATTTCTTTAAATTAATTAACTTATTTTGCCCACGGATTACAGGGCAATTGCAGGAGTGCCACTGTTATAAAAGCAAGCTCTCTCGGGCACCCGCCGCGGGACGCCCGCCATGTTGTGATGCAGTGAGGAGGCCCTGACCAGATGCCCGCTGTGCTCCGGGATTTCCCAGCGCCCAGAACTGTGACCTAAATAAACCTCCCTTACGGATCACCTGGTTGCAAGTGTTTCGTTAGAGTCACAGAAAGTAGGTTCAGATACCAGGAAAGGGCATTTCACCACAAGAACAGCACACGCCGCAGCCTGGAGTTCCACGAGAACCTGACTGGCTGAGCTGTTGATCTGACCGTGATTGTTTATTCGATTGATTGGCTCTGCTGTGTACCCTGGGGAGAGCAAACGTCCAAAGGTCCAGAAGGGCAGTGGCACGCTGGTCTTCCTCTCTTCCCTGAGCGCAGCCCCGGCCCTGCTCCCCAGGGCTCCTCTCCTAAAGTTGCCTGAGCTGGTCAGAAAGGTTTAAGACCCACGTCCCTTGGGCCCCTCCTTTCACTTGATTTCAGTGCTGTTTGTAAAGCCCCTACTGTGTGCAAAGAAATGTACAGCGTGAGCTAGCTGTGGTGGTACGCACTCGTACCTGGGAGGCTGGATCTCCGAGGATGGATCACAGGTTTGAGGCCAAGCCTCAGCAAGTAGCGAGACTCATCAACCTCGTGAGACCCTGTTTCAAAATAAAAATAAAATAGGGCTGGAGGTGTAAGTTGGAGGTAGAAAGCCGCCAGATTCGATCCCCAGTGCCACAAAGTAAATCAATCAATAAATAAATTTAAAAGGAAGCTGGGGTGTAGCTAGAAGGTAGAATGCCCCTGGGTTCAATCCCCAGTACCAAAATTAAAAAAAAAAAAAAAGAGCCAGGCATGGCGGCCCCCATCATTTGTAGTCTCAGTTTGGGAGGCTGAGACAGGAGGATTGCAGGTTCGTGGTCAGCCTGAGTAATTGGTGAGGTCTCTGAGCCTCAGTGAGACCCTGTTTCAAAACAAAGAATAAAACAGGGCTAGAGGTATAGCTCAGAGGTAGAGTGCCCATGGGTTCAATCCCAGCATCACAGGAAAAGAGAGGGAGGGAGGGAGAAAGGAAGGAAGGAGAAAGGAAAGAAAAAAGAAAGGAAGGAAGGTAGGTACAGGGTGCTCCAGCCCTGGGCACTGTGCCCAACTCCTCCACTAACCACTGTGCGCTCCAGGGACCCTTTTTTTTAAACCACATTGTCTCCTCCCAGGAACAAGCAGGCCTGGGAGGCCCTGCCAGCCCACTGCTCTGTTTTTCAATAGATCTTTTATGGATTGAACTGAATTAGAAGCAACAGTAGCACAGGAGCCCGCATGCGCCCCGGGTATGCTTTGAAGACCACGTGGTTTTGTTCTGGAAGACAAGGGAGTTTCTGTCTCTAATGGATGGCTTTTTTTTTTTTTTTTTTAACTGCGGATGGACTCTAGGGGTATTCTACCTCTGAGCTATACCTCCAGCCCTATTTTATTGTGATTTTTGAAAGAGGGTCTCACTAAATTGCCCAAGGGCCTTACTAAGTCGCAGAGGCTGGCCATGAACCTGTGTTCTTCCTGTCTCAGCCTCCCAAGGACCTTGATTACAGGCAAGCGCCTTCACACCCGGCTTAAAGACCAGCTCTTGTCAGAGTCCAGGGACAGCTGCCTGAGGAGAGGGGGCCGTGCAGTCTGTGGGGTGAAGGGGGTTGATTGCAGGTTGGGTGAAACCAACGTGGTGGACTTGGCCTGACTCTGACCTGCCACCGAAGCCCAGGTCCTGCCTGGCTACCTCCAGCAGGTGTCTAAAGACCTTGGGGGGAATTGAAAAATCAGGAGAGGGAGAGGGGAGAGCTGGGCAGCTGCAGATAAACCCCACCCCAACCTGTAGGCCTGCCAAAGCCTGGAAGCGAGGTTGCAAGACAATCTAGACGCCCCGCGCCCAGGCAGAAGCCCAGAGGCCAGGAGCAGCCAGGGAGCAGACTTTCTCCTCCTCTGCTCTGGCCACTCCAGACCCAGCTCTTTCCTGAAATGCCAGCACTTCAGGCAAATGCACACACACACACACCACAACGGACTTGTGGGGTGCTTGGCCACACCCCAGGCCTCACCCTTGCAGCTGCTCTGCAGGGAAAGCAGTGCTGATCTCCAATTTGCAAACAAGGGAAACTAAGGCTTGCGGAGAAGGGATGGAGGGCGGCGTGAGATCGGGGATCATAAATATACAGTGATATCAAAGGGGGCATTCTGTGTCGAAGAAACTGTGGAGTGTTGGATGCCGAACCAGAGAATCTGTGAAAGGCAGGGGTCCCAGGACTAGCTGGGCTGCTGGTGTAACCCACCCCCGCCCCAGTCTGTTCATCACACCACGGAAGAAGTATCTCCATCAGCCCCATCTCCCATCCACGGTGGCCTCGTCTTCTCTCACCTGGGGTCTCGTTCCAGCCTTCCCTCCTGGCTCTCCTCCTTCCAAACCTGCACACGGCAGCCAGAGGCATCTTTCCAAACTGCCAAGCAGACCGTGTCCTCTTCCCCTTAAACTCTCCACTGGCCTCCCTTTGCCCTCAGGATAAAGTTCAAACTCCTTGACACGCTCTGCCGGGTCCTCTGTCATGGGGTCACAGTCTCTCCCCACTCTTCGGCACCCCCTCCCCTTCTGTTGAAGCTCAGCAGATGTGCTGTGCGCGCTCTCTCCCTAACCCCCGGACCCTTGCACTTATGGTTCCCTCCACTTGGGACAGTCTACACTGGTGCTTGCTTCCCTGGTGGGAGAGCCCTCCCTTCCTGTTTTCTGTGGGGACTTCTTTCTGCTCATGGCCGTCACAGAGCACCCCATGGCCACCTGCCCATCTGCCCCCGTTCCCCACCAGCTCTCCAGCCACCAGAGGACAGGAACTGTACTTGACGTGTGCCCCTGAATCCCTGGCTCTCAGCACTGTGCCGGGCCAAGAAGGGCTGTAAGCAAAGACACACGCTGATCAATGAATTGCAAGATGGCAGAATCACAAAACTGAAGAATTACAAACGTGGTGAGACAGGAGCCCAAGATCTCAGAATCATATCATCCTAGACTTTGTGTTATAAGCACAGAAACCAAACATCCCAGAAGCTTAAGATCTCATGATTCGATGAATTCTTCTATTCTTCCTCCCCCCTCCCTCCATACTGGGGATTGAACCTAGGGGCATCCTACCTCTGAACTACGCCCCCATCCATCCACCCATCCATCCATCCATCCATCCATCCATCCATCCATCCATCCACCCATCCATCCACCCATCCAGCCATCCAGCCATCCATCCATCCACCCATCCATCCATCCAGCCAGCCAGCCAGCCAGCCATTCACTTTTCATGATGCTGGGGATTGATCCATGGGGTGCTTTCATGACTGATCCCAGGGGTGCTCTACCTCCAAGCTACATCATACCAGTCCTTCCTCCCTCCCTCTCTCCCTCCTTCCCTTCCTCCCTCCCTTTTGATCTCTCTCTCCTTCCTTCCTTCCTTCCTTCCTTCCTTCCTTCCTTCCATCCTTCCTTTCCTTCCTTTCTTATTTTCTGGTGTTAGGGATTTAACCCAGGAGGTTCTACCTCTGAGCTATACCACCAGCCCTTTTTTATTTATTATCTTATTTCGAAGCAGGGCCTTGCTAAGTTGCTGAGAGCTTCTTTAAGTTGCTGAGGCTGTCCTCAAACCTGGGATCCTCCTGTCCCAGCTTCCCCAAGTACTTGGATTACAGGTGTGTGCCACCATAGTAAGCAGAAGTCTTATACAGATATCTTTTTTTTTTTTTTTTTGGTGGTACTGGGGGTGGAACCCAGAGGCTTTCTACCTCCGGGCTATACTCCCAGACCTTTCTAAAAAATATTTTATTTGGAAACAGGGTCTCACTAAGTTGCTGGAAGCCTCACTGAGCAGCTGAGGCTGGCTTTGAACCCGTGCGATCCTCCTGTCTCAGCCTGCCAAGCGCGGGGATTACAAGCGTGTGCCACCACGCCCGGCTTATAGAGATATCTTGTCCAAGGACTGTTACTGGGTTAGGAAAGTCTTTATTGTGTCCTTTGATATTATTTAATTTACATTTATTTATATGAATATCATTGTATAATTATTTTTCAAATTTTATATTGTGTCCTCTTATAACTATTGAATACTAACCTTATTTATTAAGTAATTTTATTTATTTATTTTTTGTTTATTTTGTGGCACTGGGGATTGAACCCAGGTATATTCTATCTCAGAGATACACCCCCAGCCCTATTTTATTTCTTATTTGGAGACAAGATCATGCTAAGTTGCTGAGAGCCTCACTAAGTTGCTGAGGCTGGTTTTGAACCTGCAATCCTCTTGTCTCAGCCTCCCAGGTATTGGGATCACAGAGCAGCACCACCATACCCAGCTTGTAAAATAATATTAATTGAGCATATGCAAACCAATATTAATTAATATCAGACAGGAGGCTAAGTGACAGTTATTATGGCTACAAATGGATTATGATAGTTTGAAATAAGCACATACAATCTCGGTTTTTGTGTACAGGACTTCAGGGACGGCTCGACTAGATGGCTCTGGCATAAAAGCGCCCTGAGTGTGTAGTCAGAGTCACCTGGATGGTTGGCTGGGGCTGTACAATCCACTTCCGGTTTCCTAATTCAAGTGTCTGGCAGCTGGCTGGCGCCTCGGCACCTCTCCACGGGTCACTTGGGCATCCTAATAACATGGCTGCCGGCTTCCCCAGAGCAAGCGATACAAGACGGCCAGATGGAAGCTACGGTGCCTTGTGACTGAGCCTCAGAAGTCACACTCCTTCAGTACCACAGTATCCTCATGTTGACAGAGGAAGCCTATTTAGTTTGTGGAGACTGCCTGTGGTGTGAACACCAGGCAGTGGGTCCTTGGGGACATCTTGGCAGGTACCGCTACAGCAACATTGGACAAGACTGACCAAGTGTCCACTCTGAGGGAGCCAACGGCCTAGGGAGGGAGGGGCAGAGGAAGACTATTAATAGAGAGAGAGAGAGAGAGAGAGAGAGAGAGAGAGAGAGAGAGAGAAAAGGAGTGGAGAAAGTATGTGTTTTACTAGGGATGGAATCCAGGAGTACTCTACTTCTGAGCTATACCCCCCAACCCTATTTTATTTTTTATTTGGAAACAAGGATTTCGTTAAGTTGCTGAGGGTGGCTTTGAACCTGCGATCCTCCTGTCTCCGCCTCTTAAAGTACTGGGATCACAGGTGTGTGCCACCATTCCTGGCTGGAAATTTTTTTTTTTTTCCTGCCGGTCTAGGGATGGAACCCAGGGGCATTTGACCTCCGAGCTACACCCCTGGCTGCCCTATTTTTTATTCTTTATTTTGAAACCGAGTCTCACTGAGTTGCAGAGGGCCTCACTAAGTAGCTGAGGCTGTCCGCGAACCACGATCCTCAGGTCTCAGCCTCCCGAATGCTGGGATTACAAGCGTGCGCCACCACGCCCGGCTCCGCTGGAAAGTTTTAAATGCAACGAAGAGAGCTGGGCGTGGTGGCGCACGCTCGTAATCCCAGTACTTGGGGAGGCTGAGACAGGAGGATCTCATAGGTTCGAAGCCAGCCTCAGCTACTTAGTGAGGCTTTCAGCAATTTAATAAGACCCTGTTTCCAAATAAAATATAAAAATAGGACTGCGGGTATAGCCCGGAGGTAGAAAGGCCCTGGGTTCCATCCCCAGTGCCACACACACACACACACACACACACACACACACACACACACTAAATGCAATGAAGAAAGTCAAGCAAGACAGCTGAGTTAAAGCAAGTGTTGGAATGATTGGCCAAATCCCGCCCGCCGCCCACCTCTGCAGATGGAGTCGGCTGGAAGTCGGCCATGCCCCTTCCCGTATGTACTGCTCGTGACTTTTTCCTGTAATAATGGCAGATTGAAGTGGTTACAACAGAGACTGTTGGATAAAAATCTCAGATATTTAGCTATATCTAGAGAAGGCCTCTCCAAAAGGTGACACTGGAGCCGGGACCGGATGGTTACAAGGAAATGACCTTGGGAAGAACAGAGGAAAGAATGTTCCAGACAAAGAAAACTCGAGGGACGACTGTGAAATGGGAACAGTTCTCCTGGCTGAGAAGCAGAAAGGAGGCCCAGGGGCTGGATGGGGAGACGAGGGGCGCCTCGGGGCCCTGGTGAGGAGCTGGATGCTCAAGCAGGATGGGAAGTCATGGGGGAGACTTCGCTCAGGGAGGGTGGGGTCTGATGGTGATGGGAGCCACTCCGGGTGGAGTTTGGCCCCTCCTCTAAGCAGGACAGTGCCTCTGCCGGCCCTGGGTCCCACGGCACGTGGGTCTGGATAAGGCCCAGGCTGTCGGGCTTGGGGGCGCATGCTGCAATCCCAGTACTTGGGAGGCTGAGATGGAGGATCACAAAGATGACAGCCTCGGCAACCTGATGAAACTCTCAGCAACCTAGTGAGACCTTGTTTCAAGACAAGCAAACGAACAGGTTGGGGGTGGAGTTTGGAGGTAGAATGTCCCTGGACTCGATCCCTAGCACCACAAAAACAAATAAACAAACCCAGGTAAAGACCTCTGGCTTCATTCCTTGACTACATGTTCAGGCTTGGGTAAGCCCTGCAACCAGGAAGTCCCTTCATTCCTTCCTTCCTTCCTTCCTTCCTCCTCCTTATTATTATTATTTTGGTGGTACTGGGGTTCCTGGATTGTAATCCCAGCATTTGGGAGGCTGAGACAGGAGGATCGTGGTTTATGGACAACCTCAGCTACTTAGGCCCTCTGCAATTTAATGAGACCCTGTTTCAAAATAAAGAAAAAAAAACAGGGCTGGGGGTATATCTTGAAAATAGAATGCCCCTGAGTTCTATCCTAGTACTGAAAAATAAATAAATAAAATAAAATAGAGCTTAAGTGTAGCTTAGAGGAAGAATGCCCCCTGGGGTCAGTCCCCAGCACCAAAAAAAAAAAAAAAAAAGAGTTCTTTGAGACATTTATTTATTTATTTATTTATTTATTTATTTATTTATTCATTTTTGTAACCAGGGGTTGAACTCAAGGACATTTTGAGCTAGACTCCCAGTCCTCTTTTATTTTAATTTTGAAACAAGATCTTGCTACTGCATTTCTGAGATTCATTTCAAACCTGCAATTTTCCTGCCTCAGCCTCCCAAGTACTGTGATTGCAGGTGTGCACCGCCATGCCTGAGATTTACTCTATTTTCCCCTCAGTGCTGGGGATTGAACTCAGAGTCTTGCTCATGCTAAGTATATGGTCTATTACTGAGCTACATCCCCAGCCACCAGGGGCATTCTACCTCCGTGCTACACCCCCAGCCCCATTTTTTATTCTTTATTTTGAAACAGGGTCTCACTGAGTTGCAAAGGGGCTCACTAAGTAGCTGAGGCTGTCCCCGAACCAGAATACTCCTGTCTCAGCCTCCCAAATGCTGGGATGACAAGCGCGCGCCACCATGCCCAGCACCAGCCACTTTTAATTTTTAAAAATCATATATCACTCTTGCGCATACATAAAAAGGAAAATACAGGCGAGATAAATTAAGTTACTAAATTCAACAGGATCCTAAACCTTCTTTGTAATTAGCATCCAGTCCAGGCCACTATTTCAGTTAGAATCTTCAGTGTGTGTGTGTGTGTGTGTGTGTGTGTGTGTGTGTGTGTGTATGATGTATATATCATATATATATCTGTCTATATGTGATATCTATATGATGTTTGCAGCACTGGTGATTGGACCTAGGGCCTTGTAGGTGCTAAGCAGATACTCTGTCACCGAGCTACATTAATTCCAGCTTCCAGCTTTCTTTATTTTATTTTTTTGTGCTACTAGAGATTGAACTCAGGGACATTCTATCTCCGAGCTATACCACTAGCCCTTTTTAATTTTTTTGTTTTGAAACAAGGTCTCACCTAAGTTGCTGAATCTCGCAGAGTTCGCTGGTTGGCTTTGAACCTGGGATCCTCCTGTCTTGATCTTCCAAGTACTGGGATTACAGGCGTGTGCCACCACACCCCGTTAGCATTTCTTAAAAGAAGCTACACCAGGTCTCTGGATTTTCTTCTCCATCTGACTGCAGGTGCCTCTGCACTCTTATCAGAAGGGGTCAGCGGAACCAGGCGTGGGGGCGCATGCTTGGAATCCCAGCATTCGGGAGGCTGAGACAGGAGGATTAGAGAGAGGTTTGTGGCCAACCTCAGCTACTTAGTGAGGTCCTCTGCAATTTAGTGAGACCCTGTTTCAAAATAAAGAATATAAAATAAGGATATGGGTATAGCTGGGAAGTAGAATGCCCTTGGGTTCAACCCCCAGTAACACAAAAATAAATTATATATATATATATATATATATATATATATATATATATATATATATATATATATGGCAGGGCATGGTGGCGCATGCTTGGGAGGTCGAGACAGAAGGATCGCGCAGGTTCGAAGAGACCTTGTTTCCAAAATAAAAAATATAAAAAATAGGTCTGGGAGTGTAGCCCGGAGGTAGAAGGGTTTCCAGGAACCCCAGTACCACAAAAAAAAAAAAAAAAAAAAATATATATATATATATATATATAGATAGATAGATATAGATATAGATATAGATATATAGATATATAGATATATATAGATATATATGTATGTGTGTATATATATGTATATGTATGTATGTATGTGTGTGTGTGTGTATATATATATATGTATATATATATAATAGGCTGGGGATGTGGCTCAGAGGTAGAATGCCTCTCACCCCCAGTTACACACACACACACACACACACACACACACACACACACACGACACATCTTAATTGCAGGGATACTATGCTGTAGAAAAGAGCACTTTGTGGACTGTTTTAAATATCACAATAGCTTCTCTCTCCCTCTGGGTTTCTGCAAGGCTGAGATAAGTGTGGGGGGCCCTGGCCACAGGCCCCGAAGTGCCCGGCTCTCGGCGGCCACTCCCTTGACGTTACTCAACTGTCCCGATTCCTCGCAGCCAGCGCCCTCTCGCTGGGCCCGCTCAGGTTTATGGCGACAATTGTAGCCCCGGCCAGACGTGATCTCAAAGCCATAAAGGGTTTTACGGTTTCACTCTCCCTGAGATAAGCTGGGGGCCCTTCCCAAGGCCAGGAGCAATCTCAGGCCTGGGGGTTGGGATGGGCGTTGCCCAGGTCAGGAACTGGAACAAGTTTTATGGCCCCAACTTCTCTAAAAATACCCCGTTCTCACCTCCCCGGCTTGAATCTGCAGGTGAAGCTCCGGCACCTGGATGCAATGATATTCATTCATTCATTCATTCATTCGACAAACAAGGACTGGCCTATGGGACAAGCCAGCCTGGGTTTTCTTACTTTGCCGTCACTCCCAGATATCTCAGCCCTAATTTTTTCCCCTTTATTTTGAAACAAGTTCTCACTAAGTTGCAAAGGGCCTCACTAAGTAGCTGAGGCTGTCCACGAACCGCGATCCTCCAGTCTCAGCCTCCCGAATGCTGGGATTACAAGCGTGCGCCACCACGCCCGGCCCTTAGATGTTTTATAGGCATCTGAGCAACAGATTCAAAACAAAACAACAACATGCCTTTTTTTGTTTTTTGTTTTTGCGGTACTGGGGATGGAACCCAGGGGACATTCTACTTCTGACATACACCCCCAGCCCTATATTTTATACTTTATTTTAGAAACAAGGCCTCATTAAGTTGCAGAGGCCTCACTAAGTAGCTGAGGCTGGCCGAGAACCTGCAATCCTCCTGTCTTAGCCTCCCAAGTACTGGGATTACAAGTGTGCGCCACCATGCCTGGCTCACAAAATTCCATTTTCTAACCCAAATCTGCTGCTTCTTCAGTCTTCTCCAGGTACTACCTGTCCATGGCTATTTCTCTTTATTTGGGGGTGGGGATAGTAGAGATTAAACCCACAGGTGTTCTACCTTTGAGCTATGCCCCCAGTCTGGTTTGTTTGTTTATGTGGTACTGGGGACTGAACCCAGAAGCATTCCACTTCCAAGCTACACCCCTGCCTTACTTTTTTATTTGGAAACAGGGTCGCCAGGTGTGGTGGCACATAGCTGTAATCCCAGTACTTGGGAGGCTGAGACAGGAGGATCGCAGGTTCAAGGGCAGACTCAGCAGCTTAGTGAGGCCCTTTGCAACTCAGTGAGACCCTATTGCCAAGTAAAAAATAAAATTGGGCTGAAGGTGTAGTCCAGAGGTAAAATACCCTTGGATTCAATCCCCAGTACCACAAAAAAAGCAAGCAAGCAAGCAAGCAAGCAAGCAAGCAAGCAAGCAAGCAAGCAAGCGAAAGAAAAAAAAGAAACAGGGTTTCGCTAAATTGTGGAGGGCCTCACTAAAAGTTGCTGAGACTAGCCTTAAACCTGTGACCCTCCTGCCTCCCCATCACCTCACTGTGGCCTCTGGAGTCAGACAATGATCTGACTCCACAGTCAGTTCAGCTGTTACACCAGCTAAGGGCTAAGAGCAAGATCCTTCCTCCTAAGCCCTTCCCTTATTTATTTATTTATTTATTTATTTATTTATTTATTTATTTTTGCGGGTCTGGGGATGGAACCCAGAGGCATTCGACCTCCGAGCTACACCCCCTGCCCTATTTTTTATTCTTTATTTTGAAACCGGGTCTCACTGAGTTGCAGAGGGCCTCACTAAGTAGCTGAGGCTGTCCGCGAACCGCGATCCTCTGGTCTCAGCCTCCCGAATGCTGGGATTACAAGCGTGCGCCACCACGCCCGGCTTCCTTCCCTTATTTATAAAGCAGAATGAAGCCAGCTTCATTAAGTGGTACACACTCAATCCCAGTACGTGGGAGGCTGACACAGGAGGATCACAGATTCGAGGCCAGTCTCAGCAATTTAGCAAGACCCAGTCTCAAAATAAAATCGGGCTGGGGGTGTATCTTAGAGATAGAATGCCTCTGGGAGCCGGACATGGTGGCGCACATCTATAATCCCGATACTTGGGAGGCTGAGACAGGAGGATTGCAGGTTCGTGGCCAGTCTCAGCAATTTATTGGGGCCCTCCATAACATACTGAGACCCTGCTTCAAAATAAAAAATAAAGCCGGGCGTGGTGGCGCACGCTTGTAATCCCCGCGCTTGGGAGGCGGAGACAGGAGGATGGTGCAGGTTCGAAGCCAGCCGTGTGCGCTGGCTTAAGAGACCCTGTTTCCAAATAAAAAATGTAAAAATAGGTCTGGGAGTATAGCCCAGAGGTAGAAGGGCTTCCAGGAACCCCAGTACCACCAAAAAAATAAAAAAATAAAAAAATAAATAAATAAAAAATAAAAAAAAAATTAAAAATAAAGTAGGGCTGGAGTGCAGCTAGGAGGCTCGTGGGTTCAATCCCTGGCACCACAAAAAACAAACAAAAACAGAAGAAAAACTGGCTCCGAGGGCTGTCGGGGGATTGTGCCCACGGGGTCTGGGCGCGGACGCTCTCCACGCACTCCACACGCACGGTCCTTGCGGCGTGATTCGGGTCCGGTTCCACTGTCATCGCACAGGTGCGCGGGACCCTGGGAGCCAGCTCTTACTTAGATCCCATCTCGGGCTTCCATATGACACAGCGATTTGAGATCTGCAGATCAAAGGTGACCTGGCTTCCACGGTGAGGGAGCAGGGCGGCCTCAGCGAGCTGGAATGACAGGTCATTCGTGCTGCACAGACTTTCTTTGAGTCTTAGAGCTGCCTGTCACCCAAGGTCCCTTCTACTCCTGGTCCCCGCTCTGAGCGCTGGGGCTCTGCTGGGTGTGATGGGCTGAGAAGCTTCTGGTAGCCTTAGTAGTATGGCTCCTTAGGAGAGGGGAGACTTCTCAGAAGGCCCTATGTATGTGTATATATTTTGATACAGGAGACTGAACCCAAAGGCATTCTCCCTCTAAGCTACACCCCTAGTCCTATTTTAATTACTTTGTGTGTGTGTGTGTGTGTGTGTGTGTGTGTGTGTGTGTGATCCTGGGGATGGAACCCAGGGGCATTCTACCTCTGAGCTACATCCCCAGCCCTATTTTTAATTCTTTATTTTGAAACAGGGTCTCACTGAGTTGCAAAGGGCCTCGCTAGTAGCTGAGGCTGTCCGCGAACCACGATCCTCCTGTCTCAGCCTCCTGAATGCTGGGATTACAGGCGTGCGCCACCACGCCCAGCTTTTTAATTATTTTGAAACAGGGTCTCACAAGGTTGCTGAGGGTCTTGATAAATTGCCAAGTCTGGCCTCAAACCTGTGATCTTCCTGTCTCAGCCTCCCTTCTACTGGAACCCAGAAGCCCAACTCTTAACCAGCCCACCTGGGGTCCCGGCCGGGCGCCTCACAGGCCGTGTGGCTTTGGATGCGTCCCTCATCTTTCTGGACCTAGGTTTCGTCATCTCTGCAATGAAGACGCTGCAGCTGATGTTATTTAGCAACCGAAATGGAAATCAAATGTGGAGTCACTGCCCTGTGCCGAGATTTGAGATCAAGTGGGGCAAAGGGCTGATGACGTGGAGGATCCAAGGTCAGGGGAATTTATGGCAGCCCAGGGTTTATGATTTGATAGGGATTTATTAAGCACGATTAGGGCTGAAATCGCCTGCTCCGGCCCCCACTCCCACGGCCATGCCGGCTGGGCATGGACAGGGCCTTCACAGCGAGATCAGCGAAGGCCTTTCCTGGTGCTGACCAGGGAGGGCAGGAGTGGCCGTGAGGATCAGGCAGGCGCCGATCCTGCACTGGAGGCCAGAGAACGTAATGGTTAGCCTCTTCCCAAAAGAGGGCTGCGTGGATAGAACTCAGACTTTTGTGTGTTTGTTTCAGTAGTGAGAATCGAGCCCCAGGGGCATTCTATTTCCGAGCTACACTCCCGGCCCTTTTTATGTTTTGTTTTGAACCAGGCCCTCACTAAGTTGCGGAGGGCCTCGCTAAGCTGCTGAGCCCACGATCCTCCTGTCTGAGCCTCTCAAGTCCTGTCTGTGATTACAGGAGTGGGTCACCACACCTCGCCTCTTTCTTTCTTTCTTTCTTTCTTTCTTTCTTTCTTTCTTTCTTTTGCAGTGCTGGGGATGGAACCCAGGGGCATTCTACCTCCGAGCTACACCCCCGGCCCTATTTTTTATTCCTTATTTTGAAACAGGGTCTCACTGAGTTGCAAAGGGCCTCACTAAGTAGCTGAGGCTGTCTGCGAACCGCCGTCCTCCTGTCTCAGCCTCCCAAATGCTGGGATTACAAGCGTGCGCCTCCACACCCGGCTATTTTTTACTTTTGAAAAAGGGTCTCATTAAATTTCTGAGGCTGGCCCAGGACCTGGGAGAGCATCCCGTGTCAACCTCCAAGTAGTGGGTTACAGGTGTGCGCAACCACGCCCGGCCCTCTTACGGTGTAATGTCAGCTCACTGAGATGAATCCTAACAACATTCTTTGAGGGAGATTTTCCTGTTCTGAAGATGAGTTTGCAGAAGTGAAGCCCTCTGCCCAAACTTACACTGATGACTAGAACGGGTGTCCCCTCCCTCTGGGAAGAGCTGAGGGTCACCTACTCTACCCTCCCCCAGGGTCGCAGTCAGGCGGCCCCAGTCCGCCCATCACTGGATGCGGGTGTGCTAGAACAAGGGCCTCCAGGAAAAAGAGCCTGACTTGTGCCGTCTGCCCATGGCTGGGGTGTAAATGCTCCCACTGTGGCCAACTTCGAGTTATTAACCTGCTGTGGGGGAACAGAGTTGGGAAGATACACTAAAAATTGGTCTGTGATGGCCACAACCCGAGGCCGCGTCCCTCAAGGGAAAGGAGCTAAGTGGTTACAGACCTGGCTGGAGATTCAGGCCTGTTCCTTGCTTCGCTCCCTTTTCTAAAACAGCACTTGATTTTGTGAAATATCCCCATGTCTGTCTATGCATCGCCAATGGCTAGCAGACTGAGGTGGCCCAGAAGGGGACTCTATCTTGGTCCCTGAGGGCAGATGACAGACCCTTGGACTCTCTTGCCATTCTTCTAGATCTTTCCATCATCCTCTCCCTTCTTCCCTCTCTAGGAGGAGGACCAACTTTCTCCCCCCCCCCTCTCTCTCCATATATATGTATCAAAAACTTGGAGTCAAGAAACCAGGATTAGCCGGGTGTGGTGGCACATGCTTGTAATCCCCGCCTGAGAGGCGGAGACAGGAGGATTGCGCAGGTTCGAAGCCAGACACGCTGGCTTAAGAGACCCTGTTTCCAAATAAAAAGTATAAAAATATGTCTGGGAGTGTAGCCCGGAGGTAGAAGGGCTTCCAGGAACCCCAGTGCCACCAAAAATAAAAAAAGAAGCCAGGATTAGCTGGTTGGGAGACTGAGATAGGTTTCTCGACTTGGGAGTACTGAGATAGTACTTGAGAGGCTGAGATAGGAGGATCGAAGGTTTGTGGTTACCCTCAGCTCTTTAGGGGAGTGGGAGCCCTCGGTAACTTAGTGAGAGCCTGTTTCAAAATAAAGAATAATGCTGGGCGTGGTGGCGCATGCTTGTAATCCCCGCGCTTGGGAGGCAGAGACAGGAGGATCGCGCAGGTTCGAAGTCAGCTGCACTGGCTTAGGAGACCCTGTTTAAAAAAATATATATATAAGCCGGGCATGGTGGCGCACGCTTGTAATCCCCACGCTTGGGAGGCAGAGACAGGAAGATCATGCAAGTTCGAAGCCAGCTGCGCTCGCTGGTTTAGGAGACCCTGTTAAAAAAAAAAAATATATATATATATATATATATACACACACACATACATACATGTCTGGGAGTGTAGCCCGGAGGTAGAAGGGCTTCCAGGAACCCCAGTACCACCAAAAGAAGAAGAAGAAGAAGAAGAAGAAGAAGAAGGAGGAGGAGGAGGAGGAGGAGGAGGAGGAGGAGGAGGAGGAGAAGCAGCCTTGCTGGCTTAAGAGACCCTGTTTCTAAATAAAAATATAAAAATAGGTCTGAGAGTGTAGCCCAGAGGTAGAAGGGTTTCCAGTAACTCCAGTACCACCAAAAATAAATAAATAAATAAAGAAAGAAAGAAAGAAAGAAAGAAAGAATAAAAATAGGGCTGTATGTGTAGCTTGGAGGTAGAATGCTCTTGGGTTCAGTTCCCAGTACTGAAAAAAAGAAAAGAAAAAAAAAGATAAAGAGAAAGCAAGCAAGCGAGCAGGACTGGCTGGGCATGGCGGCGCACACCTAGAATACCCATACTCGGGGGCTGAGACAGGAGGATCACAGGCTCGAGGCCAGCCTCAGAAACTTAATGAGGCTCTCAGTAACATAGCGAGACCCTGCTTCAAAATAAAAATAAAATAGGGTTGGGGTTTTGTAGCTCAGAGGTAGAATGCCCCTGGTTTCAATCCTTGGTTGCAACCAGAGAGAGAGAGAGAGAGAGAGAGAGAGAGAGAGAGAGAGAGAGAGAGAGAGATATGTTGGGGTTGGGGATTGAACCCAGCATTCTCCCTCCGAGCTATACCCCCAGCCCTTTTTATTTTCATTTTGAAACAAACCCTAGCCTCGCTAGGTTGCTGAGGCTGGTCTTGAAACTGCGATCCTCCTGTCTCAGCCTCCCAAGTGCCAGGATTCCAGGCCTGGGCCACCATGCCCGGCTCCTTATTCTTATTTCTAACACCTAAAAAAAGAAAGACATTCACGCGGGAACTTAGAAAACGTACGTGCCATTTATTTTGTTTTATAAACTTTTGTTAAAACACATAAAGGTAAGAAATGTTTTTTGCTTCGTCGCCCTCCCAGGTGGCAGTGACAGGGACTCGGGGGTCAGCGTGGGGCCCGAGGACGCTCACACACCCACAGGAAGGTGCGGCTCGGCCTGCTGGGACCCAGCCGCTTCCAGAATTTCTTGGTGTGAATTTCACAGTTCATCTTAGGGCAGATCACAGAAAAAATCTGGTAAAGGTAATTGGCTTTGTCATTGCAAGAAACCAAAGGGGGCGTCTATTTCCAATCCTCCCCTGTGTCCGCTCTAGGAGAGCTGTGTGGCTTCTGGAAGCTTCTGAGACTCCCTGAGGAAAGGAGGTGTCTTGGTGGAGGGAATCTGGTGCCCGTACTTTCCCCCACCAACCCTTACTTGGTCCATTAGATTTCATGTTTTAAGACCATGACTCAGGTAGGAAAAAAAAGTTCCAGTATGGCGTCCTCCGCTTAGAATCAGAAAAGCAAACTTGTCTTTATTTTTGCGTTTCCTGCATTGCAACAGTGATTAACGTGGAATGGAAAGTCAGTGTCATGAAAGGCCACGGGAACTTCTTATCTCCACTTTGTTCCCGACACAGAGGCCTGCGCCACAGTGCGGGTGGGGATCGGAGCACCGGAAGGACCGGGATGACTAGGTCCCAGCCTCACTGCCTTGTGCAAACCAGCCTGAGCCAGCGCGCTGGGGTTGCCGGAGTGAGGGTGGCCGTGGAAGACTTGCGAGCTCTGAGCTGGGGCTGGTCTCTCTTGGGATCTGGGGCTTGGCTTGCTTGGGAGAGAGGAGGCCAATCCTGGCTGCCCTGGGGTGTGGGTAAACACATGGCTTCTCGGTGCCTCTCTTACAAAGAGGAACGACTGTGAATGGTGGGGATTCTGGGCTCGGGGACACTGCCCTCCATCCACTCGGAAGACTCAGCCATGGCTGGGGGGTGGTAGCCAGTGTTGACTGTTCCCTCTCCTACCTAACCGCACCTCCGGCCCCAGGACATCTCTTTTTTATTTCCAGTTTCTTTTTCTAGAATCTCTCTCAATCCACCAAGATTCTACAGGGATGAGGTGCCGGCTGCTCCATCCTGGGGTTTAATGTCTCTAGAATGTACACTGAGTGATCACCCCAGAAAAAGCTTAAAATGCGGGCTTTCCTATGGCCGCCCTGCCTCTCACCCAAAGTGTCCATCCCTACACTGACGGGCCAGGTTGGCCTGTCCCCCAGGAACTGGACCCCTGCTGTCCATCCCCCAGACTGACTTGGGAAGTCGAGAGGAAAAAAAAAAAACAGAAAAAGGCCAGGAGTCATCAATTCTTAATATTTATCAGCAAACATGATTCTGGAACCTCAGTGCGGCCTCTGTCCACCCGAGTCCTGGGAGTGGGCTGTTCTGAAGCTGCTGATGGCCAGGAAGAGTCCCTGTCAGGTTACAGTGAAGGCGGGGATCCTTTCGGATGGGCAAGTCTCTTACTTTGATCCAGGGGACCTGAGTTCATGTCTTGACCCCGCCACTGATTGGTTATGAGTTTCAGAAAATAAAAAAGCACTTAACCTCTGAAAACTTTATTTCATCTTCTCTAAAAAAAAATCTCTCAGTAGCAGGAGGAGTCCATGAGAGGATGGATGTCAACTCTTATGTCTGAGGATGGACACAGCCCTTCCTCTGTATCCCTGGGCCCCGGCACTCACTCACCCACCTGCATCACATCGTGGGTCCCTCCCACCTCCACCCCCCCAACCTTCCAATCTCTATGTCTTCATCCCTCACAGCCCAGCTTCTCCTGGCCTCCTCTTGGCATTCAAAGCCCTGCGCCTCCCAGTATAGCCAGCTTCAGTTCCAGAGAGACCGTTCTCTTCACAGCCTCTCCAGAACCATTCTCCCTACCCCCAGGCCTCAGCCCCGGGGGCTCTCCTTTGGAATGTCCTGTCTTACCCTCTCTACCAGCTAGAACCGGCTCTTCCTCTGAAATTGCCTCCCTAGATGGCTTCTCTGACCACCCCGCCCTCCCTCCAAGTTCCTGTCCCAGTCACCATCTTGGTTTGAAAGCCTAGCAGGACCATCACTCCAGACACCCACCCCGTCCCTACACAAGCGAGGCACAGAGGGGCTGGAGGGGAGGCATCTCCAAGCTTCGCAGCTCCCTGTCCCCTGGCCAGCCTGCCTGCTTACAGAGGGTTCTTGGGATGACCGGGAGAGGGTTTTGAGACTTCCTCAGCCTCTGGAGAGTGGCTTTGGAGAAGATGGGGTTTCAAAGAAGGTGGACGGGGCGTCTGAGGTGGGGGCAGCAGGAGAGGGGGGCACAGGCCTCCCGGGCTCAGGGTTGGGGCGCTGTGACCAGTACCAGGGTAGAAGCTCCTATGAGGGGGTGGGGGGCGGAGGAAGGGTGGAGCTTCAGAAGACTTCCTCTCAGCTCCAGCTCCAGAGGCGAGCAGCTGGGGTAGACAGGAGGAAGGGGGCAGTGAGCTGTCCGAGGAGGCAGCAGCGGGCTCCAGCGGGGTGTCTCCAGGGCCAGGCTCTGTCATCCAGAGCGCGGTCAAGGGTGGCGTGAGTGTGGTCCGCGGGCCACGTCCTTGGGTCCTTCGCCCTTCCCAAGGCTGCTCTGAGATGGCCCTGTGCTCATGCCTTCCTCTCCTGGGATCAGGCGGTCCCAGGCGCTCTCCGAGGGGGCTGGGGGAGCCGGCAGAACCCCGCCCCCGGGAGCTTGCTAAATAACTTCTTGCTTGGTGATGGTCGGCTGGGGGATGGCGGAGGGGGGTTTGATGATGGTGCTGATGGCGCCCGGCAGGAGCTTGTAGGGCTCGGACGCTGAGCCTCCTGGCGGTGAGGGCTGCGGAGTCTCAGGGGTGGCTGAAGGGCAAAGCAACAGAGAGGACCTGCTCAAAATCCCAGCCTTCCAAACAGCAAAGCACTCTAGGAAGGGTCTCCCTATCTCTCTGAGACTTAATTTCCTCTTTTAAAAAATGATGAGAGCATAATCCCAGCATTTGGGAGGCTGAGATGGGAGGATCGTGGTTCTACGACAGCCTCAGCCCAATCCTCCCAAACACTGGGATTACAGGTATGTGCCACCACGCCTGGCTTTATTTCTTATTTATTTATTTATTTATTTATTTATTTATTTTTGAGGGTCTGAGGATGGAACACAGGGGCATTTGACCTCAAAGCTACATCCCCTGCCCTATTTTTTTTTATTCTTTATTTTGAAACAGGGTCTCACTGAGTTGCAGAGGGCCTCACTAAGTAGCTGAGGCTGGCCGTGAACTGTGATCCTCCAGTCTCAGCCTGTGCCACCATGCCCGGCTTAGTATTTATTATGGTACTGGGAATTGAACTCAAAGGCATTCTACCTCTGAGTTACACCTCTAGCCCTATTTCTTCCCTTTCTCTCTCTCTCTCTCTCTCTCTCTCTCTCTCTCTCTCTCTCTCTCTCTCTCTCTTTCTTTTCTTTTCTTTTCTTTCTTTCTGTACCGGGGATGGAACCCAGGGGCATTGTACCTCCAAGCTATACCCCTAGCCCTATTTTTAGTCTTTTTTAATTTTTGAGACACGGTCTCATTGAGTTGCAAAGGGCCTTACTAAGTAGCTGAGGCTGTCTGTGAACCGCAATCCTCTAGTCTCTGCCTCCTGAATGCTGGGATTACAAGTGTACACCACCATGCCCAGCCTTTTATTATTTATTTATTTATTTAATATATATTTTTGTGGGTCTGGGGATGGAACCCAGGGGCATTCAACCTCCGAGCTACACCCCCTGCCCTATTTTTTATTCTTTATTTTGAAACCGGGTCTCACTGAGTTGCAGAGGGCCTCACTAAGTAGCTGAGGTTGTCCACAAACCACGATCCTCCAGTCTCAGCCTCTCAGCCTCCCAAATGCTGGGATTACAAGTGTACGCCACCACGCCCAGCCCCCCCTTTTTTTTTAAATTTTTGAAACAGGGTCTCACTAAGTTGAGGAGGGCCTCACCAAGTTGCTGAGGCTGACCATGAACCTGCGATCCTCTGGTCTCAGCCTTCCACATACTGGGATTACAAACCTGGGCCACCACGCCCGGCTCAGCGAACACAGTGTCATCTACTGGAATTCTTACCCAATGCATGGCCTCCTTCATTTCAAAGAGATGGCCAGTCACCTCACTGACTTAAGAAGCAGCCTCACTGAATAAACAACTTTAACACGTGCACAACGCCACCTCTTGTTCTCCACCCTGGAGCCCAGAGAACCGCTGCACCCCAGTGCCACCCTCTGGACTCACTCTTCTCCGCCTCCTGCCCCGTCCGCACCCCCGGCAGGGGAGAGCCCAGGTTGCCCACCTGCCTGCGCCCTGGGCCGGGGCCACTCACACATCTGTCCATTGCTGAGGTGAGTGGGTATCGTATTGGCCACAATGACGTTGGTGCTCATGTGTTCCTGCATCAGGTGAGGGTGCAGGGGGTGGTGGGCATGGGGCGCGTCACTGGAGGATCCTGCAGGGAGAGGGGTTTCAATCAGAATGAGGAGCCCAGGATAGGACCGTCGGTCCTCAGGCACCATCTTCTCAGGGGCGGTCGTGGCTGACGCACCGGCCCATCCAGCACTGACAGCGCCATATCGGGAACCTACCTGCTCCTGGGCTGGCAAAGTAGGGTTTACCGCTCCCTCCATGGGCTTCATGAGGGCACCGAGCAGACCCAAAGACCAAGGGAATCAGAGCAACAAGGAGAGGATGAGGAGCTCTGAGGCTATTTGAATATTAATGAGCTCATTTTAAATATTATAATGAACCTTTGTCTCTCTGCTCTGCTCACACTGGGGCTTCCAGTAGAGACGCCCTCTCCACCTCTGTGTCTGTAAGTCCAAACCCCAGCTTAGAGAGTTCCTCCTTTTGGAATCCTTTCCTGAGTCTCCTCACTCTCCTTCTTATAGTAATTCATCTATGACTCAACTTTTTAAAGTAACCACTTCTCTCTATGAACATTATAATTACAGGTATATATTCCTTTTTTTTTTTTTTTTTGGTGGTACTGGGGATGGAACCCAGAGGCTTTCTACCTCCGGGCTATACTCCCAGACCCATTTATATTTTATTTGGAAACAGGGTCTCACTAAGTAGCTGAGAGCCTCACTAAGTTGCTGAGGCTGGCTTTGAACCTGCGCGATCCTCCTGTCTCAGCCTCCCAAGCGCGGGGATTACAAGTGTGTGCCACCATGCCCGGCCAGGTATATATTCCTTTATTCTCTGACAGCCTAACAAAGTGTTGGGAACACTGCTTAACACACACACACACACACACACACACACACACACACACAGAATGATGACGCTTGCCTATAATCCCAGTACTTGGGAGGCTGAGACAGGAGGATCGCACAGGTTCAAAGCCAGCCTCAGCTACTTAGTGAGGCTCTCAGTAACTTAGTGAGACCCTGTTTCAAAATAAAATATAAAAAAATAGGGCTGGGAGTATAGGCCGGAGGAAGAAAGCCTCTGGGTTCCACCCCCAGTACCACACACACACACACCAAAAAAAAAAAAAAAAAAAAGAAAGAAAAGAAAGAAAGAAAGAAAAAAAAAAGCCAGCCTCAGCTACTTAGTGAGGCTCTCAGCAACATAGTGAGACCTGTTTCTAAATAAAATATAAAATAGGTCTGGGAATATAGCCCAGAGGTAGAAAGCCCCTAGGGGGGTGGACCTCAGCAATATAGGGAGACTTTCAGCAACCTAGTAAGACTGTTTCTTTTTCTTTTTCTTTTTTTTTTTTTGGTGGTATTGGGGTTCCTGGAAGCCCTTCTACCTCCGGGCTACACTCCCAGACCTATTTTTACATTTTTATTTGGAAACAGGGTCTCCTAAGCCAGCGCACGGCTGGCTTCGAACCTGCGCCATCCTCCTGTCTCCGCCTCCCAAGTGCGGGGATTACAAGCGTGCGCCACCACGCCCGGCATAAGACTGTTTCAAACAAACAAAAAAATAAAACAGGGCTGGGGTGTAGCTAGGAAGTAGAATGCCCCTGGGCTCAATCCCCAGTAACACACACACACACACACACACACACACACACACACACACACACCCAAGTCAGGAAGTGATAATACCACATAGGGTGTGGCTTTGTAATAGGCCATGGTCATTAAGATGACAGTGATGGAATTTCAAGGCTTGTCATAAGCACTTAAAGTACATCTGTTTTATAAGAGTTATAAGCGCCCATCATTCGCCTGGTACAAGTTTATAGCACCTTTCGTGATTAACATAATGAATTCCTCACCACAGCCCTAGAGATGGACACCACTATTATCCTATTCTACAGGTGAGATAACAGCTCCGGGGAGATTATCCTCCCCAAGATAACAGACCCAAGCGCCTGACTCTGGTCTTAGTAATACCTGATTCCTAACAACCCGCACTCACGGGGTCCACAAGGGAATAAAATGAGCTTTTTTTCTTTGATACTGGGAGTTGAACCCAGGGACATTCTACTTCTGAGCTAGACCCAGCCCTTTTTATTTTTCCTTTGGAAACAGGTTCTCTCTAAGTTGCCAAGGCTAGTTGCAAACCTGCAATCCTCCTGTCTCAGCCTCCCAGTACCAGGATTACAGATGTGCGCCACCTCGCCGAGCTTCATCCATCTGGTCTAGGCATAGAAGTGTCAGCGCACGCGCGTGCGCACACACACACACACACACACACACACACACACACACACAGCCTCCAGGGCCAAGATTTGTTCTTGGCTGAGTCTCCAGTGCTTTAACAGTGACTGACGAGCCGGGTGTGGTGGCGCAGGCTTGTAATCCCAGCATTTGGGAGGCTGAGACAGGAGGATCGCGGTTCACGGTCAGCCTTAGCTACTTAGTGAGGCCCTCTGCAACTCAGTGAGACCCGGTTTCAAAATAAAGAATAAAAAATAGGACAAGGGGTGTAGCTAGGAGGTCAAATGCCCCTGGGTTCCATCCCCAGACCCGCAAAAAAAAACAAAAAAAAACAAAAAAAAAAACAAAAACAAAAAACAGTGACTGACAAGCGCTAGGCTCTCAGAGCCCAAACCAGCGGACCTTGGCCCTCGTCCCATCTTTCTGATGAAGAAGTTGAGGCTCAGGCAGTTTAAGTAACTTGCCCAGAGCCACACACGGAGGACATGAAGGAGCGGCGCGGTGCTCAGGCCCCCCCGGCAGGCGCCCGGCGCCCGGGCCCGGCACGCACCTCCCAGCAGCATCTCCTGCAGCAGGTTGTCGATCTTGGCCATGCCGAAGAGCTTGATGAACTGGATCTGTTCGATCATCTGCCAGGTGATGCTCTGCAGCGTGGGCAGCAGCAGCAGCAGCTCGCCGAAGCGGCCGCGCGAGTCGTACTGGCGGTCGTTGATGTAGTCCTCCAGGCTCACCTGCACCTGGGAGCGCAGCCGCTTGATCTTGCTCGGGTCGCTCAGCCCCTTGGCATCTGCAAGGGGAAGGAGAGGAGGGAGGGCAGCAGGGCCCAAATGTCCCCTGACGTGTGGGGCCCAGACTGGGGGGCTTGGTGACCCAGTGCCACACAGGGAGTCGTCAGTAGTACTGGGACAAGGATTCGGGGTCTTCAAACAACCAGGGTACTCTCGGACAAACTAGGGCTTCCTAGACTCAGGCAGAGGAAGCCCTTTCTTTCCTTTCCTTTCCTTTCCTTTCTTATTTACTTTTTTAAAACTAGGGATTGAAACCGGGAGCATTCTACCTCTGACCTACATTTCCAGCCCTTTTTTTTTTTTTTTGCAGGTCTGGGGATGGAACCCAGGGGCATTTGACCTCCGAGCTAGAGCCCCTGCCCTATTTTTTATTCTTTATTTTGAAACCTAGTTTCACTGAGTTGCAGAGGGCCTCACTAAGTAGCTGAGGCTGTCCACAAACCGCGATCCTCCGGTCTCAGCCTCCCGAATGCTGAGATTACAAGCGTGCGCCACCACACCCGGCTCCTATTTTATTTTTATTTTGAAACACGGTCTCACTAAGTTGCTGAGATTGGCTTCGAACCTGTGATCCTCCTATCTCAGCCTCCCAAGTACTGGGATTATAGGCATGCCACCTCACCCAGCTAATAATCTCTCTGAAGAGCTTTACTCATGACCGACTCACTCAATAAGCAGAATAATCAATATTTATTGAGTAGATAGCTAGATGAAGGGATGGATGGATGAGTGGATGGATACAGAGACAAATAAAAAAAAAAGTCAGGGAATACTTCTAGATCCTTAACCCAGAAGGGAACATCAGTCATCCGATGCTTTAATCTCAACCTTCAGAAAAGTAATGCCTTTACTTCCTCTTTGATGAAGAAAGAAAAAGGAAGAAAACATTTGCTCCCATAACCACTAGTCTCTCTCCACTGCCCTGCATCTGTGAATTCTTTTATTCAATCAACAAACTTTCTTGGAGTGATTCCTCCACGCCCGGCCTGGACTAGGTACCCTGCCCTCTGAGCCAGGCTGCTGGCTCTCACTCAGCACCAGTGACTCGCTCATGTCACCCAGAAGCTACCACCTGCCCAGCCCCGGGGCCAGGGTCTAGACAAAACCAGAACTAGAAATCGCCCCCTCCAGGAAGTGGGGAGTCGAGCATGACTTGAGAGGTAGACAGAGGCTGATACGAGTCTGAAGCTTGAGTCGGAGTTCTGCCATTTCCTGGTTGAGTGACCTTGGTCAAATCAATCTCTGCGCTCAGTTTCCTTATTTGCAAACGGATGCTAATAATAAATCCTGTCTCATAGGTACCATGTGAGTTAAGGAAGATGATCTGCATAGACGTCTAAAACTGGACTTCAGTGAGCGTTCATTATTATCACTAGAGGTCATCGGTATGCAGATAGGGTCCTAATGTTAAGGATAGGCCCAGCACACAGTAGGGCCTCTCTGACACACAAGTGGAGAGGGAAGAAAGCAGGCCTCTGGGCAACGGTGGGAAGGGAAAGGAGGCCTTGCACAGAAGCGTGGCTCAAAGGCATTCTGCAAAAATGCAGGCGCTGCTGAGGTTAGTGCCTGTAATCTCTGAATTTGAGGCGAGACAGGAGGACAGCAGGTTCAAGGCCAGCCTCAGCAATCTAGCAAGACCCAAAGCAACTAAGCCAGACCCTGTTTCAAAATGAAGAATAAAATAGGGCCAGGGACGTAGCTCGAATGGCCCTGGGTTCCATCCCAGGCATAAGACAAACAAAACCTAAACAACACAGTTGCAGAAGTCATTAGCAGAGAAGCAAGAAAAGAGCCAAAGGCCCTTGGGACACAGGATCTTCTTTCTGCTGAGTGAAGGGGGTGGAGACTCTGGTCAGCTGATAGGGCAAGAAACAAAGGCAGGAAAACACACAGCTGAAAGCCGCAAGGAGAACTAACAGCAGGTGAAAGTAGCAGTTAAAACACATGGAGGGGTGGGGAGAAAAGATGCCCATGGGGGGAGAAGAGCAAAATCCTTAGCCCGGATAGGAGGGAAACGCCATCTGAAATGCACAAGCAGCCGGGCGTGGTGGCGCACGCTTGTCATCCCCGCGCTTGGGAGGCGGAGACAGGAGGATCGCGCAGGTTCGAAGCCAGCCGCGCGCGCTGGCTTAGGAGACCCTGTTTCCAAATAAAAATATAAAATAGGTCTGGGAGTATAGCCCGGAGGTAGAAGGGCTTCCAGGAACCCCAGTACCACCAAAAATAAATAAATAAATAAAATGCACAAGCAGCCGAGCCTGGTGGCGCACGCTTGTCATCCCAGTACACGGGAGGCTGAGACAGGAGGATCACGCAGGTTCGAAGCCAGCCTCAGTTACTTAGGCTCTCAGCAACTTAGTGAGACCCTGTTTCAAAATAAAGAATAAAATATAGGGCTGAGGGTGTAGTTCAGAGGTAGACTTCCCCTGGGTTCCATCCCCAGTCCTGCAATAAGTAAGTAAGTATGTAAGTAAATAAATAAACAAAATTCATAAAGCAACCGGGCGTGGTGGCGCACGCTTGTCATCCCAGTACACGGGAGGCTGAGAAAGGAGGATCGCAGGTTCGCGAACAGCCTCAACTACTTAGGGAGCCTCTCCGCAACCTAGTGAGACTTTGTTTCAAAAATAAAGAATAAAGGCTGGGCGTGGTGGCGCACGCTTGTAATTCCCGCACTTGGGAGGCGGAGACAGGAGGATGGCGCCGGTTCGAAGCCAGCCTTGCTGACTTAAGAGATCCTGTTTCCAAATAAAATATAAAAATGGGTCTGGGACTGTAGCCCGGAGATAGAAGGATTTCCAGGAACCCCAGTACCACCAAATAAATAGATAAATAAATAAATAAATAAATAAATAAAATAAAGAATAAAAAATAGGGCTGGGGGTGTAGCTCAGAGGTAGAATGTCCCTGGGTTCTATCCCCAGTACCCCCCCCACATACACACCAGAAATGCTCCAGGCCATGGTGGTGTACACCTATAATCCTAGTACTTTGGAGGCTGAGGCAGGAATATTGCAGGTTTGAGGACAGCCTCAGCAATGTAGTGAGATTCTCAGCAACCTAGTGAGACCCTGTTTCAAAATAAAAGTGGTCTGTGGGTGTAGCTCAGAGGTAGAGTGTTCTTTGGGTTCAATCCCCATTACCACACACACACACACACACACACACACACACACACACAAGAAATCAGAAATATTTCTCCTGGCAACAGGAAAACTGTGGTCTGATGGGAAAAAATACTTGCATTTTCAGTTTGTATAGAGATTATCTCAAAATAAACATGGGGCTTTCTACCTCTGAGCTCCACGCCCAGCCCAATTTTTGTATCCTTTATTTTGAAACAGGTCTCTCTAATTGCGGCGGGCCTCCCTAAGTAGCAGGCTGAGGCTGGCCATGAACCCGTGATCCTCCAGTCTCCACTCCCAAGTCCTGGGATGACAAGCATGCACCACCACACCTGGCTCAAAATAAACTGTTTGAGGAAAAGAAGCAAAGATGAAAGAAAAGAAAAAACAAAAGGAGGGAAGGAGAAGAAGAAAAGGGACAGAAAAGAAAGAGGATACTCAGGCCCTTGGAGTCACTGTGTCGAGTCCCGTCATCCCTCTGAACCTTGACTTGCCCCATCTACGCAAGGGGCTGATGGAAAGTGCTTGTTCTGGTTGTCATGACAACCAGAGCGGCGTGGATCCGGTGGAAGTCTGAGGCCTGGGTCAGGAGGGGAGGGTGGTACCTGGGTCGAAGAAGATGATGGCTTTGAGGCAGGCGTACTCGTTGTCGTCGATCTGCAGCTCCTGGAAGGGCTGCACCAGCTCGTCCAGGATGCGAATGGATACCCGGTTCATCTCCGCCAGCTCGGGGCAGTGCCGAGGGACAATGTAGTCGTTGCCTGGGTGGGAGAGAGGGAGAGAAGATGACGTGCCCTCCCCTCCAGCTGTGGCTTGCAGGCGGCAGCGCAGCTGGTGCCCTGGGAGGAGGACCTGTAGGCACGCTCCTGCCTGTCTTGCAGAAGGGAGATCCGGGCCAAGATTAAGAGGATGAAGTGCTGGAAGCCATCGGGAAGAGCCTGGAAGGAGGCTGTTAGATCTCCTTTCCTATCATCCGAGCTCCCTTCACCAACACGACCGAGGCCACTCAAGGGCCAGTTGGAGGCACAAAAGCATCAAGGTGAAGGGACCAAATCTTGGGGCTGGACTGGCCCGGCTGAGTGGCTCTGCCGCTGACAGCTGGCTGTGTCTTGGTGGTCACTTAACTTCTCTGTGCCTAGGTTTTCTCATCTCTGAAGTGGGGATGCATAACAGAACTTCCTTCTTAGGGTCATTGTATTAAAAAAGGTAATACTTGTAGTTAGCACAATTCCCCGCATATAGTGTGTTATGCAGGCATTTAAAAATACCGAGTAGAAAGCTGGGCGCGGTGGCGTACGCTTGTGATCCGGGCATTCGGGAGGCTGAGACAGGAGGATTGCGGTTCATGGACAGCCTCAGGTATTTAGTGAGGTCCTTTGCAATTCAGTGAGACCTTGTTTTAAAATAAAGAATAAAAAATAGGGCTGGAGGTGTAGTTTGGAGGTAGAATGCCCCTGGGTTCCATCCCCAGTATTAATAATAATAATAATAATAATAAGCATAGCTGGGTGTGGTGGAACTTGTCTGTGATCCCAGGACCTAAGAGAATGAGACAGGAGAATCATAGGTTCAAGGACAGCCTCAGCAAGTAGTGAGACTCGTCAACCTAGCGAGATCCTGTTTCACAATAAAAATAAAATAAAAAGCTGGGCATGGTGGCGCACACTTATAATCCCAGTACTTGGGAGGCTGAGATAGGAGGATCGCAGGTTTGTGGCCGGTCTCAGCTACTTAGTGAGGCCCTGTTTCAAAATAAAGAATAAAAAATAAGGATGGAGGTGTAGCTCGGAGGTAGAACACCCCTGGGTTCCATCCCCAGCACCGCAAAAAAAAAAAAAAAAAAAAAAAAAAGTAAATAAATGAGCCTGGGTTCTATTCCCAGGACCACATAATAATAATAATAATAATAATAATAATAATAATAATAATAATGATGACGATATGTCCTGGAGGCACAGGTGAGGTGGGCGGGTTGTGCCCTGCCTGGCCACCTTGTATCCCTAGTTCAGAAAGAACATCGGAATGCAGGGATGACACCAGGGAGAACCCTGGCTGGGCATCAGCTTTAAGGGGGGGAGGTCTCATTCTTTGCCTCCATATTGGCTTGCATCAGTGGGGGACCCAGTTGATAACTTGAGTCCTGGGACCTCCCTGGGTAAGCCTGGGGTGGGACCTGCTCCCTCTGTCTCCCTCGCCCCCGAGTGCCCCCCATGGAGGGCCCCTTTGCTTGGGGCTGCGCCATGCAGGGCACGGCCTCTGGCTGGGCAGGGGCCTCCTCACCTAGGAGCAGCACGTCCTTGAACACCATGGATCGCTTGGTGGCTCCGAGCAGCAGGTGCTCGCCGGCGTGGGCTCGGAGCAGGGCCACCTGCAAGGGAGAGAGGACGGCATGTGGACCATGCCCCGGGGAAGGCTGCTCCTGGCCAGCTCGGTACCATGGAAAAGCAGCTTCGTGTTCCCGCTGCCTTTACTTGCCTGAACTATAAAATGGGTATCCTAAAACTGCTGCCTTTTTTTTTTTTATAACTGATAAACTGGTGACCTGGAAAGGATTAGGCAGAAACCTGGGGGTGAGGGGACATGCCCAGAATGTTGGGAGACCTCGTGATGACGCTGCCCTTGAACTGTTCCATCTTTAGTTGAGTAGCTGGCTCCCCCTTGGACCTCGCCTCTGTCCCTGGAGAAATTGTAGGCAACATTCTATGTGCACTTGTTTTTTAAAATTATTATTAGGCCGGGCGTGGTGGCGCGCTCTTGTAATCCCCGCGCTTGGGAGACGGAGACAGGAGGATCGTGCAGGTTCGAAGCCAGATGTGCTGGATTAAGAGACCCTGTTTCCAAATAAGAAAAGTATAAAAATAGGTCTGGGAGTGTAGCCCGGAGGTAGAAGGGCTTCCAGGAACCCCAGTACCACCAATAAATAAATAAATAAATAAATAAATAAATATCATTATTAGCCAGGTGTGGGGGTGCACGCCTGTAATCCCAGTACTTAGGAGGCTGAAACAGGAGGATCGCAGTTTCTAAGCCAGCCTCTAGAACATAGCAAGGCTCTCAGCAACCTAGTGAGACCTTGTTTCCAAATAAGAAACTTGCTTGAACTACAAAATGGGTATCGTAAAACTGCTGCCTTTTTTTAGGGGGGGAGGGGTGGTATTGGGGTTCCTGGAAGCCCTTCTACCTCCGGGCTACACTCCCAGACCTATTTTTGCATTTTTTTTTTTTTTTTTTTTTTTTTTTTTGGTGGTACTGGGGTTCCTGGAAGCCCTTCTACCTCCGGGCTACACTCCCAGACCTATTTTTACATTTTCATTTTGGAAACGGTCTCCTAAACCAGCGCGCGCGGCTGGCTTCGAACCTGCGCGATCCTCCTGTCTCTGCCTCCCAAGCGCGGGGATTACAAGTGTGCGCCACAACGCCCGGCCTATTTTTGCATTTTTGTTTGGAAACAGGGTCTCCTAAGCCAGCGCCCGTGGCTGGCTTCAAACCTGTGCCATCCTCCCGTTTCCGCCTCCCAAGCACGGGGATTCCAAGCGTGCGCCACCACGCCCGGCAAACTGCTGCCTTTTTTTTTTTTTTTTATAACTGATAAAACAGGGACCTGGAAAGGATTAGGCAGAAACCTGGGGGTGGGGGAAGATAGGAAAAAAGAATAAGACATAAGAAACAAAAAATTGAGCTGGGGATGTAGCTTAGAGGTAGAATGCAGCTGGGTTCAATCCCAGTGCCACATACATACAAAAATTACTAATTGGGCAGGGTGTCTCATGATTGCAATCCAAGTATTTGGGAGGCTAAGACGGAAGGATCATAGGTTGGAAGCCAACCTCAGCAACTTGGCAAGACACTGTTTCAAAAAATAAAAGAAAAAAAACTAGGGCTGGGGCTATAGCTTGGAGGTAGAATGTCCCTGGATTCGATCCCCAGTACCAAAAAAATCAAACAACTAATTCCTATTCATGGACCATCTACAGAGAATCACAGGAACCCCTGCATGGAAACGCAGATTCTTAGGCCTGGGCCCCCAAATCTATATACCCAATTCTGTGTGTATGGAGCGGGCCCAGAAATATGCATTCAACAGGTCCCCTGGTTGAGTCGGAAGTTCCATCGAGTCTGGGAAATGACTGGTCCAGATCTCCAGAGCATCTGTCCACTTGGCCTAGTAAAATTCTAGGACTCTAGAGAGCTTTGGAGAACTTGGATATATACGGGTGTCTTTCCGGAGGCAAAGAGCCAGCTACCAGGCCCTTCCCTGCAGGAGGCCAGTAGCCTGTGAAGGCGGCGGTGCTCCCAGCATGCTCACAGGGGAACAGCGCCTGCCCGGCCATGCTTAGTGCTTGCATCAGGACCAAAGATGGGCCAGAGAAAAACACGGCAGCCGGGCAGCCTCGGTCTTCTCTGCAGGGGGAAGCTTGGGAGTTTGGAGGTTCTGTAGCAAGGCCATCTGGGAGGTTAAAGGCTGCTGCTCACTCGTTTGGCTGTCCATTCTCTCGGCTTTCAAATCTTGTTTTGTTGTCTGTGTGGTCCTGGAGATCGAACCAGGGGCATTCTACCTCTGAGCTACACCCCAGCTTTTTTTTTGTTTTTTTTTTCAATTTAGGGTCTTCCTAAGTTGCTGAGGCTGACCTTGAACCCGCGATGCCCCAGTCTCAGCCTCCCGAGTACCAAGATTACAAGTACGTGTCACCACACTCAGCTTGATTATCAAATGTTAAACGCCTACTAAGTGCCAGCGGCGCAATGGGCACGCAATAGCAAGAAGAAAAAGAAGCTACAGAGCAGCAAGGTCTCTAACTTTATGGAACTTATTCTCTTTTGGGGAGAAAGGACAGATAATAAAGTAGAGGGTGATAGGTTGTGGAAGAAAGAAAGAAAAGAGGGAGGAAGGAGATGGAGGTAGAAATGGAAGGAGGGATGAAGGGGATAGAAAGGAGGTTGAGGGTGGTGTGCTGAAGAACAACAGGGCAGCGGCGAGGTGTTGGCACTTGCCCTTAGGAGGCTGAGACAGGAGGACCGCAGGTTTGCAGCCAGCCTCAGCAACTTAGTGAGGCCCTCCACGACTTAGTGAGATCCTATCTCAAAATAAAAATAAAAGAGAGCTAGGGGTATATACCTCAGAGGTACAATGCTCCTGGGTTCAATCCTCAGTACAAAAAAATAAAACAGAGGATCTAGGTGTGGTGGCGCATGCTTGTAATCCCAGTACTTGGGAGGATGAGACAGGAGGATTGCAGGTTCAAGGACAGCCTCAGCTACTTAGCGAGACCCTCCCCAACTCAACTTAGAGAGACCCGTTTCAAAATAAAGAATAAATAGGGCTGGGAGTTTAGCTCAGGGGTAGAATGCCCCTGGGTTCCAGCCCCAGTACCGAAAAATAAATAAAATAAAATAAGCTAGTAAATAAGCACCAGGCAGGCCGGAGGCTTAGCCAGGAGGTCCTGTGGGCCTCTCAAAGGAGGCAGGACCATGGCGAGGCCGGCGGGGCCTGGCACTGGGTAGTGCACAGTGAACTTATTTGACTGGATGAAGGACCAGGTGAAGGCAGCTTGACCGCTCCAGGTCCAGCCTCTCCGGGGCAGCCTCCTGCCAAGGCCAGAAGGAAGACTGGAAAGAAGGAGGCTGGGAAGGCTGTCCGGGGAGCATGCGCGCTCCCTGACAGTGGGAAGGGAGGTAAGGGACACTGGCCCGGGGCTCTCAAGCCAGGAGGCTGAAGCAGAGGGCCGGGCACACCCAGACTCTGGCCAACTTCCTCACTGGGCATGCCCAGCCTTCTAGGTCTCAGTGGATCAATGTCACCCAAACTTGGAAGCTGGTTTCTGGGACAGTGTCCCCAGAAGCATGGTGTCCTTTGGAGGACAGCAGGCCCCGCCTGTCTGGGTAAGATGGGCTCCTCAGACACCATGAATGGGTTCCCAGGTCCAACCCCGACGTAGCGGCTGTGCTCAGGGTGGGCAGCCAGGCTGGGGTGGGGTTAATGATTGGCCTGTGTTATTGGCCACCCGTCACTGCCCTCTGGGAATGCTCTGAGCCCCAGCCAGGGAGGTCTGGGTGGGAAATCGAGGTTAACAATTGCTCGGCTTAGGGGTATCTTGTTGCTTTGCTAAGTCCCTGGGAAGGAACAGGGCGGGGTTAAACATTAATGCAGACACCCTGGTTATGGTGGAGGGACCATGACCAGAGCACGAGGAGCAGGGAGCAGGCAGGAGCTGCGTGGACAGGATCCTGGCCCACAGACTCTCCCCAAGGAGGTAGCAATCCAGAGATGAGATCTCGGGTCCAGTCCCCGGCGAGGCTGAAAAGCAGCCAGGCCAGAGCAACCCATGGGGTGATTTTATACGTGCCCTGAGAGTTTGTAGGCCAAAGGACCTGGCTGCAGGACACCCCAGAAGCTTTGAGCCTGGCACGTTGTGAGTCTCTTATGCAAAGCAGCCAAGTGCTGCTTCTTCCAAAGTCAGCAGATGGGCCGGGCCCACCCCCCTCCCAGGCAGGGGAAACGGCGGTGGAGGTGGGCTCTGTCCTTAGATACGCCCCACCCTCTCCAGGCCTGGGACATTTTTAGTATTTCAGAGTAGGTACTTTAGAAACTAAAATGCTAGGTTAAACCATCTTGGTGTCTGCAAGAAAGAAACTCGTACTGTGGTCCTCCTGTTGGCCCTGGTTATTTATTTATTCATTTATTTATTGCCATCTGGGAATGGAACTCGGGGGCATTCTAACTCTGAGATATACTCCCAGCCCTATTTTTTATTTTATTTTGAAATAAGGTCTCACTAGGTTGCAGAGAACCTCACGAAGTAGCTGAGGCTGGCCGAGAACCTGCGACCCTCCTGTCTCAGCCTCCCAAGTACTGGGTTTACAAGCATGTAGCAATATACCTGGCTCTTGCTTTTGTTTTTTGTACTGGGGATTGAATAGAGCATTTTACCTCCAAGCTACACCCCAGCCCTCTTTTATTTTTGTTTTGAAACAAGGTCACACTAGTTTGATGAGCACCTCGCTACTTACTGAGACTGTCCTCGAACCTGCGATCCTTGTTCTAGCCTCCCAAGTACTGGGATTACAAGTGTACGCCACCATGCCAGGCTTAGCCCTGTTTTATGATCCTGCACTTTTTTTTTTTTTTCCCCCAGCGCTGGGAATTGAACCCAGGGGCATTCGACCTCTGAGCCACACCCTCATTTTTATTCTTTATTTTGAAACAGGGTCTCCCTAAGTTGCAGAGGGCCTCACTAAAGGGCATGAACCTTCAGTCCTCCTGTCTCAGCCTCCCAAGAATGGGATTACAAGGATGCGCCACCAGGCCCGGTGACCCTGCACTTTTCCAGAATCTTAGTTCTCTTGACTAAAGATGAATAATTTCCCCTTGGCAGATAAGAAAATGGAGGCTCAGAGAAGTAATTTGTCCAGGATCACCTAAAGAACTGGTCTTAAACTCCAATCTCCTGATCTCTGGCCCTGGGTCCCCTGTCAACATCCCCCAGGAGGTCTGTGCAGGAGCGGTAGACTTTGAAGGGGTCCTTTTTTGTCTTTTTTGGAACCAGGGATCCAACCCAGAGCGCCACACCTGCAAAGCAGGCGCTTTGCCACTGAGCTACATCCTGGCCCCACTTCCTGGCTGGTTAGAGCTGTGTGACCTCGAGCAAGTTACTTATCTTCTCTGTGTCCCAGTGCCTTCGCCTTTAAGACGGGAAGAATAATAGTCCCTACCTCATAGTCTTTGGGTGGATTAAAAGAGTTTGCATTTATACAGCCATTTAAACAATTCTGGGCACATATGAGCACAGTGTATGTTTGATTTAATCAGGTCAAACCAGTGCGGAGCTAGACCCTCGTGGTCCAGCGTCCGTCCCCATCCACCACCCACGTCCGCCCTCCTCACCTGGTCATCCAGAGGCAGCTCGCAGAAAGCCGGGATATACTTGGCCCACTCCACGAGCACCAGCAGCTGCTCCTTCATGGACTCACACACGTCTGCAATGTTGGCAATCTTCTTCGCGCGAATGTCGCCATTGATCCCGGAGACGGGAGACGTGATCTGCTAGAGACAGGAAAAGTGCTGGGAATGCTGGGAGGCTGAGACAGGAGGATCGCGGTTCGAGGACAGCCTCAGCTACTTAGTGAGGGCCTTTGCAACTCAGTGAGACCCTGTTTCAAAATAAAGAATAAAAACTAGGGCTGGAACGCCAAGCGTGGTGGCGCACGCTTGTAATCCCCGCGCTTGGGAGGTGGAGACAGGAGGATCGCGCAGGCTCAAAGCCAGTCTCGCTGGCTTAAGAGACCCTGTTTCCAAATAAAAATATAAAAATAGGTCTAGGAGTGTAGCCCGAGGTAGAGGGCTTCCAGGAACCCCAGTACCACCAAAAAAAACCCAAAACCAAAAACAACAACAACAAAAAAAACAGCCGGGTGTGGTGGCGCACGTTTGTAATCCCAGCACTTGAGAGGCTGAGACCTGGAGGATCACGGTTCATGGACAGCCTCAGCTACTTAGTGAGGCCCTCTGCAACTCAGTGAGACCTGGTTTCAAAATAAAGAATAAAAAATAGGGCAGGGGGTGTAGCTCGGAGGTCGAATGCCTCTGGGTTCCATCCCCAAACCCTCAAAAAAAAAAAAAAAAAAAAAACCTAGGGCTGGGATAGCCCAAAGGGAGTAGCTCAAAGGTAGAATGTCCTTGGGTTTCATCCCCAGTACCAAAAAAAAAAATTTTTTTTTTCAGTATTGGGATTAACATGGAGATGAGGAAAGGGACTTCACCTGCCGCCAGACCTGCCTCCCCCTCCTGCAGCTCCTTAGAGATCCAGCAGTGTCCCAGTCCTAGAGAAGCAGGGCAAAAAATATCACCCTCATCTCCTGGATGAAGCCACCATGTCCCGGAGAGGCCTGTGACTTGCTTGAGCTTTGCACAGCAAGGTTGGCGGAGCCCCAGCTTGCCACCTCGGGCTAGTGGTCCACTCCTGTCTTGCCTCGGGACTGGTCTCAGGCCCTCCGTGAGAGCCAAGACTCTGCTTGGCCTGAGGCACGTGGACAGTGGGGGGACCAGGTGGTGCCTGAGAGCAGGACAGGTCCGAGTTCTGCCTTTGTTACTAAAGCAGCACGGTGACATTGGACTCCATTTCCCGTCTGTGACATCCCCGGCCCCATCTGTGTGTTGCTCCAGGGCCTGGTCAGGAAGGGCTAAGGCAGAGGACGCAGGGCTCCTCCGTGGCTGCGGATCCTGGGCGGGGGGCCCTGTACCTGCTGGGACAGGACCTCGGCCTGCAGCAGCACGTTGATGGACGGAAGGCTGCTGTCCTCGTAGCTCGACCTCCGGGTGCTGATCCGGTCCCGCTCGTTCTGGACGGCTGCGGGGAGGCAGGGAGAGGTGAGGAGAGGGCAGGGAGCGCTGGGGAAGGGGTGGCGGAGGTGTGAGAGGAGAGTTCAACCCAGGGCTGTCCCAGAGCACAGGAAACACAGCTGGGGGTGAGGGGGACACCCAGAGGACAGAGCCCAGCTTGGAGGGGAGATGGATTCAAACCCACTCAGGGGGGAACTTTCCAGACACCAGAACTGTCCCCGCACACAATGGGCAGGCTGCAGGAGCGAGCTGTCCATCCCCAGGGGTATGTAAGACCACGGCAGAAGCCCTGAGCCCAGAAGCTCACCCCAAAGCAGGAGGCCCTGGGCTCCAGGTGTCAAGGCCAGGCCGCCTCCCCCCTGCCGGTGCCGGGCACTCTCCAGAACCAGGGATCCAGGCCGCTGCACCCCCAGCCCATGCACATCCGAGATGGTCCAGCCTCAAGTACCAGATGGTCCCGTCCGCCATCCCAGCCCAGCCCAGCCCTAGTAGTTGGAACAAGGCTTTGCTAAAGAGGAAGACGCCGCCGAGACCTGGAATTTTCCCCCTCCATGCTGGGGAGGTGGCACACTCTCTTGGGGCCTCAGTTTCCCTATGCAAAGTTTTGTCTCCTGAGTTTGTTTTGTATATGCAGTCCCTCCCATCTCAGGACATGGGGGGGGCAGCCATTCTTCTAGTTCCCAGGCGCCCTGCCCGGCCAGGCTGCGCCTCTCCCAGGCAGGCTCGGGCCCTCCTCATTCTCCCCGCCCCTGCCCTTCTCCCCTCAGAGGACAGAGGGGTCCCCCCAAGCCTCAGGCCACATCCCTCTGCTGCTCAAAACCAAGGCCACCTTGCAGCTTGTCAAGGTGGCCTTCCTCTCGGCTCACCCTTACACTGACTCCCTGGCCCTCTGTCCCCACAGACCTGCTTCTCTGCTCCCCACGGCCCCATGTAACAACTCGCCCCCAGGCCCTTCCCTGGGTGGAATTCTCTTCCCGAGCTTAACTGCTTCCTCACTCCACTCCGTGTAAGAATGCCCCCTTAGCTGGGCAGGCACAGTGTACCTGGGAGGCTGAGACAGGAGGACTGCAGGTGCAAGGCCAGCCTCAGTGACTCAGCAGATTATTTCAAAATAAAAAGCGCTGAGGGTAACTTAGAGGTAGAATGTGCATAGGTTCAATTCCTAGTACAAAAATAAAGAAAGGAAGGAAAAGAAGGAAGGAAGGAAGGAAGGAAGGAAGGAAGGAAGGAAGGAAGGAAAGGAAGGAAGAGAAGGAAGGAAGGAAGGAAGGAAGGAAGGAAGGAAGGAAGGAAGGAAGGAAGGAGTGAGCATGGTAGCACATGCCTGTAATCCCAGGATTTAGGAGGCTGAGACAGACAGATCCCAGGTTCACAGCCTCAGCTACTTAGCAAGGCCCTCCACAACTTAGTGAGAAAAGTAAAGTAGGGCTGGGAGTATAGCACAGAGGTAGAACACCCCTAGGTTCAATTCCCCAGTACCACCAAATAAATAAATATTTAAAAAAAAAAAAAAAAAAAAGGCTGGAGGTGCTGGGCGTGGTAGCTCATGCTTGTAATCCCGGCATCCGGAAGGCTGAGACTGGAGGATCACGGTTTACAGACAGCCTCAGCTACTTAGTGAGGCCCTTTGCAACTCAGTGAGACCCTGTTTCAAAATAAAGAATTAAAAAAAATAGGAATGGGGGTGTAGTTCGGAGGTAGAATGCCGCTGGGTTCCATCCCCAGTGCTGGAAATAAATAAAAATAAATAAATAAATAAAATTTAAAAGGCTGGGGTGCAGCTCAGAGGTGGAAGGCCCCTAGGTCCGATCCCCAATACCAAAAATAAAAATAATAATTAAAAAAAAGGACACCACAATATCAGAACCCTCTCAACGCCGTCGGATGTGGCCTTCCCTCCTTCCTCTCTGCCCCTTACCCTGCCTTATTTTCCTTCAAGGCACTTGCTAATTTCTTTATTATCTCTCTCTCTCTGAGATGGAAAGCTGCAAAACGTCATCTTTTCCGCTCATGGCAGTTGAGCACAGCCCGGCACACAGTAGGTGCTCAGTAAACACTTGTTGCGGGGAGGAAAGGAGACGCTGGGTGAGTTAGCGCTCATTCTTACTAGCCGCCTATCTCTCCACAGACCGCTGACATCCTGCTCTTCACCTTCCTCTGGATTTCACACGCGGTCGGAATCTGAGAACAAATGCCCAACAGTCTAAAAGGAGCCAGAGTCAGGTGGGGTCCTGCGGGGATCTGCAGCACCCCTCCCCTGGCAGCCCGGCCCTGCCCTGCCCACCGTCAGCCAGCGCCCTCCAGGTGCCATGGGAGGCGGCGCCAAGAAAGCGCTGTGGTCAGCAGCTGCGGCTTGGGCTCCTCAAGGTTAGGCCGGCCTTATCAGCGCCCGGCGGAGCTCAGTCACGGAATGATGTTTTCCAAATGTTTGCTCAGTATTAGCAGGGTCGGGGACCTAATGTAACTTCCATTGATTATTAACCCACTGGGGCAGAGGTGGAGAGGAGATGAGCCGGTCTTCCTAGAGAACCCGGGTGGAGCCCGTAGGGCTGAGCCAGGCTTTTGTGGAAGCCCCCCCAACCCCATCATCAGCTACCCCTCCTGCCACCCCTCGTCTTGCTTTCTGGCCTGAATTTCCAATGTCAGGAGCCAGGACTCGAAAGCCCAGGCCAGGTACGTGTCTTCTCTGCTCCCATCCCCACCTCCAGTCACATCTCGGAATTCTTTGTCTGCTGTTGGGCTCACAGGCCCCCAGAACTCCCCTGCTGCCAATCTTTGCCCCTCCAGGGAACCCACTTCCAGCTATTGTGGAATTATCTTCTGACTACACCTACAAGCCTGTGAGACTTCCTGCCCTTGCCTGTGGCCCACAGGGTGTCAGGAATTTGGACCAGAACCTGCCTCACAAACAGCTCACTCAGAGTTTCAATCCAGAGAGCCTGGTATCTGTTCAGCCCTGGAGGGGCCTGAGTTCTAGACCCAACTTCACCCCTGATCTGTTCCATCACCTCTCAGGCCTCAGCTTTCCCACCTGTGAAGTGGAGAGGGATTTGATGGCTTCTTTTATACCCAGCTGGTCTATCATTTCTGCATTCCCCGCTGTCACTTTCTGGTCCTCAAGGGCTACTTTTGGTTTTTGGCCCCCAAATCCTCCTAAAGAAACGAAAACACGTCCCAATTACCCTGGTCACTGAGGCTTCCACTGACACGTGCCCTTGAGAACTCCCCACCAGGCTGCGGAGATGTGTTGATGGAGCTAGCCACGCCCTAACTTCCCAGGGCTTGACCACAGAACACTTTGCTTCCCCGACCCATTCTGAAAGCCACCGAGCGTGTGTCGTGGTCTTCCAGTTAACTCAGGCTTGCAGATAAGCACCTGCATTTACTAGCCCACTCTTGCCATGGACGACGAACCTCCCATTTTCCTGGAATATGTCCATTTCTCCTGGCTTCGTGGCTGGCTTTGTGGATCGTGATCCATTATATTTTTACTTTATAGAGATGGGAAAATGGGAACCCAGAAGGGGTAGAAATTTCCCTCAACTTACACAGGTGAATGTAACTGCATTACAGGGACACATAAAATGGCTGGGCAGCATGCTGGAGCAGGTCACAGACAGCCAAGGTGGGCAGCCATCAGCTCAGGCAGCTGCTGAGTCCTCTCCCACCTGCTATTTTTACATGAAAAGACTCATTCTCTCAACCACAGTACCTTCTGAATGCCACCTCTGGACAGGTGTAGTGCCTCAAATCTTAGGCTACTAGGATAATGGAATCACGGACTGTTAAGACCACGGAGCGTTAAGCCCTTACCCTGTAGTTCTTGATCTTGTCTCCAATGTTCATACAGGGCACCATTTCTTACTCATAGCATTTCCCATCCCACAAAGCGGTCCTCAGCTTAGAGGTGAGGGTGGGGAGAGACAGCCACAGCCCCCAGGAACACTGGGCAGGGCAGGGCAGGGGAGGGCCGGAGTGCCGGCCATTTGGAAACCCCGCTCCTCCGTGGAGAGCCACTGGGGAGTGTTAGAATCGTGGTGTCGGGAGCAGTAACATCAGCCCCAGATTTCTCACCCTTAACTCGTGAGCCCAAGCTAAGGTCCTACAGGGATGAGATACAGAAGACGTTTCCAAGAGAAGGGGCAGAGATCACAGGGGCGTAGGGGGACAGAGCCAGAGGGGGAAGCCATCTCCTTTTCAGGAGGTTGGGAGTGGGCTGGGTCCCAGGTTCCTGCTTCTGCGTGGGGTGGGGAGGGGTGTGTGTGTGTGTGTGTGTGTGTGTGTGTGTGTGTAGGATTAGACTGAGGATTTGGCCTGTATGGCACAATTGTGGGATCTAGGGATCCCAGATCTGGGGCTAGACCCAGAGCAGCAACAGGTCAATCAAGAGAAGGAAAACAGGAGATTTTAAAGTCAACTCAAGTTACGTTGAAAAGTAGTTAAAACATTTTCAGTTTCTGAGCTTTGAATGAAAACCATTTTAAAGTGTCCCTCAGGCTTGGATGGGGTTGTCCGAGTGGCAGGAAGTGTGGGTTCACACCCCAGATCTCCTGCTGACCGGGTGTGGGACCTCACGCGAGTGAGTCACCAGCGTGGGCTTCGGCTTCCTTGTCCATGGACAGGGGGACAGTAACAGTTCTGGCCATGGGGGAGAATGGCCCGAGCTCTGGACCATGGGGAAAGCCGGATATGAAGCTCTGATCTCCCTAGGTCCCCATTTTCTAGGATAAAAAAAAAAAAACTTGGGATCCCCTGATACCCAAGGATGAGGACTAAAGGAATTGGAGTGCTTGTCCCTGGGACAGAGAGCTCCAGGGAAGCTCACATTAGTGGACTCAGGTGGAGGCAGCGTGCTGCGATTTCTTTTTTCTTTTTTTTTTTTTCTTTTTGAGGTCTGGGGATGGGGCATTCAACCTCCGAGCTACACCCCCTGCCCTATTTTGAATCGGGGTCTCACTGAGTTGCAAAGGGCCTAAGTAGCCGAGGCTGTCCTCAATTGCGATCCTCTAGTCTCAGCCTCCCAAAAGCTGGGATTCCAAGTGTGCACCACCACGCCTGGCTGTGCTTTTTTTTTTTTTTAATGTGCAAAACATTAGATTAAGGAAAGACACCAGCCTGGCGGCCTCCTGGCAGCACTGGCAGAGGCGGCCGTTGCTGGGAACCGCGATGGCTAAGCAGGAGCTTATCTTGGAATCTTTCTCAAGACCAAGCCCAGCCGCTCCCTGTGGTCAGGTTTCCAGACCCTCCCTCCTCTCAGCCATTAGCCAGTCACTCTGGGGCCTATCGCCAGAGCCATAAAGTGTGGCTACGGTTGTAAATGCAGGCAGGGGAGCCGGGGGTGTAGGCGCGGTAGTGGGGCGTCGGGGAGGGCCGAGGCTCACCTTCCTTCTTCATGCCAGCCCGGAAGCACTTCTTGAGCCTGCAGTACCGACACTGGTTCCTCTTGTCCTTGTCTACCACGCACTGGCGGCTAAATCTGGAGAGAGCTTGGCATGGTTGGATGGAGGAAAACACAGCATCCCCCTCGGAGGACAGAACGAGGACCCTCGCCATTCGGGGGAGCCCCGGCCTCCTGGGCTGCCTCTCTGCCTCCCAGGAATGATCATGCTCACAGATCAGGAGCTAGCGGGGTCCTGTGGACTCTCTGAGAGTCCAACCTCTCCTGCTGAACAGGGGGAAACTGAGGCTCAGAGGGGCACCGTGTGACCCCGGATCACACAGGTGGTTAGAAATAGAGCTGACGTGGCAGCTGTTGAGTGGCAGAGCACCGCTAGTCAGCCACATCTTTTGAAAGCCCGCGCCGCGGCTGGCTCCTGGCTAGGGCTCAGACGCCGCGACACTCGTCCACAGAAGCATCTGGGTGTGGGGAGGTGAGGCGGAGCCAGGGACACACTGGTTAGGCTGGAGTCCCGAGGTCAACGCTGGCTCTCCCGCTGATTTAAGCTGGCCGATCTGGGGCGTATTCACAGCCGCCACCACCCCGCCCCCAGTCCACAGCTTCCCCGGGAAACTAACGGTCATCACCTGAGACAGTGTTGGCAGGTGACGATGAGGGACAGATGGAGGGGGCTGGCATGGAATCTCACAGCAGATGGTGACTTTGATTTTAGTATTGTTATCCAAAATGGGAGGTGTGTGTGTGTGTGTGTGTGTGTGTGTGTGTGTGTGTGTGTGACTGGGGATTGATCCCAGGAGCATTCTACCTCTGAGCTATACCCTTAGCCCTATTTTATTTATTTATTTTTAATTCTGAAACAGGGTCTCGCTAGGTTGATAAGAGTCTCACTCCTTACCGAGGCTGTCTTTGAGCCTCTTTGAGCCTCCCAGCTACTGGGATTACAGGTGTGCACCACCACGCCTGGCCAGGAGATGCTCTCAAAGAGGAAGGTTCTCCGAGGCCTTGAAAGCTCTTCGGGTAGGTGCAAATGCTGAGGGCGAATCCCATTTGTCCTGGAAATAGTATCAGGTGGAGGACAGACCACCTTCGTGTGTGTGTGTGTGTGTGTGTGTGTGTGTGTGTGTGTGTAGCACCAGGGGATTAGACCCACAGCATTCTTTATCCTGAACTACACACCCAGCCCTTTATATTTTTTATGTATTTTACTCTGTGTGTGTGTGTGTGTGTGTGTGTGTGTGTGTGTGTGTGTAGTAGTAGTAGTAGTAGTAGTACTAGTACTAGTAGTAGTACTGAGGATTGAACTCTGGAGCATTCTACTTCTGAGCTACACCCCCAGCCCTATTTTATTTTTATTTTTGAAACAGGGACCCACTAGGTTGATGAGAGCCGCACTCCTTGCAGAGGCTGTCCTCGAACCTACAATCCTCCAGTCCCAGCCTCCCAAACACTAGGACCACAGGCATGTGCCATCATGCCCCGCCAGTCCATCCTCTTTACTTAAGTCAGTAAGTGGGGGTCTTTGGAGATGTTTCCACCTGAGTCCAAAGAGCCCCAAAGGCCTCGAAGAGCCACGGCGGGGGAGGCACGAGCCCCGCTGGCGACGCGGCGGCCGGGCAGGGTCCTCACCTGCAGGAGTACATGTGGTTCTTCCTCACGCTCCTCCGGAAGAAGCCCTTGCAGCCGTCACAGCTGGAGGCCCCGTAGTGTTTGCCCGTGGCCCGGTCCCCGCAGATGGCGCACAGGGCACTGACACCCAGGTTGTTGGGGGCATTGAGGTTGGCGCCTTCCGCCGGGGACGTGTCTGCGCGAGAAGAGAGGGCGTGAGGAGCAGCGGGGCAGAGGGGAGGAGCCAGTAGGAGCCGGGCATCTTCCCAGGGCTTCGGCCAATTCCAGGCCCAGAGGCCATTTCTGCCCTGCCACCTCTTCCCTCAGTGACCTCGGGGGCATCAAGTGGCTTTTTTATTTTGGAACTGGGGATTAAACGCAGAGGCATTCCACCGCTAAAGTTACACCCCAGCCCCCATTTTGTGTGTGTGTGTGTGTGTGTGTGTGTGTGTGTGTGTGGTACTGGGGATGGAACCCAGGAGCATTCTACTTCCAAACTACACCCCCAGCCTTATTTTTTATTCTTTATTTGAAAACAGGGTCTCGCTGAGTTGCAAAGGGCCTCACTAAGTAGTAGCTGAGGCTGTCCGTGAACTCTGATCCTCCTGTCTCAGCCTCCCAAATGCTGGGATTACAAGCGTGCGCCAACACGCTTGACCCAATTTTTTATTTGTTTTATTTTGCTTTTTTATGGTGCTGGGGATCACACCCTGGTCTTTGCACATGCTAGGCAAGCACACTACCACTCAGCTATATCCCCGGTCTGATTTTTTATTTCTTATTTGGAAACAGGGTCTCACTAGGTTGCTGGGAGCCAAGTTGCTAAGGCTGGCTTTGAACCTGCGATCCTCCTGACTCAGCGTCCCAAGTACTGGGATTACAAGCATGAGCCATCATGCCCTACTCTTCATGTGACCTTTTGAAATCTCAGTTTTTCACCTATAAATTGGCTGAATTCAGAGAGCCATCTGTGAGGGCCTGCTTCAGAAGGAAGCTGCCTGCCCCACTTTCTCAGGAAGTAAAGAAAACCTGGCCAGTGTGGTGGCACATGCCCATGATCCCAGTACTTGGGAGGCTGAGATAGGAGGGTCACAAATTTGAGGCTAGCCTCAGCAACTTAGTGAGACCTAGTGAGACCCTGTTTCAAATAAATAATAAAATATGGATATGGCTGGTGGTGTAGCTTAGAGGTAGAATGCCCCTGGGTTTAAGTCCCACTACCATAAGGAAAAAAAGAAGAAGGAGGAGGAGAAAAGAGAGGAAGAGCAAGTTGGACATGGTGGCGCACACTTGTAATCCTAGTACTTGGGAGGCTGAGACTGGAGGATCACAGGTTCATGGCCAGACTCAGCTACTTAGGCCCTCCGCAACTTAATGAGACCCTGTTTCAAAATAAAGAATAAAAGCCGGGCGTGGTGGCGCACGCACAGGCTTGTAATCCCTGCGCTTGGGAGGCTGAGACAGGAGGATCGCGCAGGTTCGAAGCCAGCCTCAGCTACTGAGTGAGGCTCTCAGCAACTTAGTGAGACCCTGTTTCCAAATAAAGTATAAAAAAGGTCTGGGAGTATAGCCCGGAGGTAGAAAGCCCCTGGGTTCCACCCCCAGTACCACCAAAAAAAAAAAAAAAAAAAAAAAAAAAAAAAATCTCAGCAAGAAATGCAGGGGTTTGGTGGCACACATCTGTAATTCCAGCACTTGGGAGGCTGGTACAGGAGGATCTCAGGTTCAAGGTCAGCCTCAGCAATTTAGTAAGACCATCAGCAACTTGGTGAGACCTTGTTTCAAAATAAAACATAATATAGGGCTGCGAATGTAGCTCAGGGGTAGCATGCCCCTGGGTTCCATCATCAATTAAAAAAAAAAAATCTTAGCAGTTGAGCCCTCCTCTCCTTTTAGGTGGTACTAGGGACTGAATCTGGGCATGCTCTGCCTCAGCCACACCCCCTCAGCCTTTTTAATTTTTTATTTTGAAATAGGGTCACTGTGTAATGGCCTCCAACTTGCAATCCTCCCGTCTCAGCCTCCCAAATTCTGGGATTACAGGCATGAGCACCAAACCCGACTAAGCAACCCCCCCTTTTGTTTGCAGTACTGGGGGTGGAACCCAGGGGCATTCTACCTCTGAGCTACACCCCCAGCCAATCTTTTATTCTTTATTTTGAAACAGGGTCTCACTGAGTTGCAGAGGGCCTAAGTAGCTGAGGCTGGCTTCGAACCCGCGCGATCCTCCTGTCTCAGCCTCTCAAATGCTGGGATTACAAGCGTGTGCCACCAGGCCCACCTTTCATTTTATTTTGAAACAGGGTCTTACTAAGTTGCCCACAACCAGCTCTTTTTGATAAGCAAATTTCCCATTAAAAATTAGAGCCTTGGAGCTGGGCACGGTGGCACACGCTTGTCATCCCCACGCTTGGGAGGCTGAGACAGGAGGATCGCGCGGGTTCGAAGCCAGCCTCAGCTACTTAGTGAGGCTCTCAGCAACTTAGTGAGACCCTGTTTCCAAACAAAATATAAAATAGGTCTGGGAGTATAGCCCGGAGGTAGAAAAGCCCCTGGGTTACACCCTCATTACCACACACACACACACACACACACACACACACACACACACACGCACAGCCTTGGAAGTGGGTGTGGTGGTACACTCCAGCAATCCCAGTACTTGGGAGGCTGAGACCAGAGGATCACAGGTTCAATTTGCCAAACTCAGCAACTCAGTGAGGCTGGCTGACTTGCTGGCTTGCTCTCCTTCTTTCTTTCTTTCTCTTTTCCTTTTTTTTTTGGTGGTACTGGGGATGGAACCCAGGGGCATTCTCTCTCCACGCTATACCCCCAGCCCTACTTTTTATCCTTTATTTTGAAACAGAGTCTCACTGAGTTGCAAAGGGCCTCACTCAGTAACTGGGGGAGCTGTCCACGAACCACGATCCTCCTGTCTCAGCCTCCCGAATGCTGAGATTACAAGCCTGCGCCACCACGCTCGGCTGAGACCCTGTTTCAAAATTAAAAACACACACAGCTTTTCCATAAAAACTCTGGGTCCGATCTTGGATTCCTAAGGGCACCTTTAGTCAAGCCCTTCAGTCCAGGATCTAATCCCCGCTCGCCCACTTGGACCTGTGCCCGTTGGTCAATGTCTCTCTGCCTTTTTCTCCCCAATTGTAAATGGGGTGGGGGCTAGTAAAGTCCCCCAGGGCTGTACTGAGGGTTCAGCAGATCAGTACGTGGGAAGTCTTGGCACCCAGTCAGCTCTCTATCGGCGTGTGTGGAATGAACACCGAGCCAGGGGAACTCTTGCGACAGATGATTTGCGGCGGCGTGGGCTCGCAGCTGGCCCCGCTGCCCGTTGCTGCTGGCGCCTGGCTGGACACCTCCTAGGACTCCCGAGTGTGCCCAGAGTGCGGCCCCCTCCACCTGGTGAATTATTCCTGGAGACGGGGATAATTGTTAAGCTGCCTGGGTGCCCTTTCTCCCTCGGCACCTCCTCCCCCGACCCCCAGGGAGAGCTGACCCCGCAGCTCCGTCATCCAGGCAGAGACTGGGGACAGGGTCTCTCCAGGGCAGAATGGGCTGGTGCCTTCAGATGGACCTCTAAAGCCAGCAGAGCACCCCATTCTCCAGGTGAGGCTGCAGGGGCTCAGAGAGGACAGCGACTTCCACGGGAGCATCACACCACGGCCAACTGGAGGATGGGTTTTGGTGCGGTGTGCTGGACTGGGCTGTAGCTCAGTGGTAGAGCGCCTCTGGGCTGAATCCCCAGTACTGCAAAAAGATGGAAGGGAGAGGGGGAGGGAGGGAAGGAGGGAGGAAGGAAGCTGGAAGGAAGGAAGGAAGGAAGGAAGGAAGGAAGGAAGGAAGGAAGGCAGGCAGGCAGGCAAACCGGGTACGGTGGCACAGGCCTGTAATCCCAGCACTTAGGAGGCTGAGACAGGAGCATCACAGGTTTGAGGCCAGCCTCAGTAACTAAGCAAGATTGTCAGCAACCTAGCAAGACCCTGTTTCAAAATAAAAAAGGAAACCAGGAGTGATGGTACATGTTTGTAAGCCCAGTACTTGGGAGGCTGAAACAGGAGGATCACAGGTTCCAGGACAGTAGTGAGACTCTCATCAACCTGGCGAGACCCTGTTTCAAAATAAATATATATAAAAAAAAAGAGGGCTGAGGGTTTAGCTCAGAGGTAGAATGCCTCTGGGTTCAATCCTCAGTACCTCAAAAAAGTTGAAATAAAAAATAGGAGTGGGGTCAGAGGTAGCATGCCCCTGGGTTCAATCCCCAGGACTACAAAAAAAAAAAAGTAGGAGGGAGGTAAGGGAGGAGAAAGAAATAAGGACACCCCCGCCCCCGCTGCATACACCGTCTACACCCTGCTACTTCTGAATTGAGGGCAGGGGTTGGGAATCCTTAGAGCCTTTGAGCTGCCAGCTCAGAATGCATGTACCCCAAATATTTGAGGACAATTTCACGTAACTCCAACCTCTATATCACTGCAAATTCCAGAGGGATACAGGCTGTGCTCACAGATGCTGAGTCCTGGGGACGCCCAGGCTGAGTCCAAGGCGGCCACCAGGGCTAGGCACTGGGAAGCCCTGGCAGCTTCTCCCCTGGAAGCCTGGGGGCAGGCTACTGCTTATCCCCATTTTGTAGATAAGGGCTTGGAGGCTCAGCGGGGACAATGGCGCAGGTAGGCCCGGGCTACCAACTCTGGCTCCAGAGCTGGGGCTATCTGTCTTCAGGACACCAGGTCAACGGGCCTGGCCTCTGTTGGAGCTGTGCGGTGGCCAGAAGTATGCCAGCACATACTGTCCCCTGTGGGATCACTGGACACCCCGTCTAGAGTGGCAAAAACTCACTTGCCGAGCCAGGCGTGGTGGCGTACACTTGTGATCCCAGTCCTTGGGAGGCTGAGACGGGAGGATCGCAAGTTCCAGGACAGCCTCAGCAAGTAGTGAGACTCTCATCAACCTAGTGAGACACCGTTTCAAAATAAAGATAAAAAATAGGGCTGGAGGTGTAGCTGGGAGGTAGAATGCCTGAGTTCAACGCCCAATACCAAATAAATAAGTAAATAAATAAGTAAATAGGAAAAACCCATTTGCCATGTCCAGACTGTTCTCTCTTTAGCCCCTCACATGATCCGGGGCTCCTCCTTCTAAAAGCTGGTCGGCTGTTAGCCCTGGGGTGGAAGAGCCCATTTTGGAGTAGATGCAGAGGCCGAGAGAAGAGGGGTGATAGGCCCAAGGCCACACGGTGCTGATGGTGAGATGGACCATGGGCAGCACCGGCAGCCACTTCCTTTCTCTAGCTGCCCCGACCTCAAGCTCTGCAGACCTTGGCCAGAGCCACAGGAGGAAGGCATCGGCCGGACTCCGCCTGCTGCCACCTGTCCTCTGAGGCTGGCCCGGAGCCTCCTGCCTCCAGAGCTCCCCCTTCTCCCACCTCCGTACAGAAGAGAATCAGCCGTTCCCTACAGACTGTTCTCCCTGATGTGGGAGCCCGTGTATAAACCCCGGGAGATACACACACAGGCAAGAAAATCTGCTCAGAGGCAAATGACACGCTGCCAGCGTGAATCTCATTTGGCGACCGGCGACATCAAAACCCCGCACAATGTGTCAGCATGCTGAAGCACAGCGGAGTGACCCCCGCCAGCTTTGGGGTACACACGGGCGCAGCAGATGCAGACACAAGCACACAGCAAAAGGCCACAGGGCCCCACAGGCGGAAAGCACAGGACGCCGTCCACGTCCGCACCCACAAACACATACATACACAGTCAGCACAGCACAGAAATACGCACACACACGCACACACACGCCATCGCTTACATGACATAAAGACAGAGGAAGCCCTAACAGCACACTGACCCAGTCGATGAACACACACAAAAATAGAAGCAGAGAACACAGACACACAGGGACACGGATATTCAAATGCACTCCTGAAGGTACACATCTGCCAACACAATATACGGCCCCACCCACGCGCTTACATGGAAACTCAGAATCACACGCAAGAACACACACACATGCACACACACACACACGCGCGCACACACACACATACCCCTGGGCTGGCCTTGGAGTAAGCAAATCTCCCCTGGGAACCCCATTCTTCCCCAAACTCCAATTCCCCTGGGAAAGTCCCAACGACCCTTTGAAACGCAGTGAGGCCTCTGACCTGTCTCTGGGGACAGGCCAGGACAGGATGCCCCTTTTCATCTCCCGGACCTAGTGCCAGGGCTTGAAGGGGCCGCGCTGGGCTGGATTACTGGAGCCGGATGCCACGGGGAAGCTCGCCGCCACATCTCTGTGGCCGGGGCCATGAGAGAGCGGGCAGGGTGCAGCCACAGGGACTGTGGCAGGGCCCGGGTGGAGGAATCCCGTGATCTGCTTTTGCTGGACATTTGCCCTTAGGAGCCCCCCTCACCCGGAACGCCTCTGGTCTCTGGACCCGGGCTTCCCTGGGCACCACCTGTGCCAGCCCCCAGGATCAACGTGCCATTTCTACCGTTCTCCTCCCATTCCCAAGCCAACGGCCAAAGGCCCGCTCCCGTACCTGGGCACACCTGCCCCCACCTACCAGCGCCCATCGTCAACACCTGCACATTCTCAAACTCCAAGGTGGTATAGGCCGGGTCCAGCGCGGCGCTGTAGTCAGCCATGTCCATGTCCACGAGGGTTTTGGAAAGGCGCATTCTCTCTTGACGCAATTCTCGGCCGCCCACCCTGCCCAGGATGCCCACCCAGAAGCCGCTGGGCTGCGCCCCAGCCCCCGCCCTCCCCCTGCCTCCTCCCGGGGCCCCTCTCTGCCAGCCTTCCTTTCAAACTGTCCTCTGGGAGGCCCAGCCCGGAGTCTGGGCCTAGCCTCTGCAAAGGGGCGGAGGCTGCGGGGAGGGCTGGGGGTTAATGGTTAATCATCCCCTGCTGCTGGATGGGCTGGGCGGGGCTGCGGGGATTTGGATGTTTGTTGGTTTCTGACTGACACCCGGGGTGCTAATTACAACTGTTGGGGCCCCCCAAAAGCGCCAGCATTCAGTTATCAATCCTCCTGGGCCGGCGTCTGTGTCTGTAGGCATTCCTTTGACCCTGACTCAGCCACTCCCCAGCCGGTCACCCTAAGCAGGACGTTCTGAGATGCTCGGTCACCCACAGTCAACCACCTCGGCTCCTTAATTCAGTCACTTTCCACATAGTGGACTCCAACCCTCCGTGCTCCTGCCATGAGAGATAAAGATCCCTGAGGCTCAGGAACTGGAGGCGTAACCCCAGGCCCAGCTGTGGGGCCCCGCACCCTGCTCCCCGGAGCAGCCTTCCAGCTTCCCACCTGCCCAGGAACAGAATGTACTGGGAGTCTGGGAAGGCGGGACTCACACGCTAGGTTCCCTCCCAGCTCCCTGTCCCCACGGCCCCCACCGCTCCCAGAGCAGCCCCAGAGGAGGGCTGCAGGCTGCGGCCCCACAGACCTGGATTTACATCCAGGCGCCTAACACCGGCTCATTGTCATCCTGGGTCAATGATTCTCCTCCTGCAGCCTCAGTTTCCTTCACTGTACAACGCACAATCAACCTCAAAGAGTGGCTGGAGTATTAAAACAGATGGAAGCCGGGTGTGGTGGCGCACACTTGTAATCCCAGCATTCGGAGGCTGAGACAGGAGGATCACGGTTCGCGGACAGCCTCAGCTACTTAGTGAGGCCCTCTGCAACTCAGTGAGACCCGGTTTCAAAATAAATAAAAAATAGGGCAGGGGGTGTGGCTCGCAGGTCAAATGACCCTGGGTTCCATCACCAGACCCGCAAAAAAATAATAATAAAGAAAGAAAGAATAAAAAATAGGGCTGGGGGTGTAGCTCGGAGGCCAAATGTCCCTGGGTTCCATCCCTGGACCCGCTAAATAAATAAGTAAATAAATAAATAAGATGGAGGAAGAAAAGCACCGAGCAGAGTCTGGCCCACGTCCCTCCGCCTCGCCTCTGCCCTCTCTCCGTTTTGATCCCCCATCCAGCACGCGCTCTCTCTCCTCTCTCTGCCTACCTCCTTTCAGGGCAGACTTCCCAGCTGTGTCCCCGCAGTTACATTCAGAAAGTGCCTGTGCCTGGTCAGGGCTGTGCTGGTGTGTGTGTGTGTGTGTGTGTGTGTGTGTGTGTGTGTGTGTGTTACTAGGATGGAACCCAGGGGCATTCAATCTCCAAGCAACACTCCCAGCCCTATTTATTTATTATTATTACTATTATTATTACTATTATTATTACTATTATTATTATTATTATTATTATTATTATATACGATCCAACCTATGATCCTTCTGTCTCAGCTTCTCAGATGCTGGGATTACAAGCGTCCGCCACCACGCCCGGTTTCACTTTCTTCTTTACTGAGCCTGGAGAGTTCTGCAGCCCGTCCTGCCGTTCTTGGGCCCCTGGCTCCCTGTTCTCTCTCTCCCCTGCAGGCAATCTCCAGGGCTCTGAGTGGAGCCGGGATATTGGATGGTAACGCGGAAGGCAGAGACTTCTTTGGGAACTTGGGAGTCTGTTCTGCTCTGCTGGCTGGAAGGACAGGCTGGAGGGACGCGGTGAGAGCCCGGAGCAAGGGCAGGAGGATGCTCCCGCGGTATACGCCTGTAATCCCAGTACTTGGGAGGCTGAGACAGGAAGATCACAGGCTGGAGGTCAGCCTCAGCATCTTAGTGAGACCCTATTTTAACATAAAAAATAAAAAGGGCTGGGGGGTAGCGTGGAGGGTAGAACAGCCCTGGAGTCAATCCCTGGTAAACACACACAAAAAAAGAGTGAGCAAATAGGGAGAGAGGAGCCTGTGCTCCAGGGAGAGAAGCCCTCTCTTCAACCCGAGTAGCTATCCCCTCCCCCATTCCATCCTACCCCCAGAGCTGAGATGATGGGGAGGGGAGGAATTGCCCTGGAGGAGAAAAGAGGCTGGAATGGGCGCCAGAAGACCTGGGTTTGGAAATAGTCACTGCTGAAATCACATCTCTTCTCAGGGCCTCAACGTCCCCATCTGTAAAATGGGGAGACGATCCTGGGCCCAGTTGTTTCTTGGTTAAGACAAGACTCTGAGGGAGAGGAGTAGGGAGAGCCCTCCCCCCACCCCACCCCTCAAGTTTCCATAAGGGCCTGAAGGAGCCTTGAGACCCTGCGGGGTCCTCCTGGGCTCCAACCCGGGGACATCTGAGCCAGCTCCAGCGGCCTTGGGGACGGCGCTGGACCCGGTAGGAAGAGAAGCTGAAACTAAAGGGTAAACAGGAGAGAAGTGTACAGCCATGGGGCAGGGCCTGCGAGGGCCGAGCCCAGCTAGCTGCTCCCCCGTGCAATCCAGCAACGCACCCACCCATCCTGCCACTTGTCAGCTGTAAGAGGCACACTTCCACCTCCTTTTTTTAAGGTACTGGGGATGGAACCCAGGGGCATTCTACCTCCAAGCTACACCCCCAGCTCTATTTTTTGTTCTTTATTTTGAAACAGGGTCTCACTGAGTTGCAAAGGGCCTCACTAAGAAGCTGAGGCTGTCAGTGAACCACGATCCTCCTGTCTCAGCCTCCCAAATGCCGGGATTACAAGCCTGCGCCACCACGCCCAGCTTTTATTCTTTATTTTGAAACAGGGTCTCACTAAGTTGCAGAGGGGCTCACTGAGTAGGTAAGGCTGGCTGCGAACCTGTGATCCTGTCTCAGCCTCCTAGGCACTGGGTCAGGCAATTTTTTTTTCCCCCGGTACTGGGGATGGAACCCAGGGGGCATTCTACCTCCAAGCTACACCCCCAGCTCTATTTTTTGTTCTTTATTTTGAAACAGGCTCTGAGTTGTGAAGGGCCTCACTAAGTAGCTGAGGCTGTCAGTGAACCACGATCCTCCTGTCTCAGCCTCCCAAATGCCGGGATGACAAGCGTGCGCCACCACGCCTGGCTCAGGCAAAAATTATTTTTAATTGCTGTTTTTTCCTTCTGTAAAATGGGCCCAATTTTCATTTGGTGTGGTGGCACATGCCTCTAATCCCAGTAATCAAGAGGCCGAGACAGGAGGATCACAGGTCTGAGTCCAGTCTCAGCAATTTAGTGAGACCCTGTTTCAAAAAATTAAAAAATGCTTGGGGGTGTAGCTCAGAAGTACAACGCCCCCGGGTTCAATCCTTAGTACCAACAGGAAAACAAAGGCCTAATTCGTAGTTCTTTTGTGGCGAGGAAACGCGGTAATACTCTAAGGTTCTTCGCCTTCCTTCCCTCCCCTACTGCAACTTCAGAACCATAAACCAGCCTTGAATCAGACAACTCGAGTCCAAATCCAGGCCCCACAATTTGCTAAACTCTGTGACCTCAGGCTCCACTTTCCTCAGCTTTACTTTCAGCACCAGAAAAAATGGGGTCCCCACCTTCTTCGAGGGGATGGTGTGGGCACTAGAGGCCCACTGTGGGCGTTCAGTTGGCCCTCTGCACAGGTTGTGTACCAAGGGCTAAACCAACCTCGGATTGCAAATACGCGGAGAAAAAAATTGTGTCTGTACTGAACATATAACAGAATGGGTTTGTTTTTTTGTGGTACTGGGGATTGAACCCAGTGTGGCATTCTATCTCTGAGCTATACCCCCAGCCTGATTTTATTTGTTTTAAAACAGCCTTCAGCCAGGCGTGGTGGCGCACGCTTGTAATCCCGGCATTTGGGAGGCTGAGATAGGAGGATCGCGGTTTGCGGACAGCCTCAGCTACTACTTAGTGAGGCCCTCTGCAACTTAGTGAGACCCTGTTTCAAAATAAAGAATAAAAAATAGGACAGGGGGTGTAGCTCGGAGGTCGAATGCCCCTGGGTTCCATCCTCAGACCTGCAAAAATAAATAAATAAAATAAAACAGCTTTCACTAAGTTGCTAAGGGCCTTACGAAGTTGCTGTCCTCAAACCTGGGATCCTCCTGTCTCAGTCTCCTAAGTACTGGAGTTACAGGCACATGCCACCACGCCTGGCTGTTTTGAGATGATGTCTCTCTGTGTTGCCCAGGCTGACTTTGAACTCCTGGGCTCAAGTTATTCCTCCTGCTTCAGCTGGGACCCCAGATGTGCACCTCCGTGCCCGCCACCTGGCCGTCATACAGATACCTTTTTTTTTTTTTTCTTTTCCTTATTCCTTTCCCTAAAAAGGATGTAAGCCGGGCGTGGTGGCGTGCACCTGTCATTCCAATACTTGAGAGGCTGAAACAAGAGGATCACGGGTTGAGGCCAGCCTCAGCAATGTAGCGAGACTCTCGGCGATCTAGGGAGACCCTGTTTCAAAACAAAATAGGAAGGGCTGGGTTGTAGCTCAGAGGGAGAATATCCCGAGTTCAGTCCCCAGTATGTCTGCCTCTGTCTGTCTCTCACGCATGCACACACGCACATACAGAGCATAACAACTATTCACATAGCATTCATATGACATTACGTAGTGAAGTCATCGAAAGATGATTTAAAGTGTATGGGAAGCCGGGCGTGGTGGCGCACTCTTGTAATCCCAGCATTTGGGAGGCTGAGATGGGAGGATCGTGGTTCATGGCCAGCCTCAGCTACTTAGCGAGGCCATTCGCAACTCAGTGGGACCATTTCAACAATATAAAGACTAAAAAATAGGGCTGAGGGTGTAGCTCAGCGGTACAATGCCCCAGGGTTCTGTCCTCAGTCGGGCAAAAATAAAATAAAGTGTATGGGAGCCAAGCATGGTGGTGCTCGCGTGTAATCCCAGGACTTGAGAGGCTGAGACAGGAGGATCGCAGGTTTGCTGCCAGCTTTAGCAATGTAGGCCCTCCACAACTTCTTGAGATCCTGTTTCCAAAAAGAAAACAAACTAGGTCTGTGGATATAGCTCAGAGACAGAATGCCCCTGGATTCAATCCCTAGCCCCCCCCCCCTCTCTCTCTCTCTCTCTCTCTCACACACACACACACACACACACACGTGGGAGTAGGTGTTGAGGTCACTGCAGCAGACTATACCACAGACTTGAGCGTGGATTTTGATATCTGAGGGGGTCCTGGCACCCATCCCCTGAAGATGTCAGGGGCACATGCAGGGTGTAACATTAGCGATTACTGTTTCTGGTCACAGACTCCATGAGCTCTGGCCACATGATCCTTGGGAACCAGAATCCTTGCTCCAGAAAGTTCCAGGTTCGCCATGCCCAGCCACGCACAAGCCCGGGCCCCGATGCTGTTAAACAAACTGGAAGCTATTCTTTATCTCTGTTCCTTCCTCTTGGGCCACAGGCCCAGGCTCCTGGGGCAGCCACTCCTGGAGGCTAAAAGAGGACCTCGGAGCTCGCCTGGAGCTTAAGGAGACTCGGAGGCTTCGAGAAGGGAGGGAAAGATTGTCCCGTGAGCCGGGCCACGGTACGGACAGGTGGCCCCTGAGCCCGCCGTGGGCAGGAGCTGAGGCCGCTGCTGCTACACACCACGTTTTCCTTCTAGATTATAAAAATGCTGAACATTTATTGGGAGATGCTAGGCTGGGTCTGGTGCTAAGAACCTTCAACTTGTTTTATTTTACCTGATGCCTCCCGACAGCTTCACCTGTTAGAGCCAACACCAAGGCTCAGAGAGGTAGAGAGAATTGCCCAAGGCCGCGCAGTGTGGCTGGAGAGGGGCTGCCTAAGGGCCGCCCTATTCCTGGAGTCCCCAAAAGAACTAGAGAATCCTGGAGCTCGTGGCTGCTTCTAGATGGTTCCATGTGGTATTTCTGGGACACCCAAAGATCTGAGGGACCTAGACTCTGTCCCCAGTACATGCAGGTACAGAGGCATCCTTCTGACATCAGGGCCACCTGGGGCTCCCCCTTGGGGCTCCCCACCCCACTATCTCTGCTCTTTCTTCCCCAACCCGCCCGCCGGGGCACAGGGCAGGGGAAACCGGAACTTATGAAGACAAAGAACAAAAGTCGTGGGGGAAAGAAGCCAAGGGCCATCTCCACTCTGGGGTAGGGCCCTTCAGTTTTGCCCCTTTGAAATTTCAAATTCCAGTTTGTGGACAAAGTCCTAACTATCTCACAATATAGGTCCCCAACCGCTGACCAAACTCCAGTCTACACAGCCACCGAGCCCGAGGCTGGCCCTGCTGCTCCTTCAGCAGCTCCCGAGAGCGGGGCTGGGAGTCCTGGGGGCAGCCGGGGGCTGCCAGGCCTTTCCTGCGCCCCAGCCTCCGCTGGGGACCTCCCCCCATCTGAGAGGACAGCTCTCTGCCTGGAGCCAGGACCTGATGCTTGCTGGCTTTGACAAGCGGTACCAGGTAGGCGCTCTGGTTGCGTGGGTCTCTCTGCTCCGGAGCTCCTGACTGCCTGCCTACGTCCCCTGGCTACATCCCTCGAGACCCCGCCGAGCTCCAGGACTGGAAGGGCTATCTCCCTAACCCATCCACTGGGTGGCTAGAAACCTGAGGCTCTGAGCCAGGAGCAGCTGCTGCAGGTGGAATCGTGCAGCTGGACCACAGGCCTGGGGCCCCCACTGAGCCCCAGAAGGTGGAAGGAACTTGCTCTGGGCCACTTGGGGGAGGCAGCTAAGTTGGCCTTAAGAAGAAGAACCCCTTTGATTTTCTCCAGGGGACCATGAATGGCCATGCGTCTGCTCACTGGATGACTGGCGGCCCCCGGGGCTGCCTGGGGAGCATTTCTGAGAGGAAGATGAGGGAGTTGGGGCTGAAGGCCAGCAGGTTTAGAAGGAAACGACGTTCCTGTGGTTAACTGATAACTGGGCCCCATCCCTGGGCCTCCACGGGCCTCCTTCCTCCCTCCCTCCCTCTCCTCGGTGTGATTAAGATGAACTTACCTGCCTGCTAATCATTGCTGAGCCTGTTGATTTTGCCTTAAAAAATTAACTGGGCATGAGTTTGCGGTTTGCCTCACCCCTAACCCTGAAAACGCTTGGGATGGGCAAGAGGCCTGCGGGTTATGCAAGAGACCGGCGGCTCCCCGCATCCCGCCGCCGGCCGGAGGGGAGTTTTGCTCGAGTCAACAGTCTGCTTGTGCCCCTGCCGGGTCCTGAGCAAATTTGCTCTATTACCAAAGAGAGATAAAGGCAGCGGGGAATGGGGGTAGAGGGTGCTTTCCAAATCGGGATGCAAACCAGTGGCTTTGAGCTTAGCAATCTAGAATCCTAGGGCATCAGAGCTGAGAGGATTATGGGCTGGGGCGTCTCAGACCAGGTTTCAGGGTCCCTAGGAGCTCAGGGAGTACATCCATGTGAGGCCCTTTTAGGTGTGATTTTTATTTCTTTTTTTCTTTTTTTTTTTTGTACTGGGGATGAACACGGGGGCATTCTGCCTCCAAGACACACCCCTAACCCTAATATATATTTATTATTTTTTATACTACTGGGAGTGAACCCAGGGGCATTCTATCACTGAACTACACCCCCCAACCCTATTTTTTTTTTTTTTTTTTTTTTTTTTTTTGCGGGTCTAGGGATGGAACCCAGGGACATTCGACCTCTGAGCTACACCCCCTGCCCTTTTTTTTTTATTCTTTATTTTGAGACAGGGTCTCACTTAAGTTGCAGAGGGCCTCACTAAGTAGCTGAGGCTGTCCGTTAACCTCGATCCTCCAGTCTCAGCCTCCCGAATGCTAGGTTTACAAGCGTGTGCCACCATGCCCAGCTCCCAGTCCTATTTTTTATTCTTAATTTGAAACAAGTTCTCACTAAGTAGCCAAGATTGGCTGCGAACTCCTGTCTCAGCCTCCCAAGTCTGGGATTACAAGCGTGCGCCACCACGCCCGGCTTATATATTTATTTTTGAAACAGGGGCTCGCTAGGTTGATGAGGCTCTTGATAAGCTGCTGGGACTGGCCTCAAACCTGCAATCCTCCTGTCTCGGCCTCCCAAGTACTGGGATTACAAGTGTGCTAGGTGTGATCTTTCTCAATAGTTCATTTGAGAGTAGGGAGAGTTGAGAGCCTCACTCAGCGCACAGACGGGGAGATGGAGGCCACAGCGGGGAGTGACTTCCCCAGGACACAAGTCAGTCCAGCACGCAGGGTCTCCAGCTCTGCAAACGCTGCCCTCTGCCATCCTCCTCCCTTCCCAGGGCTGGAAGGAAGCAGAGGTGCCTGACGGCCACCAGGAGGCCGAGTCCAGGGTCTCTACCTAGCCTCGTGTCCTGCTGCCCGCTGAGGAGCAGGGCCAGCAGCATGCTGGCCACCCCTCTCCACCCCTCTGAGGCTCCCTTTCTTCTCTTCCAAAATGGAAACAATACCTAAGTCCTAGCGTGGTCAGGATGAAACAGAGCCAGAAACGCGCCTGGACCATCATCCCCAGTGTGTATACAGCTGCTCTGGGCTTTCCACGTTAGCGCACAGATTATCACTCTCAAGTAGGCGGGTTTTTTTTTTTTTAATCACCATTTTATAGACCACAGGCACAGAGAGATTTAGTTACGTGCCCAAGCTCACACCGCTGATAAGAAGCAAGAGGTAGGATTCAAGGCCACGGTGGCCCCAGAATCTGTGGCTAGCCCCGTGGCCCCCTGCCGTGCCGGGGCTGTGCGTGGTAGGTGAGTGCTCCGGGCATGCTGGCCAGCGAAGGGCACGCGCAGGGCCTTGTGGGAGTTGCTGGCCGCAGAGCTAAGCAGCTGGGGGAAAGGAAGGTCTAAGAACGATCAGGAAGGAAGCCAGGACGCGCGGGCAGGGCGGCCTGCGGCTCTCTGCCATTGCAGGTGCTTGTGACATCTGGGCCAAGGGTGCCGCGGCCTCCCGTTTCTGCGCTTCGCTCCTGTTTATGTGCCCGACTCTCTGCGGGGGTGACCTTGGGCGTGAGATGGGGCCTGTCCAGCGATGCTGGGGCCTGAGGGGTGACGGGGCCCTGCCTGGCCAGGGCCCTGGCCTGGGGGAGGGGGTTGAGAAATGAGTGTAAAACCCAGAAGTCATCCTTAATCTCCCTGTAGCCTGTCATGAGGGGTTCCAGGGATTTGGCTAAAGGCCACCGAGGCCAGGATCGTACAGATTGCTCACTGCCCAAACGTTCTGCAGCCGGGATGACTGACTGGGGTGGAAATCCAGCCCTTGTTCCAAAGCCCATGAGCTTTACCTGCGCAGAGGGGGTGCGCTCTTCTTATTTGCGCAAAGATTACATGTAAGCTTCCGGGAGCCTGGCCCCAACTCTGCTTCCAGCCTCTGCACGACCTTGGATAAGGTTATTTTTCTTCCCTGGCCTTAGTTTCCCATTTGAGAAATATTGTCTAGCATAAAGTAGAGATTCAATCCAGAGAGTGAAGTAGGATCAGTTGTTTTTTTTTTTTTTTTTAAATATACCTGGGTGGCCTGGCATGATGGCGCACGCTTGTAATCCCAGCATTTGGGAGGCTGAGACAGGAGGATCGGAGTTCGCGGACAGCCTCTGCTACTATTTAGTGAGGCCCTTTGCAACTCAATGAGCCCCTGTTTTAAAAAAGAATACAAAATTGGGCTAGAGGTGTCGCTCGGAGGTAGAATGCCCTTGAGTTCCATCCCCAATATAAAAAAAAGTGTGTGTGTGTGTGTGTGTGTGTGTGTGTGTGTGTGTATCTCCTGGGTGTGGTGACACAGGCCTGTAGTCCCAGTAACTGGGAGGCTGCGACCGGAGGACCATAAGTTTGAGAACAGCCTCAGACGTAGCAGGATTCTAAGCAACTTAGTGAGACTCTGCTTTACAACAAAAGCATAAAGATGGCTGGAAGTGTAGCTTGGAGGTAGAATGACCCTGGGTTCAATTCCCAGTACCACTAAAAAATAAATAAATAAATATAATAATAATAATAATAATAATAATAATAATAATAATAATAAAAACAGGCGCTTGGGCAGGGGGCTGGGAGGGCTGCTCGGCGGCAGAGCGCTTGCGTAGCATGCAGGTAGCCGTGGGTCCCATCCCCACCACCCCACAAAAAATAAATGCTCAAGCCTCATCGCCAACCAAGGATCCCATCTTAGGGTGGAGGGAGGTGGGACCAGGACATTTGTATTTTTTAAATCCCCAGATGAAGGGCCGGGCGTGGTGGCGCACGCTTGTGATTTCAGCATTTGGGAGGCTGAGACAGGAGGATCGCGCAGGTTCAAAGCCAGTCTCAGCTACCTAGTGAGGCTCTCAGCAACTTGGTGAGACCTTGCTTCCAAATAAAATATAAAATAGGTCTGGGAGTATATCCCAGAGGTACACAGCCTCTGGGTTCCATCCCCAGTACCACCAAAAGGAAGAAAAGAAAAGAAAAGAAAAGAAAAGAAAAGAAAAGAAAAGAAAAGAAAAGAAAAGAAAAGAAAGAGGGTCTTGCTGAATTGCTGAGCGTCTAAGTTGCTGAGGCTGGCCTCGAACCTGTGATCCTCCTATCTAAGCCTCCCAAGTACTGGTGTGCACCACCACACCTGGCCATACCCGTCCTATTACTAACATATGTGTGATGATTATTTACCGAATTTGTTAAAATTTTTACTTTCTTGTGTGTGGTACTGGAGATTGAACCTAGGAATGCTCTACCACTGATCTACGCCTGCAGTCTTTATACCTTATTTTGAGACAGAGTCTCTTCAAAGTTACTGCAGTAATCCCAGCACTTGGGAGGTTGAGACAGGGGGATCGCAGGTTCGAGGACAACCCGAGCAAGTAGTGGGACTTTCAGCAACCTAGTGAGACCCTATTTTCAAATAAAAAGTAGATTAGCCGGGCGTGGTGGCGCACGCTTGTAATCCCCGCGCTTGGGTGGCTGAGACAGGAGGATCGCGCGGGTTCGAAGCCAGCCTCAGCTACTTAGTGAGGCTCTCAGCAACTTAGTGAGACCCTGTTTCCAAATAAAATATAAAATGGGTCTGGGAGTGTAGCCCGGAGGGAGAAAGCCTCTGGGTTCCACTTCCAGTACTACCAAAACAAATAAAAAGTAAATTACAGACCTACACCACCATGCCCAGCTCCCTCTGGGTTCTTGACCTAGTTCAGATCATTGACTTTGGGGAAATCCACTTTCCTGCAGTCTCCCCAAGTGAAGATTAGACAGGCAGCCTTGGAGTACCCCTAAAGCAGTCTCTCTGGGCCTCCCCTCATGTTGTTGGGGGGACCTGGATCCTGCTCTGACCAGAACATCATTCACCCGTCAGGGCCCTTGGCCTTGGGTCGGGGAGGGGATGGAGTTCCTCCTGCTCCCAAGTCTGGGTTAGTCTGGGTTCCTTCCCTGAGTTCCCATCTCCCTCCTGCCTCCCCAGGCTCCTTCCAGGCAGGTGCGGGACAGGACCATACCTGGTGGGTCCCGGGGGAAGCCCTGGCCCCCGTCGGACATCCTCCTCCCGGTGCTCTGGGGTCCCGCTCTGTGGGCAACCTCTTCATCCTTGGGCCAGCTCCTGTGCCACCCTGGCACCCAGGACCCTGCGAGGGCTGCGGGCAGAGTTAATCCCTTAATGCTGGTCACAATGCGATTTCAGGGATGGGGAGGCGGTCTCCATGGTAACTGCGACCCGTCCAGGACCCATACAAGGAATTAGCCAGGGGGCTCAGCAAGGGGCTTCTAGAGACCCAACCCAGACAGCGGCGACACGGAGCCCTGATTCTGCCCCGGGCCTCTTGCTGTCTCTGTGTTCTGCTGGACCGGCCAGCCAGCCCCTGGGGGAGAGCCCTGCTGCCTTTGAGACTCGAGTTCTTCATCTTCCGTGGCTGTTGCAGAAGAGTGCCAACTTTGGAGTCTGTTGGACCCAAGTTAGAAGCTTGGCTTTTCCCTCTCAGACGGCCCCATCCTTAGGGAGCGCACAGCGGCGGCACCCTGGCATCGCTCCGGGTCTGTCTGGTGGACGGTGGCACTGGGCTCACGTGAGAGTCCTTCTCAGCTCCTTCCGACCGCCCCATCCGCACTGCACATCTGCCCCAACCCCGCCACCTGCAGATCCCATGGCCGGGCCGCTGGCAGAGCACGGCACGCTCCCCCATCACCTCCTCGTCCTCTCAGCCCCATCCTGGGCAGCTGTCCCTGGATGTCCTCCCGACGGGGCGGGTTCCGGGGCTCCTCTGTCCTCCCGCATTAGATCACCAAGGGGCTAATCAGCTGGCAATTATCTGGGGCCTGTTTACCATTTATTATCCCACGACCCAGCTGGTACTTTATGTATGTGGACTGGCTGAGCCTGGAGTGGTGACATGTGCCTGCGTTCCCAATAAACGGGATGCTGAGACAAGAGGGTTGCAGGTTCAAGGCTAGCCTGGACAACTTAAGGAGACCCTGTCCCAAAATAAAAAAGAGAAAGGTTGGGGCGTGTAGGTCAGCCAATCAATAAGGAGACAAAAGATTTGTTTGGAAATCCAGGGCCTCTCAAATGTTATGGAAGTGTTCTACCACTGAGAACACGTCTCAGGTGCTTGGGTTATTGGAATACTGGAATTATGGCATTATTGAATTTTTTTTTTAATTTTAAATTTTTTTTAAATTTTAAATTTTTTTTAACTTAGCCAGGTGTGGTGGCGCACACTTGTAGTCCCAGTACTTGGGAGACTGAGACAGGAGGATCTGGATTTGAGGCCAGCCTCAGCTACTTAGTGAGGCCTTCTGCAACTTAGTGAGACCCTGTTTCAAAATATAGAATAAAACATAGGTCTGGAGGTGTAGCTCAGAGTTAGAATTCCCTTGGTGAAGTTCAATCCCAGTACTGCAAAAAAAAAAAAAATCTTTAACTTAGCTGGATATGGTGGTGAATGAGTGTAAGCCCAGTACTTAGGAGGCCGAGACCGGAGGATCACAGGTTCACCACCAGCCTCAGCAACTTAGCGAAGCCCTGTTTCAAAAATAAAGAATAAAACAGGGTTGGGTGTATAGCTTGGAGGTAGAAAGCTCCTGGGTTCAATCCCTAGTACCACACAAAATAAAATAAAATAGGGCTGAGGGTGTAGTTCAGATGTAGAACGCCCCTGGGTTCAATCCCCAGTAACACCGGAAAAAAAAAAACAATGGAAAAAAAAATGTTTGTCGTTTATCCAAATGTAGCCGCAAGTCCCAGCTCATATGTGGCAACTCTGTCCCTCCCTTACACAGCAAACACTCGGTGGCCAGGCGGGTGGAGAGAGACCTCGCAGGGAAGTTCCCAACAAGCATAATTTCAAATGGCGGCTCAGGGCCATGAGCAGCAGGTGCGCACAGCTGGGGCGGCTGCAGAAAGGGCGCTGCGAGCCGCAGGCCTCCCCCGCGGGGACAGCTGTAACCCAGTGCCCTGCGCCTTAGGAAAAACTCCAGGCGCAGGTGCGGGAGGGGGCTGCAGGCCTCACTGGATACACTCCGCAATTTTGCAGCTTGGATCTGAGCCTCTGCAAACCTCCGCGAACCCGCAGCCCCACCCCTCGGGTCAGCCAATGTCCTCTGCGGGGCTGGGCGCCAGAGGAAGGGGCCCAAAGAGCTGGGCAGGCAAGCGTGGCCAGCCGGCCAGGGCAGGGAGCCCTGACTCACTTTCCCCGCCCCGCCGCATCCCCAGAGCAGGCGAGCCAGCCGGACGCCCCCAGTAGGGCATCCCGGGAGGCGGCTGCTACCCACCGGCGGATTTGCGCTTCTCGCGCGCCCCCTAGTGGCCACGCGGGGACTCGCACTCCGAAACTCGCAGCTAGCTCGTAGACGTCACGCGGCCTTCACCAATCACAGCCCCAGAAGAACTAGGCTCTCCGTGTCTCCCTATAGCCAGAGTCCCCCACGATCACCAATCACAGCTCTCTATGACCGCACCAATCAAAAGGCAAGATTTGAGCTGGTGCTGTGGTGGGCACCTGTAATCTCAGTATTTGGGAAACCGAGACTGGTTAGGAGGTTCGAGGCCAGCCTCGACCATTTAGTGAGCCCCTGTTTCAAAATTAAGTAAACAAACAAACAAACAAACAAATAAGCCTGGCGGTAGAATGTCCTTGGGTTCATCCCCCAGCACAACAACAAAAAGATTTATTTTATTGGTGGTACTGGGGATGGAACCCTTCTGCCTCCGGGCTACACTCCCAGACCTATTTTTTATATTTTATTTGGAAACAGGGTCTCTTAAGCCAGAGAGAGGCTGGCTTCGAACCTGCACGATCATCCTGTCTCCGCCTCCCAAGCGCAGGGATTACAAGCGTGCGCCACCACGCCCAGCAACAAAAAGACTTAGAAACCACCTCTCAAGGTCTGCACAGGGCTGGTTTCCAACATCTAGGAAACTTCTGTTCCCAACATCTGTGCGCAGGTGCTTTGAGGAAGCTCCCAGGCTTTGTGTGGGCTCCAGGCCAAAGCCCACCGTTGCACTCAGGAACTGTGTGTGTATGGGAGGGGGTACTGGGGATTGAACCCAGGGGCCTTCTACCTCCAAGCTACACCCTCAGCCCTCTTCTTATTCTTGTTTGACAAACGTCTCAGTGGTTACTGAGGCTATCCTCAATCCGCGATCCTCCCGTCTCAGCCTCCCAAGTACAGGGATCACAGGTGTTCGCCACCAAACAGCATCAGGGGCCTGTTTAATGATGCATGGCTCCCAGTAAGCATCATCCCCGCCCCATGAGAACTGTGTGGGTATGGGAGGGTGGGTAAAGTGTGACCCTGGTTGGGATAGGCACACTGGAAGCTTTGTGCAGCAGGGCCCCTCTCTTTCCCTTCCTGGTCCTTAGGAGAGAATAGTAATATCCGTAATGTGTGCGCCACCGCTCCCCACACCGGTTATCTAAGGGTAAATTCTAGAGTGGCTATCTTTCTGACTCTGCCAGGTCCTCAGACCAGCCAGTCTTTGCCACCTCCGACAGCGTCTAGAATCTCCACCATCACCCATCTCTTCTCTGCCATACCCGGCGGTGGCAGGCGCCATCGTCTCCGCAGGTCTACAGCCGTGTTTCATTTTTCTCTCCCATTCAGGCTTGCCCACCACCCACCAGATCAGGTTCCTCCCTCCCCGACTTCGGCATTTACGACTTTCTGTGCATTTAGAGCCAGGCTCACAGAACTTCTGCAACAGACTGTGGGGCAGGTCCCAGCCTCATTGTCTGTCCCTGTATCTCTCCTCTCCCCTTGGCCCCACTTCCCGTGGTGACCATCTCGGTTTTTTTTTTTTTTTCTTCCTGTCTCGGGACCTTTGCACATCCTTCTCCTGCTACCTGGGATGTTTCCTTGGCTCTTTGCCCGACTGGCAAACAACAAACTTTCATACCTAGACTTAATTTTCACTCTCTTTGTGGGGACTTTCTTACATGTTCATGTAGGTTCTCTGCATCCCTCACCTTTATATTCCCTATTCCTATACCTATTATTTCTTCTTACCAGTTTTTATTCATTTGAAATTGCATAGCTAGGCGTGGTGGCGCACGCCTGTAATCCCAGCACTTGGGAGGCTGAGACAGGAGAATCCCAGGTTCGAAGCCAGCCTCAGCAATTTAGCGAGGCTCTCAACAACCTAGTGAGACCCTGTTTCCAAATAAGAAATGAAAATTGGCCTGTGGGTGTAGCTTGGAAGTAGAATGTCTCTGGGTTCCATCCCTAGTGCCAAAATGAATGAATGAATGAATGAATAAATGAATTAATAAGAGCTGGTGTGTTCAGATGCGATGAAGGCTGCTTAGCAACATCTCTGGCTTCAACCCATTAGATGTCAGTAGCCGTGACAACCCTCCCCCAAGGTGACACCTCAAAATCCTCTAGATATTTACAAAATCCCCTGAAGGTTGAAATTTCCCCTTACTGAGAACCAGTGTGTTTAAGCCTCTAGGTTTGCAGGAAATTTTCTTTCAGTAATTCAGAAATTCCAGTGTTCGTAAGAATCATCTAAGGTTGTTATTAAAAACCCAGGGGCAGCCGGGCGTGGTGGCGCACGCTTGTAAGCCCAGCATTCGGGAGGCTGAAACCTGAGGATCGCAGTTCGCGGACAGCCTCAGCTACTTAGTGAGGCCCTCTGCAACTCAGTGAGACCCTGTTTCAAAATAAAGAATAAAGGCTGAATTTGCTTGAATCACCCCCCTGTCTTCTGTGTTTCTATCTTTTTAATAAACTTCTTTAAATCTTCCCCCAAAAAATAAAGAAAAGAAAAAAAAAAAAAAAACAGGGCCAGGGGTGTAGCTTGGAGGTAGAATGGCCCTGGGTTCCATCCCCAGTACCGAAGGAGGAAAAAAAATCCAGGTGAGACTCTCATCAACCTCAAACCCCACGTTAGAAACTCCTCCAACCAACGGCAAGCATCGGAGCCTGACAGGAGGCAAGGCCACTACTGGGGCCTCCGAGGCTGGGATCAGAGCCTGCCGAGGGGTTAGGCCGGTGCTGGTGCCAGCGAGGCCGGGATCGGAGCCTGCTGAGGGGTTAGGCCGGTGCCGGGGTCAATGGCCGGCATCGGAGCCTGCCGTGAGGCAAGGCCACTACTGGGGCCAGCGAGACCAGAATCGGGGCCTCCCATGAAGCAAGGCCGCTGCTTGAGCCAGCGAGGTCTGGATCAGTCCACCGGGTAGCCAGGCCACTACTGGGGCCGTCAAGAGTGGGATCGGTACTTGTAACACGGCATGCACAAAGAAATATCACAGAAAATATAAATCAGATGCTTCCCCTAATCAGCAATAACTAGGAGGAAAGGGGCAACAGGAAGAGGTCGAGCTATAGAAAGGACCCTATAGTGAAGCAACTAAGGTGACCAATCAGAGGGTATGGAATAGAGGAGGATGGAGCCTCTTTAAAACACAGGAAGTACATAAACAAATGTATCAAAGTAAATCACCAAAGAAGCATGGGATCCAGGGAGGGGGAGGGAATGGGATGGGGACTGGATGAGGGCTGATTGGATGATGTGTGCTTGTATATCCTCTCAAGTCTTGTACTCCAATGTGATTGATATGTGACTACAATGCACCAATTAAAAATAAATAAATAAAAAACAAAAAAACCCACAAAACCCTAAAAAAAAAAAAAAAAGAAACTCCTCCAAGAAGCCTCCCAGTCACCAAGTAACTGAGCACTGTGTGAGGAGTCACACCCACGTGGACCCTGCCTTTTACTTTCGGTCCTTCCGAGACACCCTTCCCGGGATGGCTTTGCAAAGCCGTGTCAAACCACATCCCAGGCCGACCGCAGCCCACACTGCCTTACTTCCCTTCAAAGAGACGGGGCCACCGAGTTCAGCTGAAGCCACCAAGAAAACAGCACGTCACCCCAGCCAAGAGGAACCCGAGCTGGGCCGGGAGAAGCGTCTGCTATCCCTGGTGTGGTCAGGCTGTCTTCCCCCAGGAGAGCAAACACCCTTCTCTGGGAGCGGGTGCAGAAGGCTGCACGGAGGGGGGCTGGTCGCAGGGGTGAAAGTCAGAGGAACCCAGTGGGTCCCAACTCAGCCTGACTTTCTAGCTCTTTCGGGCTTCTCTCCTCTCCGGCACATGGTAGCTCTGCACTGTATTGCTTCCTACAAGTTGGCCGTGACCATGCAACTTGTCTCGGACAAGAAGATGCGAGTGAATACTAACTGGATCTTACTGGGCAGCAGTGTTAAGAGCAGGTGCTGAAAGCCCATGTTAACACCATTAGCGGAAGAGAGAGCCCCCTGCTGGCCCCGGAGGGAAGTGCACAGTAAGAGAGCAATCAACTGCCACTGTGTAGAGCCTCTGAAACTCAGGACGGCTTTTGTTGAAGCAGCTGAGCTTCACTTGACCTGACTCTCGTCTTTCCAAAGCTTCGGAGATTTACCCCCAAGACCATTATGAATCTTGTCATATCTAAAAATACCTCTACTGCCGGGCATGGTGGCGCACGCTTGTAATCCCCGCACTTGGGAGGCTGAGTCAGGAGGATCGCACAGGTTCAAGGCCAGCCTCAGCTATTTAGTGAAGCTCTCAGCAACTTGGTGAGACCCTGTTTCCAACTAAAGTATAAAACAGGTCTGGGAGTGTAGTCTGGAGGTAGAAAAGCCCCTGCGTTCCACCCCCAGTACAAGAAAGAAAGAAAGATAGATCCCTCTACTATTACATGACATTTTCCTTACATCCCACTCACTTCTTTTTACCTAGGTTTGTAATAGAAGAAAACTTAATTACTACCAAGTAAAACATTAACATCATAAATAAATAAAAAGTAGCCGGGCGTGGTGGCGCACACTTGTAATCCCAGCAATCAGGAGGCTGAGGCCGGAGGATTGTATTTCGCAGACAGCCTCAGCTACTTAGTGAGGCCCTCTGCAACTCAATGAGACCCAGTTTCGAAATAAAGAATAAAAAATAGGGCAGTGGCCGGGCGTGGTGGCGCACGCTTGTAATCCCCACGCTTGGGAGGCTGAGACAGGAGGATCGTGCAGGTTCGAAGCCAGCCTCAGCTGGTTTAAGAGACCCTGTTTCCAAATAAAATATAAAATAGGTCTTGGAGTATAGCCCGGAGGTAGAAGGCCCCTGGGTTCCATTCCCAGTACAACAAAAAAAAAAAAAGAAAGAAAAAAAATATATATATATATATATTTTTTTATGTCTGAGAGTATAGCCCGGAGGTAGAAGGCCCCTGGGTTCCATCCCCAGTACCACTAAAAAAAAAAAAAAAAAAAATAGGGCAGTAGGTGTAGCCCAGAGGTCGAATGACCCTGGGTTCCATCCCCAGACCCATAAAAATAAAATAAAATAAAATAAATAAAAATAAAAAAGTAATAGGAAAACAAGTAATTACTGCTCTGTATCTATTTTCTTTTTCATCCTTTTTCCCTTTTTGTTCCTTTCCCGTGTGTGTGTGTGTGTGTGTGTGTGTGTGTGTGTGTGTGTGAGACAGACACTGGGGACCGAACCCAGGGGCATTCTACCTCCAAGCCACATCCCCAGCCTTATTCTTTTTATTTAACAACAGGGTCTTGCTAAGTTGCTGAAACTGACCTCAAACCTGCGATCCTCCTGTCTCAGCCTCCCAAGTGCTGGGATTATAAATAAGCATGACCACCATACCCACTTTCTCTGTCTCCGTCTCTTTGTACTAGAGATCGAATCTAGGGGCATTCTGCCCCCCCCCCCGAGCTACACTCTCAAGCCTACTTTATTTTTATTTTATTTTTACTTTGGAGGTCTTGCTACGTGGCTAAGGCTGGCCTCAGACCTGCATCCTCCTGTCTCATACACGCTAAGCAAGTGCTCGACCACTGAGCTGCACCCTAATCCTGTGTCTTGTTCTCATATGTGCAAAATGTGGGTGATGCTGTGTGTGCGTTTGGGTTGTGGGATTCTCAGTGTGGATGTATACAGAGGAATAGAACTGTGCCGAGCGCAGGTGAGTGCTGTGGAGCCTCAGCCATAAATGAGGGCAGGGCCAAGATCCACGTGACTTTGAGGAAGTGTTTGAACTCACAGGAGAAGAATGAAACATCCTCCACGTAGCCGGGCGTGGTGGCGCACGCCTGTAGTCCCAGTACTCGGGAGCCTGAGACAGGACGATCACAGGCTAGAGACCAGCCTCAGAAATTTATTGAGGCCCTAAGCAACTTAGCAAGACACTGTTTCAAAATAAAAAAATAAAATCCAAGCCGGGCGTGGTGGCGCACACTTGTAATCCCTGCGCTTGGGAGGCTGAGACAGGAGGATCGCACAAGTTCGAAGCCAGCCTCGGCTACTTAGTGAGACCCTATTTCCAAATAAAATATAAAATAGGTCTGGAAGTATAGCCCGGAGGTAGAAAGCCTCTGGGTTCCACTCCTAGTACCATCAAAAATAAAAAATAATAAAATAATAAAATCCAGCTAGGGATATAGCTCAGAGATAGAATACCCCCTGGGTTCAGCCCCCACCCAATACCACAAAATTAATCAGTCAATCAATCAGTCAATCACCTAGACAGTGTGGACAGAGAAAGCTACCTGGGCAGCAGGTGAAATGACCAAGTCCTAGATGTTTTCCTTAATGGCAGCCGCCCAAGCCTCATCTATGTGCCACTAGTGAGAACCTAGCACTCAGGTCAGCTGAGCCGAGGCCCGCAGCATCCTTGCCCAAAAGGACCGTACATGGACAACTGTCATTGGCTTTAGTTGTAACAGGAACAATTACATTTGTTAAAATGCATGTAATAGGACAATCGTGGTTGGTTTTACAGGTTTGAAGCCAGCCTCCACAATTTAATGAGACCCTGTTTCCAAATTATTAAAAAAAAAAAAAAAATCAGAGCCAGGCGTGGTGGCACACACTTGTAATCTCAGCATTTGGGAGGCTAAGACAGGAGGACCGCGGTTCGCATACAGCCTCAGCTACTACTAGTGAGGCCCTTTGCAACTCAGTGAGATCTTGTTTCAAAATAAAGAATAAAAATTAGGTCTGGTGGTATAACTTGGAGGTACAGAATGCCCCTGGGTTCACCGGGCGTGGTGGTGCACGCTTGTAATCCCTGCGCTTGGGAGGCGGAGACAGGAGGATCAGGCAGGTTCGAAGCCAGCCTCTCTGGTTTAAGAGACTCTCTTTCCAAATAAAAATATAAAACAGGTCTGGGAGTGTAGGCCGGAGGTAGAAGGGTTCCATCCCTAGTACCTCAAAAAAGAAAAAAGAAATCGGGCTGAGGATGTAGTTCAGAGATAGAATACCCCTGGGTTCAATCCCCAGTGCACCCACACACACAACCCCAAAAAATTAATAAACAGAAGAAAAAAAAAAAGGTCAGGCATGGTGGCACAAGCTTGTAATCCCAGTACACAGGTTTGTGGCCGGCCTCGGCTTTTTAGTGAGGCCCTCCACAACTTAGTGAGGCCCTGTTTCAAAATAAAGAATAAAAAATAGGACTGGGGATGTAGCTCAGAGGTAGAATGTCCCTGGGTTCCATCCCCAGTACCAGAAGAAGAAGGAGGAGAAGGAGAAGGAGGAGGAGGAGGAGGAGGAGGAGGAGGAGGAGGAGGAGGAGGAGGAGGAGGAGGAGAAATGAACAAGCTGCTAACTTATTTAGAAGAAAAAAAAATTTGTGTGTGTGTGGTACTGGGGGTGGAACCCAGAGGCTTTCTACCTCCAGGCTATACTCCCAGACCTATTTTATATTTTATTTGGAAACAGGGTCTCACTAAGTTGCTGAGCGCCTCACTAAGTAGCTGAGGCTAGCTTCGAACCTGCGCGATCCTCCTGTCTCAGCCTCCCAAGCACGGGGATTACAAGCGTGCGCCACCACGCCCAGATAGAAGCTTTCTTTTAACAGCTCAATATTATCTCCCAAAACCCTCAAGCAGATATCATACTTAAAAGGGTCAAGCTGGGCGTGGTGGTGCACGCTTGTAATCCCTGCATTTGGGAGGCTGAGACAGTAGGATCGGGTTCACAGACAGCCTCAGATACTTAGGCCCTTTGCAACTCAGTGAGACCCTGTTTTAAAATAAAAGAATAAAAAATAAATAGGGCTGGGAGTGCAGCTCAAAGGTAGATTGTTCCTGGGTTCCATCCCCAGTACCCCCCCCCCAAAAAAGTCAAAGTGCTTGGCATGGTGGAGGATGTCTGTAATCCCAGTATTTGGGAGACTGAGACAGGAGGATCACAAGTTCAAGGCCTGCCTCAGCAATTTAACAAGACCCTCGATAACTTAGTGAGACACTATTTCAAAATTAAAACTAGAACTGAAAGTTTAGTTCAGAGGTAGAATGCTCCTGGGTTCAACTCCAAGTACCAAAACAAGGGGTGGGGGTCAAAGTGTCCTTTTAAAGTCAGAAACAAAATAAGGTTGCCCTGGGCAAGAGCTCTAAGTTGTCCCATAGTATATAAGTTTATGTTTTCCTGCGATCCTCCTGTCTCAGCCTCCCAAGTGGGCCACTGTGCCTGGCTTCCAGGAACTTTTCTTAAAGACAGTTAGAACATGACTTTAACATTTTCTTCTCTGTTCTTCGTCTCGTCTTTCTGCCATGAACATGGATGTCTGGCTGGAGCTCTGGCAGCCACATTGGACCATGAAGACAAAGACCTCCATGGGATGGAGGAACAGCGGCTGGAAGGAGCCTGGGATTCTGAGGCTGGTCAGGGGAAGGGCTCCCACAGTGACCTCAGGGGCCTACTTTGAGCCCTTTACAAAAGTAAGGAGCAAACTTCCCGGCTGGTTCAGCTGCGGCTAATGTGTATCTCGGTTGCACCTGGACAAACTCAACCCTCCCTTACAGACCCTCATTACTACTGCAATTTGCTGTTTTAGCAGAGTCCCTACCAATGCAATAAGACAAGACAAAAAAACAGACCTCCTAGATAATTCAGCAAGCCTGTAGATATGTTTTCAATATCTTAAGATCAGTTAGTTTGTATATACTAGTATCAGAAGATGCTATTTATTTATTTATTCATTCATTCATTTATTTTTGGTGGTACTGGGGCACTCTACCTCTAAGCTATTTTTTATTCTTTTTTTTTTTTTTTCAGGTCTGGGGATGGAACCCAGGGGTATTCGATGTCTGGGCTACACCCCCTGCCCTAATTTTTATTCTTTATTTTGAAACCAGGTCTCACTGAGTTGCAGATATTCTTATTTATTTATTTATTTATGGTACTGGGGTTCCTGGAAACCCTTCTGCCTCCGGGCTACACTTTCAGACCCATTTTTTATATTATTTTTATTTGGAAACAGGGTCTCTTAAGCCAGCGAGGCTGACTTCAAACCTGCTCGATCCTCCTGTCTCCGCCTCCCAAGCGCTGGGATTACAAGCATGTGCCACCACACCCAGCTAGATATTATTTTGAAACGAGGTCTCACTGAGTTGCAGAGGGCCTCACTAAGTAGCTGAGGCTGGCCGCAAACTTGTTATTTTCCTGTGTCAGCCTCCCAAGTACTGGTATTATAAGCATGCACCGCCACACTTGGCTATAAGATGCAATTTAATCCAGAAATAATAGTACATGCCTGTAATCCCAGTACTTGGGATTTTTAAAAAATACAACTTGCTTATGTTAAAATGATCAAATTTAATTTAAAAAAAAAAACAAAGGAAGACCTATACAAATGAGGACTTATATAAAAGCAACTATGGTCAAGGTTAAAAGATTCATTAAATAGCAGAGTATCAACTCTTCCAAAATTAATTAATAAATTTAATGAAATTTCAGTTAAAACTGGGCGTGGTGGTGGCACACGCTTGTAATCCCAGCCTTCAGGAGGCTGAGAGAGGAGGATCGCGGTTCGCGGACAGCCTCAGATACTTAGTGAGGCCCTCTGCAACTCAGTGCGACCCTGTTTCAAAATAAAGAATAAAAAATAGGGATGGGGTTGTAGCTCGGAGGTAGAATGCCCCTGGGTTCCATCTCCAGACCCGCAAAAAAGAAAAAAAGAAAGAAAAAAGAAAAAGAAATTTCAGTTAAAAGCTCAATAGGGCAAGGCTGGTTAGCACACTGCTTACAAATTGCAAACACTCAAAATACAATGGTGCTTGCCCTCGTTAAAATCCAAGCGGGCCGGGCGTGGTGGCGCACGCTTGTAATCCCAGCATTCGGGAGGCTGAGACCTGGAGGATTGCGGTTCACGGACAGCCTCAGCTACTTAGTGAGGCCCTCGCCAACTCAGTGAGACCCGGTTTCAAAAAAATAATAAAAATCGGGCTGGGGTTCCATCCCCAGTACTGCAAATAAAATATAATATAATACAACTGGTATTTTGAAGACTTGATATAAAGGAATTAAAAAATATCTAATTAAATATTTTTATTAAGCTGAGCGTGGTACTTGGGAGACTAAGACAGGAGGATCGCAGGCTCACAGCCAGCCTCGGCTACTTTGTGAGGTTCTCCACACACAACTTAGTGAGACACTGATTCAAAATAAAGGATAATAACAGTGCTGGGGGTAGAGCTTGGAGGCAGAATGCCCCTGGGTTCAATCCCCAGTACCACAAAAAAAGTATGTATTTATTGATTAGGTATTGAGATGATATTACAGATATATTGAATTCAATAAAATATATCATTAAAGTTAGCTTCAACTGTTTCTTTCTCTGGCTCTTTGTTTGAAAATTGAACTGGGGCCGGGGAAGTGGCTGAGTGGCAGAATATTGTCAGCGACAGCACTGTCATTCTTTTATTTTAGTGTGCGTGTGTGTGTGGTGTGGTGTGGTGTGTGTGTGTGTGTGTGTGTGTGTGTGTGTGTGTGTGTGTTATGAGAATTTAACTCAGGGGCATTCGACCTCCGAGCTACACCCTAAACCTTATTTTTTATTCTTTATTTTGAAGCAGGGTCTCAATAAGTTGTAGGGGGCCTCACTAAGTAGCTGAGGCTGGCCACAAACCTGTGATCCAGTCTCAGCCTCCCAAGCACTGGGATTACAAACTTGCGCCACCACGCCCAGCTAACACTGTCATTTAAAATGTCATTTATAGGCTGTGGTGGCGCACGCCACGCCTGGGAGGCAGAGACAGGAGGATCGCGCAGGTTCTAAGCCTCGCAGGCTTAAGAGACCCTGTTTCCAAATTTTAAAAAAGTATAAAAATACTCCAGGGGTGGTGGCGCACGCTTGTAATCCCTGTTCTTGGGAGGCTGAGACAGGAGGATTGCACGAGTTTGAAGCCAGCCTCAGCTACTTAGTGAGGCTCTCAGCAACTTAGTGAGACCCTGTTTCCAAATAAAATATTAAAAAGGTCTGTGAGTATAGCCTGGAGGTAGAAAGCCTCTGAGTTCCACCCCCAGTACCACCAAAAAAAAAAAAAAAAAAAAGTATAAAAATAGGTCTGGGAGTGTAGCCCAGAGGTAGAAGGGTTTCCAGGAACCCCAGTACCACCAAAAAAAAAAAAAAGAAAAAAGGTAATTTATAATGCTGTGAATGGCTGGATGTGGTGGCACACACACATTGGGATCACACACCTGTGATCCCAATACTTTGGGAGACTGAGACAGGAGTATCGCAGGTTCAAGGTCAGCCTCAGCAACTATAATGAGGCCTTCTGCAACTGAGTGAGACCTTGTTTCAAAATAAAAATAAAAAAGGGCTGAGGGTGTAGTTCACAGGTAGAACACCCCTGGGTTCCATCCCTAGTAACATACACCAATGCACATGCGTGCACACACACACACACACACACACACGAGCACACACAAATAAATAAAATGTTGTGTATAGCAGGACATGGTGGTGTACATCTGTGATCCCAGTACTTGGGAGGCTGAGAAAAAATATTGCAGATTCGAGCCCGGCCTCAAAAATTTAGTGAGGCCCTGTCTCAAAATTAAAAAAAAAAACAAAAAAATAGAGCGAGGAGTGGTAGCGCACGTTTATAATTCCAGCGCTTGGGAGGCTGAGACAGGAGGATCGCGCGGGTTCGAAGCCAGCCTCAGCTACTTAGTGAGGCTCTCAGCAACTTAGTGAGACCCTGTTTCCAAATAAAATATAAAATGGGTCTGGGAGTGTAGCCCAGAGGTAGAAAGCCTCTGGGTTCCATCCCCAGCACCACAAAAATAAATAAATAAAATAAAATAGGCCTGGGGGAGGGTATAGCTTGAATGCCTCTGGTACTCGGGAGGCTGAGACAGGAGGACTGCAGGTGTGTGGCCAGTAACAATAAATCAACAGATGTTGAGAGAGTGGTCATCTCTGAGCTGAGGGGCAGGTGATGGGCTCAGGGAGGCCATCGCTGCTCTAAATCTAAAATGATAATGTATTTCTTTTTTTTGTGTGTGTGTGGTACTAAGGGTGCAACCCAGGGGCTTTTCTACCTCCAGGCTACACTCCTAGACTCATTTTATACTTTATTTGGAAACAGGGTCTCACTAAGTTGCTGGGAGCCTCACTAAGTAGCTGAGGCTGGCTTTGAACCCGTGCGATCCTCCTGTCTCAGCCTCCCAAGCGCTGGGATTACAAGTGTGCATCACCACGCCCGGCGATGCTGTATTTCTCATGAAAACAAACAGCTGGACCCGGGTGTGGAGGTGCGAGCCTGTAACCCCAGTACTTGGGAGACTGAGGAGGATCACAGATTTGAGGACAGCCTCATCAATAGTAGTAAGACTCTCAACCTAGTAAGCCTGTTTCAAAATAAAAATAAGATAGGGTTGGGGGTGTAGCTTGGAGGTAGACTGCCCCTGGGTTCCATCCCCAGCAAAACACACACACACAGCTGGTCGTGGGGCGCACACCTGCAATCCCAGTGACTTGATGTATAAAGCCATATGCTAAATGTCCTTGAACTCCTCGCTAAGGTGGGAACGGTTCTATTCTCATGAACATCCTCATTTTACTGAAGATTGGAGGCCAGAGAAGTCAAGTCACCTGTCCAAGGTCATACAGCAGGTGTAGTTCTGACCCTGGTCTCCCAGGCCCCACAGGTTCTCAGCCACTACCACAGGCCTCGTCTGAAAGACATCCTCCACCCTGCCAAACGCTTCCTTCCCCAGCCACCCCAGGCCCTGGGGATTCTCAGAGGAGCTGCCCACACCGTCTGCTCTGAAAGCGCCCTCACTGTAGACTTCAGTGTAGACACTCAACCTGCTCTGCCCCGCCCAGCAGAAGGGAGAAAGTAAATATCTCTCCACCCCAACTCCACCCTCCAAATCGCTGGCTTTGGGATTCATTTAGCAGGCTGCAGACAGAAGAATGAGTGTATAATTAAGTTTCAAATTAGCCATTGTTTTGTGTGAATATCTGATCAAGAAAAAACAAAGGCTGCCAGCTGGGGGCTGGGCCTGAGATTTCCCACCCTGGAGAATTCTAGAAGGCCAGCCTGGCGTTCTGGAGCCTGGGTCCTGATAGAGAGGTGGCCGGGCCCCAGCAACCAGGGCAGGGGCACCAAAGACAATTGTGTGTGTGTGTGTGGGGGGGGGAGAAGACCCAGTCATAGATACGAGGTTTAGCACCGCAAAATAATTAAATAAATAAATAAAATAGAAAATAGAGACAGATGAGTTAGTTAGCAGGGAATTGGGTCGGTGCCACAGAATCCAAGGAACTAGATTGGCCTTGTCCTGTAAAAATATATGAGTCACAGGTATAATCATGTATGTTCTAGAAGTCACATTTAAAACAGTACAACTCGGCCGGGCGTGGTGACATATGCTTGTAATCCCAGCGCTTGGGAGGCTGAGACAGGAGGATCGCGGTTCACGGACAGCCTCAGCTACTACTAGTGAGGCCCTCTGCAACTCAGTGAGACCCTGCTTCAAAATAAAGAACAAGAGCCGGGCGTGGTGGCACGGGTTTGTAATCCCAGCGCTTGGGAGGCTGAAACAGGAGGATCGCACAGGTCCAAAGCCAGCCTCAGCTTTTAGTGAGGCTCTCAGCAACTTAGTGAGACCCTGTTTCCAACTAAAGTATAGAATAGGACTGGGAGTATAGTCCAGAGGTAGAAAAAACCCTGGATTCCACCCCCCAATACCACACACACACACACACACACACACACACACACACACACACGGCTGGGGGTATAGCTCAGAGGTAGAATGGCCCTGGGTTCTAATCCCAGTACCACAAAAAAGAAATAAAATAAAACAGTACATCTTGCTGGGCATGGTGGTACATGCCTGTAATCCCAGCATTCAGGAGGCTAAGACCAAAGGATCATGGTTCACGGACAGCCTTGGCTACTTAGTGAGGCCCTCCACAACTTAGTGAGACCCTGTTTCAAAATAAAGAATAAAAAATAGGGCAGTGGGTGTAGCTTGGAGGTCAAATGCCCCTGGGTTCCATCCGCAGACCCGCAAAATAAATAAATAAATAAATAAACAAATAACTAAGGGTGGGGGGTGTCTCAGAGGTAGAATACCCCTGGGTTCAATCCCTAGCACCACACACACAAAATAAATGAGTAAAATTAGCCTATGAAACAGGAGAGTGTTGGTACCTATAATTAGCTTCCCCTGGTCTTAGCAGTCAGGGCCCCAAACACAAGTGCCCTCGCAGACAGGTGATGGGAAGTAGGTGAAACAGATGGCGTATGAGCAATTTTCTTCTCGAAGAAACAACACAGCAAACACAGCAGTTTGCATTCAGTAATATAAATCAGCCTAGAGACCCCAAGGAACGGGGAGGACCGTGGTGAACTGGAGAGGGAGCAGGCAACCAAGTTCCCGCAGACCACTGCCTCGCGACCAGGGGGAAATCCGTGTACTGAAGCTTTCCATTTTTTTTTTTTTTTAAAGAATCTGGAAGTCAGGATTTTTAGAAGTTAGCAGTCAATTCCATTTTTAATTAATTAATTAATTAATTAAGTTTTGTTATTTTTTGTGGTACTGGGGTGGAACCCAAGGGCTTTTCTACCTCTGGGCTATACTCCCAGACCTATTTTATACTTTATTTGGAAACAGGGTCTCACTAAGTTGCTGAGAGGCTCACTCAGTAGCTGAGGCTGGCGTCGAACCTGTGAGATTCTCCTGTCTCAGCCTCCCAAGCGCTTGGGATTACAAGCCTGCGCCACCATGCCTGGCTTATTTATTTATTTATTTATTTATTTATTTATTTATTTATTTATTTTTGTAATGCTAGAGACTGGACCTAGGGCATTCTAGTTCTGAGCTACACCTTCAGCCCTATTTTATTTCTTTTTTCCTTTTCTTTCTTTCTTTCTTTTCTTTTTTTTTTTTTTTTTTGCAGTACTGGCCTCACTTAGTTGCAGAAGCTGGCCATGAACCTGTGATCCTCCTATCCCAGCCTCCCAAATACTGGGACTACAGGCATGTACCACCACACTGGAATTGGGATGCCATTTTTTTATTTTTATTTTTTTCTTCTGGTATTGGGGATGGAACCTAAGTGATTTCTACCTCTGAGCTATACTCCCAGCCCTATTGTTTGTTTATGTAGTACTGGAGATTGAAAACAGGGGCAACCTATCTCCGAACTATACCCCCAGCCTTATTTTTTTATTCTTTATTTTGAAACAGGGTCTCACTAAATTGCAGGAGGGCCTCATTAAGTAGCTGAGGCTGGCTGCGAACCTGCAGGATCCTTCGGTCTTGGCCTTCCAAACGCTGGAATTACAAGTGTGGGCCACCACACCCAGCTGATTTTTTATTTTGAGACAGAGTCTCACTACATTGCAGAGGTAAGCCCAGAACCTGAAATCCTCAGGTCTCTACCTCCCAACTGCTGTGATATCAGGACTGCCCCGCCACACCCTGCCCAAAAGACCCACTTTCAAAATAACAAGGGCTAGAGGCATAGCTAGAAGGTAGAATGCCGCAGGGTTCAATCCCTAGCACCAAAAACAAAACAAAATCTCACCCGGAAGCCAGTCCCCAGGGCAGTCATGAGGTGCCTGGGTTAAGCAAGTGCGGAGGGCCGGCAGGCTGCCCCTCCAGAGGCCTCAACCTCGAAGCACCCTGGGGTGGAAACCCAGGCTGCTTGGTTGGTCTCCGGGCTTCTCCAGCGTGGCGAGGGGGGAGTGTGGCAAGAGGAAAAATCCACATTGTTCCAATGAAATGTTGAGACCCACTTGTGACCGGCCGGGAGACACGGGGCGCCTGAGAGCCCTCCGCAGGCAGGACTGGGACTGGGGCCAGCTGCAACCATTCCCAGCGCCAGCCCCGCAGGCTCTGCCCAGGGAAGGGCCTCCCTCCCGCGCCTCCGCCCTTCCTCTTCCCTGTTTGGATAACTTTTCGACCTGTTCCCTCAGGAACCCTCCCTGGGGTGTGGCAGCCTCTGCGACGTCCCAGAGAATCCTGGGTCCTTGGCAGTGTGGCGGCCAGGCTTGGCCTGTCCCTCGGCAGACAGTGGTCAAACAGCCGGTGTCTGGGCCGAGGGAGGCCTGTTTACCCAGGGCCGGGGCTGCCGCTTCCTCCCCAGACCACCGGCCCTCCGGATGCTCCGCTGTCCCCATCTGTACTTGCTTGGCCCAACAATATTTACGGAGCCGGAGCCACAACTGTGCACTAAGCACCATCCTCTACTCTGGGGATCCAGACAGCGCAAGCCAGCTGGATCCCCTGCACTGTACGGTAGGAGGTGGAGGATTAGCCTGGCACCAAGATGCATGCCTGTAATCCCAGTCCTTGGGAGGCTGAGACAGGAGGATCGCAGGTTCAAAGTCAGCCTCAGCAACTTAGTGAGACTCCCGGCAATTTAGTGAGACCTAGTTTCAAAATAAAAAATAAAGAGTGCTGGGGGTGTGGCTTGGAGGTAGGTTGCTCCCAAGCTGAACCCCCAGTATGGGGTAGGGGGCGGAGCCCGAGCCCACAGCCAGGAAGTGAAACAATTACACCTTAAACTTCTTTTTCTTTTTCTCTGTCATCTTGAACTCCTCTAACCCTGAGTTTTCCTTCCGTGACTTTCTGTCTCCACTCTTGTTCTTGGGTACATTCCAGGGTGTTCGAAATACTGCTTAAGCCAGACCCCGGGGCACACACCTGTAATTCCAGTACTTGAGAAGGTGAGACAGGAGCACAGATTTGGTGCCAGCCTCAGAAATTTAGGGAGACTCTCATCAACCTAGCAAGACCTTGCTTCAAAACAAAAAAATAAAAAGGGCTGGGGCTGTAGCTTGGAGGTAGAATGCTTCTGGGTTCCATCTCCAGTAACCACACGAAGAAGAAGAAGAAGAAGGAGGAGAAGAAGAAAGAGGAGGAGGGGGAGAAGAAGGAGAAAAAGGAGGAGGAAGAAGAAGAGAAGGAGAAAAAAAAAAGGAGGAAAAGGAAGAGGCAGCGGCGAGGAATAATTGTTTTATTACTCTCTTTTCTTTTTAATTCAATTCCTTGATTGAAGCTGTACTTGTAAATGATTGCAAAGTAAAACACAGCAAGGCTCCTAGAACGGCTTTTGCCACCTGGGCTCCCACCGCCCAGGGCGGCTTTTCCAGCTGTTTCAGCCCAGTTTCCCAGGTTGTTGTCCTCCGTTCTTCTGAAGGTCTTGGTTATGTGGCTACGTCTTGGGCTGGGGGTGTAGCTGGGAGGTAGAATGGCTCTGGGTTCAACTCCTACCACCAAACAAACAAACAAACAAACAATTCTAAGCCAAATATGGTGTTGCAACACTCGTAATCTTGGAAAGCTGAGACAGGAGAATTGCAGGTCTAAAGGCAATTTAGCAAGGTCCTAAGCAATTCAGTGAGACCCTGTTTCAAAAGAAAATAGGGGGTGCCACTTTGTGCTAAGTATCCCTGAGATCAATCCCCAGCCAGCAAGGAAGGAAGGAAAGAAAACTCCACGTATCATGGTGAAGTGCAGGTGTTAAAAAAAAAAAAAAAATCTTCCAGCTAAGAAGAAAGGAGCTGGAGTCCCCAGACAACCAGGCCAGGAGATAAGTTCTTATCTCCCAGTTTGCTTGGGTTCCTACCATCAGCTACTAGGGCCCTCACTGCTCCAATGCCTGGAGTTCTGCCTTTCTTGGGCTGTGTGGTTTGGGGCAAACTATTTAACCTCTTTGAGCCCTGTAGTCTCTGCTCAGAAGAGATGACAATATCGACCTCAGTGGGCAGCTGTGAGGGTTAAAAGAGTTAATTTTTATAAAGTGCCTAGGAGAGCCAGGCGTGGTGACCCACATCTATAATCCCCTACTTGGGAGGATTGCAGGTTCGAAGCCAGCCTCCCCAATTTAGTGAGACCCTCAGAAACTCTGTGAGACCCTGTTTCCAAATGAAAAAATAAAACAGGGCTGGGGGTGTAGCTAAAAGGTAGAATGCCCCTAGGTTCAATCCCCAGTACCATAAAAAGGGGGGGGGGTTGGGGTGTAGCTTAGAGATAGGACGTCCCTGGGTTCAGTCACTAGCACAACTAAATAAATAGATGTACTTAGCTGGGCATAGTGGTGCACACTTGTAATCCTGGTACTTGGGGGGCCGAGATAGGAGAATTGCAAGTTCATGGCTGGGCTCAGGAACTAAGTGAGGCCCTCAACAACTTAGTGAAACTCTGTTTCAAAAATATAAAATAAATGCCAGGTGTGGTGGCGCACGCTTGTAATCCCCACGCTTGGGAGGCTGAGACAGGAGGCTCGCACGGGTTCAAAGCCAGCCTCAGCTAATTAGTGAGGTTTTCAGCAACTTAGCGAGACCCTGTTTCCAAATAAAAATATAAAAAAGGTCTGGGTGTATAGCCCCGAGGTAGAAAGCCTCTGGGTTCCACCCCTAGTACCACCAAAAAAATAAATAAATAAATAAAATAAAATAGGGCTGGGGTAGAGTTCAGAGGTAGAATGCCCCTGCGTTCAATCCCTAGTAACACACACACACACACACACACACACACACACACACGCACACTGTGCAGGGTCAGCAAAGTACAACCTCTGGGCCAATTCTGGCCCGCTGCCTGATTTGTAGATAAAGTTTTATTGGCACACAGCCTCATTCATTCATTTCTTTCTGTGACTACTTTGTGTGACAACAGCAGAGCTGAGTAGTTGCCACAGATCCAGCTTATAAAACCGAAAATATTTACCATCTAATCTTTTGCAAAGTTACAATTCAAAACCCTAATGTTAAGCTAAGTCTGTGTGTGTGTGTGTGTGTGTGTGTGTGTGTGTGTGTGTGTGTGTATGTGTGTGTGGTATTGAGGATTGAACCCAGGGGCGCTCTGCCTCTGAGCTACACTCTAGCCCATTTTTTTTCTTTGCTTTCTCTCTCCTTCCCTTCTTCCTTTCCTTCCTTCCTTCCTTCCTTTCTTTATTTTCTTTCTTCTTTCTCTCCTTTCTTTGAGAAAGGAGAAACACAGTCTCACAAAATTGCAAAAGGCCTCACTAAGTTGCTGAAGCTGGCTGTGAACCTGTAATCCTACTGTCTCAGCTTCCTAAATACTGGGGTTACAGGTGTGTGGGCCACTGCACCCAGCTAAACTCAATCTTCTGGTTAGATTTTATTTTATTCTATTTATATGTCTTGCTTTTTTTTTTTTTTTTTTTTTGCGGGTCTGGGAATAGAACCCAGGGGCATTCGACCTCCGAGCTACAGCCCCTGCCCTCTTTTTTATTCTTTATTTTGAAACCCGGTCTCACTGAGTTGCAGAGGGCCACACTCAGTAGCTGAGGCTGTCCACGAACCGCGTTCCTTGGGTCTCAGCCTCCCGCATGCTGGGATGACAAGCATGCGCCACCATGCCTGGCTAGACTTGCAATTTTTTTCCCAGGACTGGGGTAGAACCCAGATGTGTGTGCATGCTCGGTAAATGCTCAACCACTGAGCTACTTCTTTTTCTTTTTTATAGTATTAGGGATTGAACTCAGGGACCCTAATTCTACCTCTGAACTATACCCCAGCCCTTCTATTTTGTTTTGTTTTGTTAAAATCTCAAAACAGGGTCTAAATTACCACACACTGACCCTGGGCCTGTGCTCCCACTCTCGGCCTCTCAAGTACTGCGATTATAAATGTGTGCCATCAGGTGCAGCTCCACTGAGCTCTTTCTGTTGCCCAAACTAATGCAATTCAATAAGTTCTCCAACCCACTCCTGCATCAAAATCAGACCTGGTCTGGTTTTGGGTGTGCTGGCGCATGCCTGTTATCCCATTATTTGGGAGACTGAGACAGGAGGTTCACAGGGGTTTGAAGCCAGCCTTAGCAAACTTAGACAGACTACATTTCAAAAAAAAAAAAAAGCCAGGCATGGAGGTATATGCTTATAATCCCAGTACTTGGGAGGATGAGACAGGAGGATTGCAGGTTCATAGCCAGTCTCAGCTACTTAGTGAGGTCTTTTGCAACTTAGTGGGACCCTTTTTCAAAATAAAGAATAAAAGCCGGGCGTGGTGGTGCACACTTGTAATCCCAGCATTTGGGAGGCTGACACAGGAGGATTGTGGTTTGAGGACAGCCTCAGCTACTTAGTGAGGCTCTTTGCAATTCAGTGAGACCCGGTTTCAAAATAAGGATAAAAAATAGGACTGGGGGTGTGGCCTGGAGTTAGAATGCCCTAGGTTCAATCCCCAGCACCAAAAACAAAACAAGAAAACATTGGTCTGGTCTCCTAGCTTCTCAGACATCTTTAATCCATGGGGTCCTTCGACGAAATGTTTCATTCAAATCAAAATGGAGCGTCTGATTGAGTCAGAGGTTGTGGGTTGATTAGGCCCCTGGTTCGTTGTCCCCAGAGCGAGCCCTGAGCTTCTCTTTCAGCTCCGAGGGCCCCGCTGCCCATCAGCTGACAACTACTCAACAGGTGATGGTCACCCTTGGTTTCTCAGGAGAGGAGATGGAGGAGCTGAGTGAGCTCACAGCAGCTGCCGAGGGCCACCTCCCTACTCTGTGGTCAGAATAGGTGTCTCCTTCCCTCCCTTCCTTCCTTCCTTCCTTCCTTCCTTGTGGTCCTAGGGATTGAACCCAGGGACATTCTTTCTCTGATCTATCCCCCAAACCCTTTTCTAGCATTTATTTATTTATTTATTTATTTATTTATTTGTGGTACTGGAGATAGAATCCAGGGGCCTTCTACCTCCAGGCTACACTCACATACCTAATATATATATATATATATATATATATATATATATATATATATATATATGATTTATTTATTTATTTAAAAACAGGGTCGCCGGGCGTGGTGGCCCACGCTTGTAATCCCCGTGCTTGGGAGGCTGAGACAGGAGGATCGCGCAGGTTCGAACCCAACCTCAGGTACTGAGTGAGGCTCTCAGCAATTTAGTGAGACCCTGTTTCCAAATAAAATATAAAATAGGTCTGGGAGTATAGCCCAGAGGTAGAAAGCCTCTGGGTTCCACCCCCAGTACCACCAAAAAATAAAAAATAAAATAAAATATAAATAAATAAATAAAATAAAAACAGGGTCTCTTAAGCCAGCGGAGGCTGGCGTCGAACCTGCACGATCCTCCTATCTCAGCCTCCCAAGCGCAGGGATTACAAGCGTGCGGCCACCACGCCCAGCTTTATCCTTTATTTGGAAACAGGGTTTTGGTAAGTTCTGAGTCTTACTAAGTTGCTGAGGCTGGTCTCTAACCTACGATCCTTCTGTCTCAGCCTCCCAAGTACTAGGACTACAAGTGTGTGCCAGCACGCCTGGCTATTGCCCCCTATTTGCTATTCCACCCTGAAGGGGCCCATGAACTAGCCCCCAAACACCGGGTAACAGACCCCAGGCACCACAGGCCACCTAAGCCTTAGAGCTAGACAACTGCATCCTCCAGCCAGAGGGTCACATTCGAGAACCAGCTGCCTCTCCCCTTCAGCTCTCCACAGCAAAGATGCTTCACTTATATCAGGCAGGAAATAAGCCTGTTCACAGGCTTACACGCTAGGAGTGTAAGAAGAGCAGAAGCTCAAATGTACGTGGTACTCACCCTTTTTTTGTGGTACTAGGGATGGAACTCAGTATCTCAAGCATGCCAGGCCAGCACTTTCCCACTGAGCTACATCTTCAGACCTTTTTGGTATTTATTGAGGTAAAGTCTTGTCACGTCCCCTAGGCCGGCCTCGAACCCCCTCTCCTCTTGCCTCAGCTTCCCGAGTTGCTGAGATGACAGGCATGAGCCCCGCACCCAGCATACCTTGTATTCTAGGTGCGGACACTCAGCTTGTGTGCAGACACACGGCATGTTTCAGATACTGCCGGGGTGTGTGTGTGTGTGTGTGTGTGTGTGTGTGTGTGTGTGTTACTGAGGGATTCTACCTCCTAGCTACATCCCCGGTTCTATTTTTAAATTATTTTTGTTGTTGTTTTTGTAGTACTGGGGGTGGAACCCAAGGGCTTTTCAACCTCCGGGCTACACCCCTGACCTATTTTATATTTTATGTGGAAACAGGGTCTCACTAAGTTGCTGAGAGCCTCACTAAGTAGCTGAGGCTGCAAACCTGTGATCCTCCTGTCTCTGCTTCCCAAGCGCTGGGATTACAAGCGTGCGCCACCATGCCCGGCTTTATTTTTTATTTTTGAAACAAGGTCTCACTAAGTAGTTGAGGCTAACTAAGTTGCAAAGGGCCTCACTAAGTAGCTGAGGCTGTCTGCGAACCACTATCCCCCAGTCTCAGCCTCCCAAGTGCTGGGATTACAAGTGTGTGCCACCACGCCCGGCTTTATTCTTCATTTTGTAAACAGGGTCTCACTAAGTACTTGAGGCTATCCAAACTGTGATCCTCCCATCTCAGCCTCCTAAAAGCTGGGATTACCAGCAGGCACCACCACGCCCAGCACAGATATTACCATATTAAAGCTTCACTACAGCCTCACAAAGGAGAGGCTAACAGCATTCCCGCCCCCTCACTCATCACAACCAGGTCTAGAGGACTAAATAATCTCCCCAAGGCCACAGAAGTGGGGGGGTGGAGATCTGAGCCCAGGTGGACCCCAGACTCTGAGCTGCCAGCAGCTGTGTCTCACAGCACCTCTGGCTGTTACACAGAGCTGGAAAAGGGAGGATGTCATTCTGTCAGCAGGAGAACAGGGTTTTTTCTTGATACTGGAGATTAAACCTAGAGGGTTTAGGCCATCCATCCATCCATCCACCCATCCAACTATCCATCTCGTGTGTGTGTGTGTGTGTGTGTGTGTGTGTGTGTGTGTGTGTGTTAGTTACTGGGGACTGAACCTAAGGGCATTCTACCTCTGAGTTACACTCCCAGCCCTTTTTATTTTATGTTTTGAAACAAGTTCTCACTAAGTTGGCAACCCAGGGGCTTTCTACCTTTGGGCTACACCCCCAGCCTTATTTTATATTTTATTTGGAAACAGGGTCTCACTAAGTTGCTGAGAGCCTCACTCAGTAGCTGAGGCTGGCTTCGAACCTGTGCGATCCTCCTGTCTCAGCCTCCCAAGCGCGGGGATTACAAGCGTGCTCCACCACGCCCAGCACACCTGGCGTTATTTTTTTGTTATTTTAATTGGGTTGCTGAGAGCCTCATTAAGTCTCGAACCTGTGATCCTTCTGCCTTAGCTTCCCAAGTCCTGGGATTACAAGCACGGCCACCATGCCTGGCTCCCCACTCATCCATTCAGCTACTTATTCATTCATTTGTCACATGCATCCACATCTCCATCCATTCCATCATCTCCTTATTCAATCATCGATCGTCCTCCAGATCCACCTGCCCATCTATCTACTCATTATCCATCTACTTATCCATCTTCCTAGTTATTCATTTGTCCTCCTCTCTGTCTGTTCCATCCATTTATCCATCCACCCAGCCATCAATCTCTCTACCTAGCCACCTACCTAGATGTCCATCCATCCATCCATCCATCCATCCATCCATCCATCCATCCATCTTCCTGTTCCTTTATCCATTCTATTAACCTCCATCAAAGACTACACAGGACAGGATTTATAGATGCCTGTGGTATACCAAAAACAGTAAGACAAATATAGACCGACTGCAAGAAAATTTGAGGCACTTAAGAATGATAAACTACCAAAGGGCCAAAATAAATAGCTAAGAACAGGGTAGCTGGGTATGGTGGTGCACGCCTGTAATCCCAGTACTTGGAGAAGGACTGCGGGTTTGAGGACAGCCTCTGCAGGTAAGAGAATCAACACCCTAGTGAGTACCTGTTTCAAAGCAAATAAAAAGGGCTAGGGGTGTAGTTCAGTGGTAGAATGCCCCTGGGTTTGATCCCTAGTATAAGGGGGAGGAGGAGAAGGGGAAGGAAGAGGAGGAGGAGGAAGAAGAGGACAGGGTAAGACAATAATAAAGGCAGGAATCCATTCAGACCAGAACTTACACACCAGGGCATCTTATCCCCACAGTGGCTCAGGGCAGCCTTGGATTCGGCTCTGACCTAGCTCCCGGCACCCAAAGCAAGTCCCACAGCACACGAGCCACCATGTACTCAGCTGTGGCGGACAGTCAGCAGCTAGTCCTGCTTGTGAGTCGCACAATGGTGTCTGGTGTGTTCTGGGGACGTCAGGCCATCTGGAGACATCCTCAGTTGGTACAGCTGAGGAGAGATGCTACTGGACAGAAGCCAGGGATGCTGCTGACACCCACAAGGCATGGGGCAGTTGGAGAATGGTCCACAAGTCAGGAGCGGTGGCGCACGCTTGTCATCCCAGTACTTGGGAGGCTGAGACAGGAGGATCTCAGGTTCACAGCCAGCCTCAGCTACTTAGTGAGGCCCTTCGCAACTTAGTGAGAACTTGTTTCATAATAAAGAATAAAAATAGAATTGGGGGTGTAGCTTGGAAGTAGAATGCCCCTGAGTTTAATCCCCAGTACCACAAAAATGGGGGGAGATGCAGTTCCAGGATGCTAACCTGGGTTTACGTTATCAGAAACAGAAAGTCCTTTTTTTTTTTTTTTTAAAGATATTTGCTGTGAATCTAACCATTAGAGCCCTCTTTTTTCAGTCCACTCATATTAGAAGCCTGGCCAAGGGATATGCAATGGCTGGGTATGTAGATCTCAAGTCAAAGGATTTTTAAAAAATTGATCTTGACCTAGCAGGGCATGGTGGAACACACCTGCACTCCCAGTACTTGGGAGGCTGAGACAGGAGGACTGCAGCCTTGAAGCCAGCCTCAGCAATTTAGTGAAGTTCTCAGCAACCTAGCAAGAGCCTGTTTCAAAATAAATAAATAAATAAATAATCAATCAATCAATCAATCAATCTGGGGATATAGCTGGATAGAATGTCTCTGAGTTCAATCCTGAGTACCACCACCACCAAAATCATCATCATCATCATCCTGATCTTAGTTTCTTCTTCTGTCCTTAGAGATAACCATATTATTTAGTTCAGACAGCTGTTATGAGAATTAAATATGATAATAGGTATAGAACATGCCAAATCATATACACAAACCATGCAGACACATACACACCAGAGTTTGGCCTCTGGAATAGAGTAGACGCCCATTCTAGTTGTGTGATATTAGTCAAAACACGCCATCTGCCCATCCAGATTATTCAGTGCATCCAACCAACTTTTTTTTTTTTTCAGTACTGGAGAATACTCCCAGCCCTAATTTTTATTCTTTATTTTGAAACAGGGTCTCACTGAGTTGCAAAGGGCCTCACTAAGTAGCTGAGGCTGACCGTGAACCACGATCCTCCTGTCTCAGCCTCCCAAACGCTGGGATTACAAGCGTACACCTCCACGCCCAGCTGAACCAACAATTTATTCATCCATCCACCCATCCATCCACCCATCCATTCATCTACCATCTGACCATGCCAGCGACTATCTAATGAACTCGGGCTGTATGGTGAGCACTGAACATGGGGGACTTCCTCCAAGACAGTGAGAGACGTCTGGTTAGTTATTATTATATTATCCTCTGGGAGGCACTCTGGGGCCTTCTGCTCACCCAGCTTTAAGCTGAAGACCTGAGCAGTTCTCCCAGGAGCTGACTGACCTGCCCCTTTTGGGAGCCAATGAGTCTTTCTCTGGCCACAGATTCAACCAAGTCTCCCAACTGTGGATTAAGCAATGCCTAGTCCAGGCAGAGTGGCACACACCTGTAACCCCAGTACTCCGGAGGCTGAGACAGGAGGATCACAGGTTCAAGGCCAGCCTTGAACATCAGCAACTTAGTAAGACCCTGCTTCAAAATAAAAACTAAGAAGGGCTGGGGTTGTAACTCCAAGGTAGAATGCCCCTGGGTTCAAACCCGAGTACCACAAAAATACAACAAGAGGAACGCCTGGCCCTGCTACTACAACCTCTAATCTCCCTCTCCCAGTTAAACAATCTCCATTTTAAGAGGAGGAAATAGCTTCAGAGAGGAGAAGTGATTTGCCCAAGGTCACACGGCTGCCTTGCTGATCGGGTCCCCAGCCCATCGACTCCTCAGCCTCTGACCCACTGCGTGGGTTCTCACGCTTGAAAGTGGATAAAAGCAGAGAATCCCCAGACTAGCCAGGAGAACAGTCCCTGAGCCTGTGGCTCTGGGGCTTGGTCCTCAGCTACCGAGGACAGTGATATTTACTAAGTATACAATGTGGGTGGTGTCTAGGGCTTTACAGCCTGGCTACACGGTGACCCGAAGAGCCCAGGGCCGCAGTATAGTCTCCAGAGAAAGGAACAGAAGCGCAAAAATGGAGCCGGGCGTGGTGGCGCACGCTTGTAATCCCCGCACTTGGGAGGCTGAGACAGGAGAATGGCACGGGTTCGAAGCCAACCTCAGCTACTTAGTGAGGCTCTCAGCAACCTAGTGAGACCCTGTTTCCAAATAAAATATAAAAAAGGTCTGGGAGTATAGCCCGGGGGTAGAAAGCCTCTGGGTTCCACCCCCAGTACCACAAAAAAAAAAAAAAAAAGTGCAAAAATGGTGAGTGGTCTAATCGCACAACTCGAACTGCATTTGCTCTCTTCGGCCTAACCTTGTGCGCACTGCGCTGAGGATGTACCACTCAAATACGTTTACAAAACGCACTGAGTTTTTAAAATTCAGAATGTGCAAATCTCCTCTTAGATGTTCCTCCTCAGAAGCAAAAAACCGTCACCAGTTTCTGGGTGCCCTCCCACAAAATTTTCTAGACAAATAGGTGTGCACACGTAGCTGCCTACATGCGTCTGGTTGTCAGAAACAACACGCACGTCCCCACATCCCCATCCCCGCACGGAGCTTTTCTTTCAACGTATTCGTCCCAGCTGTGCTGTCCTACTGCGGGGCGAGTGCGTGACTTGCGGTTTGGGGGTCAAGCTGCCCCCCACACCCGGCACCAGCCCATTCCCAGCTCCCAACGCCACGCCCCAGATGGGGCTTCCGGCCTCTTCCCCTGGGGGAACTCTTCCTAGCCCAGGGAGGTAGGGAGACACCAGGCCCAGTCTCCCCGGCTTTCAGCCCCTCAGGTCTCAACCCCAGCTAATCCATGCACCACCTAGATGACCTGGGCCCGGCCCCCTGCGGGCCTCAGCTGTCTGCAGAGACCGTGCATCTGTGGGTGCATCTGGACCCCCATCCTCTATGGGATTTTGGAAAGACCTAAGGAAGTCTTTTGGCAGGCAAAGTGAACCGAGGTCCTGCCCCAGGCCTCCGGCAGCCCCTCATAGCACTTCAGGCCCAGACCAGGCCAAGCCCACATTGGAGACTGTGACCAAACAAGCCCCAGGCCCGCTCCGGCTTCCTACCCACCTAGCGGAGCCCTCGAAGGGTCTTCGAGTCCATCAGAAGCATGGGGGCAGGAATTCCTCTGGCCTTCAAAGCCTGAGCACAGTCGTCCTGTCCAGCCCTTCTCCAACCCCAGCCCCAGACCCTACTCACCATACGCGCTCTCCACTGGAGCCCCGAGGGGCGCGTTCACACTGACCATGGCCGGGCGCGTCCAGCTGGACACTGGGGGGGCATGGAGGAGCCGGGGCCCACGCGCAGCAGCGACGCAGCCACCAGGAGCCAGTGCACCAGGAAGGTAGTGAGCCCAGCCAGCTGCCACCAACCGGTTATCTTATTGATTCTTCTAATCACCCAAGGTGGGTGGATACGTTAAAGAGTAACCAGTCACTTAGGGAACCTCCGGCTAGGGACTGTCGCTATCGCCATGACAACAGCGACCTGGCCAGACCTCAGGTCCACTCGTGCCCCAGTCCTGCACCCTGGGGTTAGGGGGACCTGGAACCCATGGTGGGGAGCCTGTGTTCCACAGCTGGAGGGAAGGGGCTGAGCAGGAGGGGCTGGGAGTGGAGAGTCTAGATTGGGTGGGGTTTTATGGCTCTCAACGATGGGTGTGGTACAAGGCTGCAGAGTGGGAAATCAAGGGGGAGGGAGGAACTGAGTTTGGCGAGGGTCTCTGGGATGCTGGGAGTAGCCCACAGGCACTGTCACGCTTACACTGAACCCTGACAGGAGGAAATTGAGGCCCAGAGGGAAGACGTTTGCCCAGAGTCTCAGTGAATACAGAGAAGAGAGTGAATCGCCCCCCCCCCATTTCGCAATCATCTAGCAGGTCTATTGAGCACCTACTATGGGCCAGGCCCTGTACTAGACTCCAGTCACATGAGAAAGGGCAAAGCTGGGGTGTTCCCTGCACCCACGGAATTTGTGGACTAAAGGAGGTCAAGACCTTAATTGGATTGTTGTTCAAAGATAGTATTACTTAGCCGGGCGTGGTGGCGCACGCTTGTAATCCCCGCGCTTGGGAGGCTGAGACAGGAGGATCGCACAGGTTCGAAGCCAGCCTCAGCAACTTAGTGAGACCCTGTTTTCAAATAAAATATAAAATAGGCCTGGGAGTATAGCCTCTGGGTTCTACTCCCAGTACCACCAAAAAATAATAATAATAATAATTAATAATAATAATAATAGTATTACTTGCAAACCCAGGACTTGGGAGGCTGAGACAGGAGGATGGCAGGTTTGAGGAACAGTCTTAGCAAGGAGTGATCATCAATCCAGCAAAACCCTGTTTCAGCCAGACCACGCTTGTAATCCCCACGCTTGGGAAGCTGAGACAGGAGGATCACGGCAGATTCGAAGCCAGCCTTAGCAATTTAGTGAAACCCTGTTTCCTAATAAAATGTAAAATAGGGCTGGGAGTTTAGCCTGGAAGTAGAAAGCCCCTGATTTCCACGCCCAGTACCACAATTAAAAAACAAAACAAAACCGTTTCAAAATAAATATAAAAGCCAGGAGTGGTGGCACATGTTTGTTTGTAATCCCAGTACTTGGGAGGCTGAGACAGGAGGATCGCAGTTCAAGCAAGACCAGCCTCAGCTACTTAGTGAGGCCCCTTGCAACTCAGTGAGACTCTGTTTCAAAATAAAGAATAAAAAATAGGGCTGGGTATAAAAAATGATGTAGCTCGGAGATAAAATGTCCCTGGGTTCCATCCCCAGTAAGGCTAAATAAATAAATAAATAGATAGATAAATAAATAAATATAAAGGAGCCAGGCTTGGTGGCGCATGCTTGTAATCCCAGCATTTGGGAGGCTGAGACTGGAGGATCGCGGTTCACGAACAGCCTCAGCTACTTATAGTGAGGCCCTCTGCAACTCAGTGAGACCCTGTCTCAAAATAAAGAATAAAAAATAGGGCAGGGGGTATAGCTCGGAGATCAAATACCCCTGGGTTCCATCCCCAGACCCTCAAAAAAAAAGTGGGGCAGGGGGTATAAGCTCAGAGGTCAAATGCCTCTGGGTTCCATCCCCAGACCTGCAATAAAATAAAATAAAATAAAAATAAAGGAGAAAAATAGGGCTGGGGTGCAGCTCAGAAGTAGAATGCCCCTAGGTTCAATCTCCAGTGCCACAAAAATAAATAAATACATAAAAATAAAATAGAGCTGGGGGTGTAGCTCAGAGGTAGAACACCCCTGGGTTCAATCCCTAGTACCACAAAGATAATTAATTGATTAATTAATTAGTTAATTAATTAAAAAATTAAGGAAGCTGGGTGTGGTGGCACACACTTGTAATCCCAGCATTCAGAAGGCTGAGACCGGAGAACAGTGGTTTGCAGTCAGCCTCAGCTACTTAGTGAGGCCCTTTGCAACTCAGAGAGACCCTGTTTCAAAAATAAAATCAAAATAAGGGCTGGGAGTGTAGCTCAGAGGTAGAATGCCCAGTACCAAAAAAAAAAAAAAAAAAAAAATTAAAAGGCCTGGGAGTATAGCTCAGAGAGAACACCTCTGTGTTTCATCTCCAGTACCAAACCAAAAAAGCAAAGTACACTAACAACCCACACCCCTGTCCTGTTGCTACTGGCAAAGCTCTATATATGTGGACACAGAGGAAAAATTCTGTGTCTTCCACCCAGTTTTGCTGCAAACCCAAAGCTGCTGTAAAATATAGACAGTTTTAGTGGAGCGTGGTGGCCCATTACATGCCTGTAATCCCAGTACTTGGGAGGTTGAGACAGCAGAATCGCAGGTTCGAGGACAGCCTCAGCAAACAGTGAGACTTTCATCAACTGAGCGAGACCCAGTTTCAAAATAAAAATAAAATAGGACTGCGGGTGTAGCTTGGAGGTACAATGCCTCTGGGTTCAATCCTCAGTACCCTAAATAAATAAATAAATAATAAATAAAGTTTAGAACAAAATCACTCTGGGATCACGGTTTGAGGATAGCCTCAGGTATTACTTAGTGAGGCCCTTTGCAACTCAGTGAGACCCTGTTTCAAAATAAAGAATAAAAACTAGGGCTGGGGGGGGGTGTAACTCGGAGGTCGAATGCCCCTGAGTTCCATCCCCAATAAAGAAAAAAAGAAAAAGAAAAAGAAATCCCTCTGTAGGAAGACCCACCAGACTTTCCCATCCTAGCTCAGAGCGTGGTCCTGCCGGCCGTGGTGGCGCACGCTTGTCATCCCCGCGCTTGGGAGGCTGAGACAGGAGGATCGCGCAGGTTCGAAGCCAGCCTCAGCTACTTAGTGAGGCTCTCAGCAACTTAGTGAGACCCTGTTTCCAAATAAAATATAAAATAGGTCTGGGAGTATAGCCTAGAGGTAGAAAGCCTCTGGGTTCCACCCCCAGTACCACCAAAAAAAAAAAAAAAAAAAAAGAGTGTGGTCCAGTTCTTCTGTGTATTGCCCCTAGAATGGTCAGCTCTGGGAATACTGGTCTCAGGAAGCCGGGCGTGGTAGTACAGGCCTGTAACCTCAGTACTTGGGAGACTGAGACAAGAGCGAACCTAGTGAGACCCTGTTTCAAAAACAAAATAATAATAATAAAAGGGTCTGGGTGTGTATGAAGGTAGAAGCCTCCTGGGTTCAGTCCTCAATACCAAAAATCAAAAGACCCAGGGCTAAGCAAACTTTTTCTCTCAAGAGCCAGACAGCAAATGTCTGCGCATCTCTGCAGCAACCCCACATTTCAGCTGCTGAATGTGGAAAGCACCCTTAGGAAGGGGAGGGTTTTTTTTTTTTTTTTTTTTTTTTTTTTGCGGGTCTGAGGGTGGAACCCCAGGGGCATTCGCCCTCCGAGCTACACCCCGTGCCCCATTTTTTAGTCTTTATTTTGAAACAGGGTCTCACTGAGTTGCAGAGGGCCTCACTAAGTAGCCGAGGCTGTCAGATCCTTCGGTCTCAGCCTCCCGAATGCTGGGGTTTCACGCGTGCGCCACCACACCCGGCAAGGCTGTATTTCAATTAAACTTCATCTATAAGAACAGGGGCTGGAGCCAGGCACGGTGGCCCACGCCTATGATCCCACTACCTGGGAGGCTGAGACAGGAGGATCGCAGGTTCAAAGCCAACCTCAACAACTTAAGTGAGACTGTCAGCAATGTAAGGAGACCCTACTTCCAATTAAAATATCAAATGCCCCTGGGTTCAATCTCCAGTACCACAAAACAAAAAACAGCAAAAGCAGGTGGTGGGCTGGGGATGATGGTGGTACGCGCCTGTAATCCCAGTACTTGGGAAGCTGACGGGGGGAGGATCTCAGGTTTCAGGACAGCATCAGAAAACTTGTGAGGCCCTCTACAACTTAGTGAGACCTTGTTTCAAAATAAAGAATAAATAGGGCTGGGGAACTGGGCGTGATGGCACACGCTTGTAATCCCAGCATTCAGGAGGCTGAGACTGGAGGATCACGGTTCACAGACAGCCTCAGCTACTTAGTGGGTACCTCCACAAGTTAGTGAGACCCTGTTTCAAAATAAAAAATAAAAATAGGGCGGGGGGTGTGTGTGTGCGCTCAGAGGTAGAACGCCCCTGGTTTCCCTCCCCAGTACTGAAAAAAAAAAAAAAATCAGGCTGATGGTGTACCTTAGAGGTAGAATGCTTTGGGTTCACTCCCCAGTACCCCCCCAACACCCCTTCGGCGTGGGCATGGTCTGGCTGTGCCGGATCCAGTCCAGTGACCACTGTGCTCAGAGCAGACCCTTTTACAGCGCCTGCTATGTGCCAGGCACTCTCCAAGTGTTTTCTGCGTTCATTCATGTAATGTTCTGAGCGGCTTCATGAGGCAGAACCTATTAGTGTCCCCTTTACAGATAAGACTAAACCACTGATGGCACACAGCAAGTTCAATGTACACCCAGGCAGCCTGGCTCCAGAGTCAAGCCTGGTAGTGGTGGGACGGATGAGCCAAGAGTCACCAAAGGAGCCGGGCGTGGTGGTGCACACCTATGATCCCAGTGCTTGGGAGGCTGAGACAGGAGGATCGCGGTTCTCGGACAGCCTCAGCTACTTAGTGAGGTCCTTTGCAACTCAGTGCGACCCTGTTTCAAAATAAATAGCTGGGCATGGTGGTGCATGCTTGTAATCCCCGCCCCTGGGAAGCTGAGACAGGAGGATCAGCTACTTAGTGAGGCCCTTTGCAGCTCAGTGAGACTCTGTTTCAAAATAAAGATTAAAAAAATAGGGCTGGGGTGTAGCTTGGAGGTAGAATGCCCCAGGGTTCCATCCCCAGTACTGCAAAATAATTAATAATAATAATAATAATAATAATAATAATAATAATGAATAAAAAATAAGACTGAGGCTTGGAGGTAGAATGCCTCTGGGTTCCATCCCCAGTAAAGTAGTAGTAGTAGTAGTAATAATAATAATAATAAATAATAATAATAATAAATAAACAAATAAATAAATAAATAAAAAATAGGACTGAGGCTCAGAGGTAGAATGCCCCTGGGTTCCATCCCCAGTATTGCAAAAAAAAAAAAAAAAAAAAAAAAAAGCTGGGTTTGTAGCTTGGAAGTAGAACATTCCTGCGTTCCATTCCAAGTACCATCAAAAATAAAATAAAAATGTAACATGTAGCTGGGTGTGGTAGCGCATGCTTGTAATCCCCGCGCTTGGGAGGCGGAGACAGGAGGATCCCGCAGGTTTAAAGCCAGCCGCGCTGGCTTTAAGAGACCCTGTTTCCAAATAAAAATGTAAAAATAGGTCTGGGAAGTATAGCCCGGAGGTACAAGGCTTTCCAGGAACCCCCGTACCACCAAAAAAAAAAAAAAAAAAAAAAAAGTAACACGTAGGCAGCACCGTGGCACACACCTGCCATCCCAGCCACACAGGAGGCTGAGGCGGAATGATTGCCAGGTGCAAGGCCAGCCTTTCCCTTGGGCCCCGGCGGGAGGCGGCGAGATGGCGGTGCAGATTTCCCAGAAGAGGGAGTTTGTCGCTGACACCATCTTCAAAGCTGAACTGGATGGGTTTCTCACTTGGGAGCTGGCTGAAGGTGGCTATTCTGGAGCTGAAGTCCAAGTGACACCAACCAGGACAGAAATCATTATCTTGGCCACCAAGACACAGTGTTCTTGGCAGGAAGAGTCGTCATATCCGGGAAGTGACCGTTCTAGTTCCAAAGAGGTTTTGGGTAGAGTTTTACGCTGAAAAGGTGGCCACAGGAGGTTTGTGCGCCATTGCCCAGTCCCAAGAAGGCTCCGCCAGACCACGTGAGCACCACGGGACCCAAAGATGAGATCCTGCCCATCGCCCCCATCTCAGAACTGCAGGACGGAAGCCAGAGCGCCTGCAGCTTAACAGGGTATCCTTGAAGCTGTGTCTGGAGTCTGGATGTTGCTGTGTAAAGATGTGTAATAAAATCTTGGACAAAGAAAAGGAAAATTGCGAGGCCAGCCTGGGCAATCTACCAAGACCTTGTTTCAAAATGAAATAAAAAAGAGCCAGGTATAGTGTCGTACCCACCCCTGTGATCCCAGTACTCAGGAGGCTGAGACAGGAGAATCACAGGTTTGAGGACAGCCTCAGCAAGTAGTGAGGCTCTCACCAACCTAGCAAGACTCAGTGTTGTTGTTGTTTGTGGTACTGGGGATTGAACCCAGGGGCCTTCTACCTCTAAGCTACCCCCTAACCCCAACTCTATTTTTATTCTGTTATGTGTGTATGTGTGTGCATGGTACTGAAGAATGAACCCAGGAGCATTCTACCTCCAAGTTACATTCCCAGCCCTATTTGTTATTATTTTTTTTAATTTGGAAACAGGGTCTCACTGAGTTGCAGAGGGCCTCACTAAGTAGCTGAGGCTGTCCGCGAACCGCGAGCCTCCTGTCTCAGCCTCCCGAATGCTGTGATTACAGGCGTGCCCCACCACATCCATCTTAATTTAGCATTTAAATCACCATCGTTTTACAGTTTTACAAGAAAGGACATTTTAAACCCACGCCCAAGAAGGGTATTGTTTGCAAACAATGAACTTCGAGCACTTATTTCACTGGAACTGGAACATCTGGAAACTGGTACTTACCCCATTTTTCTCTTCTCCAAAACGGAGCTATCTCTTGGGGGGGGGGTGGCTGACGGAGCCTTTGCGGGTCTGGCAGGGGCTGCTCGCCCCTCCTCCTGTTCTCTCACGAGTGTTTCCTCTCTCCCCTCTTTTCCCCACCCACGTGCCTTCCCCTGTCTTTGACCCTCAGATAAACTGAAAGGAGAAACCAGAAAGAGGCATAGCACCGGAATCCTCTGCAACTACGTGAGGCCCTGTTTCTTCCTCTTCCTCCTCCTCCTCCTCCTCCTCCTCCTCCTCCTCCTCCTCCTCCTCCTCCTCCTCCTCCTCCTCCTCTTCTTCTTCTTCTTCTTCTTCTTCTTCTTCTTCTTCTTCTTCCTCTTCTTCTTCCTCTTCTTCTTTTTGCAGGTCTGGGGATGGAACCCAGGGGCATTCGACCTCCGCGCTACAGCCCCTGCCCTATTTTTATTCTTTATTTTTTGAAACGGGGTCTCACTAAGTTACAGAGGGCCTCACTAAGTAGCTGAGGCTGTCGGAGAACTACCATCCTCCGGTCTCAGCCTCCCCAATGTTGGGATTACAAGCGTGCGCCACCACCACGCCTGGCTTGAGACCCTGTTTCAAAATAAAGAATAGGGGTAGGGGTGTATCTCAGAGGCAGAATGCCCCAAGGTTCAATCCTCACAGTGCCACAAAAAAAAAAAGAAAAAAAAAAAGAGCCGGGTGTGGTGGCACAGGTTTGTAATCCCAGTGTTCAGGAGGCTGAGACTGGAATTTAGTGAGACTGTTTCATAAAATAAAGAATAAAAAATAGGGCAGGGGATGTAGCTCAGATGAATGCCCCTGGGCTCCATCCCCAGTACTGCAAAAAAAAAAATTATATATATATATATGAAAGAAAATTGGTCTGGGGTTTAGCTCAGAGGTAGAAAGCCTCTGGGTTCCATCCCAAGTGCCACACACACGCACACACACACACACACACACACACACACACACACACACACCACACACACACCCCTTTACTAGGGGAGAGGACTGACATGCAGAAATCCTGGCCTGGGTGGGAATGAACCAGAAAAAAGAAAACAACTCTATCCAGGACTAGTCGGGGTAGGATCTAGAAGAAAGGGCAGTTTTTCCATCCCAGCTCTTTTTTTTTTTTTTTTTTTTTTTTGTGGTACGGGTCAGGGGAGATTGAACCCGAGACCATCCTACCTCTGGGGTACACATCTAGCCCTGTTTTATTTTTTACTTTTTAGGATTTTTAAACATTTTAATTTTTTTCAGTATTACGGATGGAATCCAGGGACATTCTACCTCTGAGCTATACCCCCAGCCCTATTTTTTTATTCTTTATTTTGAAACAGCGTCTCACTGAGTTGCAAAGACCCTCACTAAATAGCAGAGGCTGTCCTTGGACCGCGACCCTCTCATCTCAGCCTCCCAAATGCTCGGATTACAAGTGTGCACCACCACGCCCGGCTCTTTTTATTTTTTTTTCTTTTTTTTTTTTTCTTGAAATAGAGTCTCACTGAGTTGCGAAGGGGCCTCACTAAGTAGCGGAGGCTGTCTTTGAACCTCAATCCTCTGGTCTCTGTCACCCCAATGCTGGTATAACAAGCATGCACCACCATGCCCAGCTTTTTTTCCCTTTTGAAGCAGCTTTTTGAAGGGCGCTCCCTACTGTTGGGCCTGGAGTGGGCCCCATCTGGAGGGCAAGGTCCGAGGGAGGAGATTTTACTATCTCTGGAGACAAAAGAACTTCTGTGTGTTAGGGAGGCTGGGTGGGATGGCTGGCGAAAGGAGAAATGGTTTATTATAAAGAGACTGAGAGGAAAAGAGAGGACTGGAGTTGGAGGGTGGCCTGGCAGGTGACTAAAATGGAGGCTGTGACCCCAAAACCGGAAAGGACGGCCAGGCAGAGGGAGCCCAGGCCAGCTCTCTTCTCTGCTTCCTGGTCCTGCAGGCGCCCTGGAGGAGACTTGAATCCAGGGCCTGGAAGGCAGGCTGAGGGGCGCCCCGAGTCACACCTTTCTCTGAGACTCTGGGTCCCCACCTGTAACACGGGGCTGGACCGTGTGGCGGCTTCAGCGCGGTGGGCACAGAGATGGATGGGATGCCTACGAGCACATTTCCCTGCCGTGAATTGTGAGAATATAATCAGATCTTTTCTCTCAGAGGAATAGCTTTATGCTCCATTTTGTAGAGTCAGTCTTTCTTCGAAATCTCAAGTGCCAACCCTCACCCCCAACCCGGCCAGGCACCGCCCCCACGCACACTTGTAATCCCAGCGCTTGGGAGGCTGAGACAGGAGGATCGCACAGGTTCAAAGCCAGCCTCAGCTACTTAGTGAGGCTCTCAGCAACTTAGTGAGACCCTGTTTCCAAACAAAATATAAAATAGGTCTGGGAGTATAGCCCGGAGGTAGAAAGCCTCTAGGTTCCACCCCCAGGACCACCAAAAAATAAAAATAAAAAAGGTAAAATCATCCCGCCAAGCCACTTTTGAATATAGTCTTTTCTTACAATGCCATGAAAATTTCTTTTTTATTTTTTAATTTTTGGCAGGTCCGGGGATGGAACCCAGGGGCATTCAACCTCCGAGGTACACCCCCAGTCTAATTTTTTAGTCTTTTTTAAAATTATTTTTTAAACAGCGTCTCATCAAGTTGCGAAAGGCCTCTCTACGTAGCTGAGGCTGTCCGCAAACTGTGATCCTCCTGTCTTAGCCTCCCTCCGGAATGCTGGGATTATAAGCGTGCGCCACCATGCCTGGCTTATTCTTTATTTTTGAAACAGAGTCTCAAAAAGTTGCGGAGGGCCTCACTAAGTAGCTGAGGCTGTCTGAAAACCGCAATCCTCTGGTCTCAACATCCCAAATACTGGGATTACAAGGGTGTGCCACCACATCCGGCATATATATGCTGTGGATGGAACCCAGGGGCATTCTACCTCCAAGCTACACCCCCAGCCCTCCTATTTTGTGTGTGTGTGTGTGTGTGTGTGTGTGTGTGTGTGTGTGTGTTCTGGGGATGAAGCCCAGGGGCATTCGACCTCTGAGCTACATACACCCCCCGCCCTATTTTTTTAATTCTTTATTTTGAAACTGGGTCTCACTGAGTTGCAGAGGTCCTAAGTAGCTGAGGCTGTCCGCGAACCACGATCTTCCTGTCTCACCCTCCCAAATGCTGGGATTAGAAGCGTGCACCACCACGCCCGGCTCCCAGCCCTATTTTTTATTCTTTATTTTGAAACAGGGTCTCACTGAGTGGCCAAGGACCTCACTAAATAGAACCAGAGGCTGTTCATGAATCGTGATCCTCCTGTCTCAGCCTCCCAAATGCTGGGTTACAAATGTGTGCCACCATGCCCAGCTCGGAAATTTATTTCTACGTGTGTGTGTGTGTGTGTGTGTGTGTGTGTGTGTTGCTGGGAACTGAACAGTGGGGCATTCCATCTCTAAGGTACACCCCCAGACCAACTTATTTTTTATTTGGAAACAGTCTCACTAGGTTGCTGGGGGCTTTACAGCCCCCCTGTCCCAGCCCCCCAAGAAGTGGGATTGCAGCCATGCACCAACACACCCAGCCTATTTCACCGCTTTTAAAAACTCTTGGACCTGAAATACGCCCAGCTCTGGGAGGAACCCACAAGTCCTTGGGACTGCCTGGGTTGGCTGGGGTTGGATGAAGGAAGGTGGGTTTCAGGTTCCAGGTTATTTAACATATACATCTCCTTGATGTATTTTCTTGGGTAGGAAGCTGCAGAGTTACAGAACTAAGCTGCAAATACTGCTCCACACAGCCCTGGCTCCCAGAGAACCGAACTTTTAGAAAAAAGATGCAGGTCTGCCGGGCGTGGTGGCGCACGCTTGTAATCCCCGCACTTGGGAGGCTGAGACAGGAGGATCGCGCAGGTTCGAAGCCAGCCTCAGCTACTTAGTGAGGCTCTCAGCAACTTAGTGAGACCCTGTTTCCAAATAAAATGTAAAAAAAATAGGTCTGGGAGCATAGCCCGAAGGTAGAAAGCCTCTGGGTTCTACCTCCGGTACCACCAAAAAAAAAAAAAAAAAAAAAAAAAAAAATGCAGGTCTTTCTCCTAGAAGCCAGAGAAAAGAAAGCTGTAACTAAGGAAAGAGGGAAGTCAAGCCAGGCGTGGTGGCACAAGCTTGCTGAGACAGGGGGATCGCAGTTGGTAGACAGCCTCAGGTACTTAGTGAGGCCCTTGCAACTCAGTGAGAACCTGTTTCAAAATAAAGAATTAAAAAATAGGGTTAGGTATGCAGCTCGGAGGTAGAATGCCCCTGGGTTCCATCCCCAGTACCTTCTTTCTGATGCACACTAGATCTTTTGGAAGCGGGATTTAGGAAGAAAAGCCGGATTGGTAGGAAAGACCCAACTCCTATTCTCTCTTTACTTTATTAATTAATTAATTAATTAATTTATTAATTATGGTACTAGGGATTGAACCCAGGGCATTCTACCTCTGAGCTAAACCCCCAGCCCTTTTTATTTTGAAACAGGGTCTTTGTAAGTGGCAGAGGCTGTCCTGGAACCTGCGCTCTACTAGTCTCAGCCTCCCAAGTACTGGGATTGCCAGCTGGCGAAAACAAGGCCTGTCGTTTGTTTGATTAAATGATTCCTTGATCCCGTGACCGGGAGGGTCCCTGGAGGATCAAGCCCAGCTGGAGGCGCCCGCGGCCCTGGGAGGGCTCAGGTCCACCGGAGGGTGTTGGATCTGAGCCCAGAGAAGCACATGTTGCTGTTGCAGTTGCCTTGGTAACTGGGGGGACAGGCGGAGCACGGCCTCCCCATCTTGTAGGGCGCCTCGCCGATCCAGTTGCCCCTGGAAGAGAAAAGGTCCCAGGGAAGCGGGGTTAGGGGGGCGGAGAAGCTTTGGGCGAGCCGCCTCCACATAGATGTCCTAGCGGCAGCACTGGAGTCCGCTGGCCGTGTGACCTTGGGGGAGTCACCACTGGAAGCATGGGTTTCTCCATCTGCAAAACCAACCGAGAGCCCTCCCTCTCAGGGATACAGAGAAGTCGCAAACGGAGGCCCAAGCAAGCCACTTTCTCATTCCCCATCACCCCCACCCAGGAGACTGATGCACTCAGTGACGGGCTAAGCCACCTCATATCTTTTCTCTTTCTTTCTTTTCTTTCTCTCTCTCTTTCTCTTTCTTTCTTTCTTTCTTTCTTTCTTTCTTTCTTTCTTTCTTTCTTTCTTTCTTTTCTGCAGTACTGGATGGGAATTGAAACCAGGGGCATCCTACTTCCGAGCTCCACCCCCAGCCCTATTTTTTTTTTTTTTTTTTTTTTGCAGGTCTGGTGATGGAACCCAGGGGTATTCAACCTTTGAGCTACAGCCCCAGCCCTATATTTTATTATTTTGAAACAGGGTCTCACTAAGTTGTGGAGGGCCTCACTAAATAGCTGAGACTGTCCATGAACCGCGATCCTCCTGTCTCAGCCTCCCAAATGCTGGGATTACAAGCGTGTACCACCATGCCTGGCTCTATTTTTTACTCTTTATTTTGAAACAGGGTCTCACTAAGATTGGGAGGGCTTCACTAAGTAGCTGAGGATGGCTGTGAACCTGTACTCCTGTCTCAGCCTCCCTAATACTGGGATTAGAAGTGTGTGACAATGCCGGGCGTGGTGGCACACAATCTCAGCATTCGGGAGGCTGAGACCGGAGGATCGTGGTTCGCGGACAGCTTCAATTACTTAGTGAGGCCCTCTGCAACTTAGTGAGACCCGGTTTCAAAATAAAGAATAAAAAATAGGGCAGGGGACGTAGCTTGGAGGTCGATTGCCCTGGTTTTCATTCCCAGATTCGCAAAAAATGAAAGAAAGAAAAAGAAAGAAAGAAAGAAAGAAAGAAAGAAAGAAAGAAAGAAAGAAAGAAAGAAAGAAAGGAGGGAGGGAAAGAAAGGAGAAATAGGGGTCTAGGAGTATAGCTCAGAGGTAGAATGCCCCTGGTTCTATCCCCAGTACCGCAAAAAAAAAAAAAAAGAAAAAGAAAAAAAGAAAGAAAGAAAAGAAAAAGAAGAAGAAGGAAAAAGAAGCAAAAGGGCTGCCGGACATGGTGGCGCACGCTTGTAATCCCCGTGCTTGGGAGGCGGAGACAGGAGGATCACGCAGGTTCGAAGTCGGTCTTGCTGGCTTAAGAGACTCTGTTTCCAAATAAAAATATAAAAATGGGTCTGGGAGTGTAGCCCAGAGGTAGAAGGGCTTCCAGGAAAACCAGTACCACCAAAAAGAAAAGAAAAAAAGTAAAAGTGCTGGGGATGTAGCTCAGAGGTAGAATGCCCCTGGGCTCAGTCCCCAGTATAAAAATCAACCAATACAATACAGTACTGAAGTGCGCTCCTGAGGGTACCCCGAATAGAGGACGGGGTTGTGCAAGTCCCCTTCCATCAGTCCTCCCGACGCCCTCCCGCCTGAGCCCTCTGCTTGGCGCAGGCTTACTTGATGGCATAGTTGCAGACCAGGTAGACCGCCTGGTGCCAGGTGTTGCCCCAGACACTGATGCTGTCACAGGTGTGGAGGGCGCAGCCCAGCCTGCTGGAGGATGCCCACACCATCTGAGGAAACAGACAGGAGGCTGAGGAGGACGGCGGGCCGAGCTGCTGGAGGAGATGGCCCCTGGACGTGGTTCTATTGGACATATCAGCTTAAGTCTTGTGGGAGGGCAGAGTCTGCCCGTCCCCAAGGGGAGCAAGGGCCTGGACGCATTTATACTGTTATATATCATTTCTCTCCCACCCAAGTACTAACCAGGCCTGACTCTGCTTAGCTTCCGAGATCAGACGAGATTGGGGATATTCAGGGTGGTATGCCCATAGATTATAATATTGTCATATCATTTCTCTCAAAATAGTTTTTTTTGTGGTGGTACAGGGATTGAACCCAGGGGTAGTCTACCTCCGCACTACACCCCCAGCCCTATTTTTTATTTTTTATTTTGAAACCGGGTCTCACTGAGTTGCAAAGGGCCTCACTAAGCAGCTGAGGCTGTCCACGAACCATGATCCTCCTGCCTCAGCCTCCTGAATGCTGGGATTACAGGCGTGCATCAAGCTTTTAATTCCCATTTCTGTGCCCCTCATTCTCCTTCTGAGATACCAGGACTTGCTCCGCATGGACCCTGAGCCCCACCAGCAGGTACCTGGGTGTAGTGGGAGCAGACGGGGCCATTGCAGCTCCAGGGGCAGTTCGGGGTGCAGTCCCTTGGGGCCGGAAACACATAATGACGCTTCTCTTCTGACCAGGGCCTCACGAGATCTACCACGGAGCGGTACCTGGGGAGGGAGAAGGGGAGGAAGCTGGGGCTGCCTCGCACTGTGGGTGGCCCTGGGGGAGGCGCTTTCTCTCCCCCACCTGAACTTGTCCATCTGTAGAACTAGTGAACACATCAGGCCTTCCCTCCAGGTGCCATCTAGAGGTCACCAAGGAGCCTGGCGAGGTGGTGCACGTTGTAATCCCAGCATTCAGGAGGCTGAGACAGGAGTTATCACGGTTCTCCGCCAGCCTCAGCTACTTAGCGGGGCCCTTTGCAACTCAGTGAGACCCTGTTTCAAAATAAAGAATAAAAAATAGGGCTGGGGGTGTGTCTCAGAGGTAGAATGCCTCGGGTTCCATCCTGAGATGTAGCTTAAAAGTAGAATGCCCCTGGGTTCCATTCCCAGTACTGTTAAAAAAAAAAAAAAAAAAAAAAAGTAATGGTCACTGGGATGGGCCTTGCAGAGCGCTTACCTGGACCTGCACAGGTAAGTGATCGCAAAGTATGTACCTGTCATTGCTCTACAAAGGACCCGGGGTGAGGGGAGGGGGCCGCCCGGGCCGAGGCACTGGCATTTTTAGGAGAGGAAAACTTCCCTAAAATTTTAGGGCAGGAGAGGAGTGAGACGGGGAGAAGGCTTGTGTGTCAACCTGAGCAGCCCCTGCAGTCTGAAGACGCAGCAGACGCGTTTGACTGAGGCACAGATATTCAAAAGGGAGCTGGGCGCGGTGGCGCACACTGGAAATCTTAGTACTTGTGGGGCTGAGATGGGAGGATCGCAGGTTCAAAGGTCAGCCTTAGCAATTTAGGGAGATTGTAGGTTTTTTTATTCTTTTAATTTTTTTAAATTTTTTATTGGTGCATTATATTCATACAACTTATTGGGGTAAAAATCTTGTGTGTACAAACATGTACTCATCGCTGATTTAACCCCTACCCAATTCCCACCCCCATTCCCGCCCCTCCCTTGCTTGGCTTAGTGATTGACTTCGATATGTTTAAGTACATTGTGTGTTTTAGAGGGAGATTGTGTTTCAATAGCAAAAAAAAAAAAAAAAAAAAAAAAAAAAGGAGGCTACCGGGAGTGGTGGCGCACGCTTGTAATCCCAGCATTCTGGAGGCTGAGACAGGAGGATCGTGGTTTGAGGACAGTCTCAGCTACTTAGTGAGGCCCTCTGCAACTCAGTGAGACCCAGTTTCAAAATAAAGAATAAAAATTAGGGCAGGGGGTGTAGCTCGGAGGTCAAATCCCCTGGGCTTCATCCCCAGACCTACAAAAATAAACAAACAAACAAACAAACAAACAAAATAAAGAATAAAAAATAGGGCAGGGATGTAGCTTGGAGGTAGAATGCCCCTGGGTCCAGGGTCCTATCCACAGACTCACAAAAAAAAAAAAAAAAAAAAAAAAAGGCTGGAGGTATAGCTCAGAGGTGGAATGCTCTTGGGTTCAATGTCCAATATTTATATTCCTCCCTCTCTCTCTCTCTCTCTCTCTCTCTCTCTCTCTCTCTCTCTCTCTCCTTTTCGGGTACTGGAGATGGAACCCAGGGAGGGACATTCTATTTCTGAGCTATACCCCTCAGCCCTATTTTTTATTCTTTATTTTGAAACAAGGTCTCAGTAAGTTGCAGAGGGCCTCACAAGTTGCTGAGGCTGGCCACGAACCTGTGATCTTCCTGTTTCAGCCTCCCAAGGACTGGGATTATAAGTGTGTACCACCACGCCTGGCTTATTCTCATTTCTTCTCTCTGTCTCTCTTTCTCTTTCTCTTTCTCTCTCTCTCTCTCTCTCTCTCTCTCTCTCTCTCTCTCACACACACACACACACACACACACACACACACACACAGAGAGAGAGGATTTTTTCAAAAGCTCAATAAGGGGGAAAATCCAGAAATCTCACTCGTGGTAATTACGGCAGCTTCTTTCCCCTGAGCTCAGGAAGGACTGCTGTGGGAAGGGCCGGAGTCAAGTAGGAAGAGTTTAGTGCGACCTTGGGTAGGGACTGTGCCACCCAGCCTCTGGGGGCTCTGGGGGCCCTCATGGCTCCAAGGCCTGGCAGCCATCCCAAATGGTCCAGGAAGAGGTGCAGACAGAAGCGCCCGGCCCCGCCCGCCCACTCCGCCGGGGTCACCGCCACCCGGAAGGTCGCTGCCTGTCTAGAGTCCTTAGCTGGCAAAACAAGGGGACGACTGTGGCATGGCAGCCCCTTGTAAATGTCTTCGGAGTTTTACTGGTGGCCTATGAAATCGAGGTCAGGAAAGAGCGGAGCGCGGCCAACACCTCTGTTTTACGGGCAGGAGCGCCAAGGTTCAGAACAAAGAAATAACTTCCCAGGGCCAGAAGCACCAGGGTCCCCAGGCTTGGCCTGAAGGGCCAGAATGTTCTCAGACTCTGCTCACCTACCACCTCTGCCCCCAGCCCTGTTCCCCAGGGCTCTTATTCCCTTGTTTTACCTTTTTTTTTTTTTTTTGGTGGTACTGGGGGTGGAACCCAGAGGCTTTCTACCCCCGGGCTACACTCCCAGCCCTATTATATATTTTATTTGAAAACAGGGTCTCACTGAGTTGCTGAGAGCCTCACTAAGTAGCTGAGGCTGGCTTCGAACCTGCGCGATCCTCCCGTCTCAGCCTCCCAGTCTCAGCCTCCCAAGCGCGGGGATTACCAGAGTGCGCCACCACGCCCGGCTATTGTTTTGCCTTTTTTTAAGTCTTCACATGGATCCCGCTCTCTGACACGACCTAGGGGCCTCTTTGCTCACCCCGCTGTCACCTGTCAGTCCCAGCTACCATGCCGGCTCCTCGTGGGACAGGAGCCAGTGCTCACAGTGCGCTTGTTAAATGGCTGAATGAAGGGAAGCTAAAGGTTTTACTCACCGGCCGGAATGGATGGAGAGGTTCTGGCCCACGTATCTCATCAGCGGGGAGGGCCCGTGGGCCCAGACGCACTGGGCGGCCCAGGCCTCAGCAGAACTGGCCAGCCGCTCATCCCAGACCTGGAGGAAGAAAGGCCGTGAACTTCCCCCTGGGGAAATAATCGCCATTGCCACGACTGTCCAGAGATGCGCAGGGCCTGCTGCCATCGCACCCCTGCCCCGTGGGAGTCTACACCAAACCCACTTTGGCAGATTCGAAAACCAAGGCTCAGAGAGACCTCCGAGAACCGCGGTCCATGGCAGACATCCACACCCAGGTGTCTGGCTCCAGCGCGCCCTTCTTTTCCCTGCGCCTCATGCTCATGGCCTTGGGCTCTGGGCGTTTGCCTCCTGGGGGATTCTCAGCATCCGTAGAGGAATGGAGAGATCACCGAATCTTACAATTTACTTATTCTTTATTCTTCCTTTACTTTTTTGGGGGGTGCTACCAGGGGTGGACTCCATAGGCATTCTACCTCTGAGTTACACCCCCACATCATTTACCTATTTATTTATTTATTTATTTATTTATTTATTTATTTATTTTGAGGGTCTGGGGATGGAACCCAGGAGCATTCGACCTCCGAGCTACATCCCCTGCCCTATTTTTTATTCTTTATTTTGAAACAGGGTCTCACTGAGTTGCAGAGGGCCTCACTAAGTAGCTGAGGCTGTCCGCGAATTGCGATCCTCCGGTCTCAGCCTCCCGAAATCTGGGATTACAAGAGTGCGCCACCACGCCAGGCTACCCACACATTATTTTATTTTTTTATTTTGAAACCAGGCTTCGCTAAGTTGCTAAGGCTGGCCAAGAACCTGCGATCCTCCTGTCTCAGTCTCCCAAGTACTGGGATTACAAGTGTGTTCCATCACCCCAGCGTGCGTGCCTGTGTGTGTTACTGGGAATTGAACCCAGGGACAGTCTACCTCTGAGCTACACCCCATACATCCTAGCTCTATTTTATTTTTATTTTGAAACAGGCTCTCATTAAGATGCAGAGGGCCTCACTATTTGCTGAAGCTGTCCTGGAACCTGCGATCCTCCTGTCTCAGCCTCCCAAGCGCTGGGATTACAAGCGTGCGCCACCGTGCCTGGCTTACTCATCAGATGTTGAGCAATATTTCTGGGCACTGAAGACTGACAATCCATCTGGGAAATGAGAACTGACCAAGCCATTCATCACACAGTCCTGGTGCAAGTGGTGTAGGACCCCGGCTTTCTTAAGTAGCGAGGAAACGTTAATCAGGTGTCTTTTCTGTGGGCAAAAGTCAGGTAGTGGAGAAGTAAAGATGCCAAGAGGGCCCAGCACCCCCTGGAGTTGTCTGACTCCTATCTTTTAGGAAAAGAGTAAACAAGCCGGGCGTGGTGGCGCACGCTTGTCATCCCAGCATTTGGGAGGCTGAGACCGGAGGATCGCGGTTCACGGACAGCCTCAGCTACTTAGTGAGGCCCTCTGCAACTCAGGGAGACCCGGTTTCAAAATAAAAACTAGGGCAGTACTTGGGAGGCTGAGACAGGAGAATTCCAGATTCAAAACCAGCCTCGTGACTAAGCGAAATTCTCAGCAACCTAGTGAGAGACCCTGTTTGTAAAGAAAAACTCAAGGAAAAAAAAAGCATTTTTTAATGCTACCTGAAGTCTCTGAGGAGACTTATAGCTCTCCTTATTCTATACCAGAAGCAAGAATTAAATGCCATTTGGGCCGGGCGTGGTGGTGCACGCTTGTAATCCTAGCACTTGGGAGGCTGAGACAAGAGGATCACGGTCTGTACCCAGCCACAGCTACTCAGTGAGGCCCTTTGCAACTCAGTGAGACCCTGTTTCAGAATAAAGAATAAAAAATATGGCTAGGGTGTAGCTCAGAGATAGAATGCCTCTGGGATCAATCCCCAATACCGCAAAATAAAGAAAGAATAAAAAAATAGGGCTGGGGGTGTAGCTCAGAGGTAGAATGCTCCCAGGTTTCATCCCCAGTACCACCAAGAAAAAAAAAAAAAGCCAGTTGGGCGGCGCAGAGCCACAGACACATCACTGGTGCTCCAGCCTTTGTTTGAAAAATGGAGGGCCTCTGTGTGTCAGCCCCTGTGTTAATAAATGTATGAGTCAGTCGATGAACAAATAAATGTCTCTCTCCACCTCCGACACTGCCTGCCACCCTGGCTCCTGTCCCTGCCCCTCCCAAGTTACTTCCTGCTGTTGTATATGTGTCTTGTTAATATTTATTTTCTCCGATACCCCCCAGAAGGGATGAAGGCTCCATCAGTATCCGGAAGGGATGAAGGCTTCTCAGTATCCAGGAGGCTTAGCAGGCTTTGAACCTCGCCCAGCAGGAGTTCCTACAGAAGTGAATGACCGAGCCGGGCATGGTGGCCCAGGCTTGTCATCCCGGGACTTGGGAGGCTGAGACAGGAGGATGTGCGAGATGCTGTTTCAAAATAAAATAAATAAGTCAGGTGTGGTGGTACACACCTCTACTCTTAGTACAGGAAGATCTCAGCCTTAGTGAGACCCTGTTTCAAAGTAAAAAATAAAATAGGACTAAGGGTGTAGCTCTGAGGTAGAATGTCCCTGGGTTCCGTCCCCAGTAACACACACACAGACACACATAGCATTTCTGGGCTGGGAAGCAGCGTGCGTTTGCCTTGGATGGGATGGACCGGCGGTCTTTCCCTAAAGAGAGCCCAGGCCTGTCTCTCCAGGCCAGCACAAGGGTCTAGGGTAGGGCAGTGATAAAGAGCAATGATTTTTCCTCCACCCCAGGGGTCTGGCTTCTGGGGCGGGAGCCAGAGACACCAGCCTGGCCTCTCTGGGGGAAGACATTGGCCCTCAGCCCAGGTGCTAAACCCTGCCTCCCTCCACAAGCCTGCTGGGAAGGGGGAGTCTGGGGATGTCAGAAAACCTCAGCCGCCCTCCTGCAGGTCCTTGTGTGGAGCAGACTCTGGCTGGGTACTGTTTTGGTTAAGCCCGAAGAGCTGCTGGGAGCCCGGCTGGGTGACCGTGGGCAAATTAATTCTCCTAGTGTCAATTTCTTCATTTGGAAAATTAAGATGAAATTCTCTCTCTCTCTCTCTCTCTCTCTCTCTCTCCTCTCTCTTTCCTCCCCAACCCCCTCTCTCTGTATGTGTCTGTGTGGGGTGTTGGGAAATGAACCCAGGAGGATTCCTCCTCTGAGTTGTACCCCTATTTATTTATTTATTTATTTATTTTTTTTTTATTTATTTTTGATACTGAAGGTTCAACCCAGTGGCATTCTATTTCTAAGCTATATTCTCAGCCCTATTTTATTTTATTTTTGGTACTGGGGATTGAGCCCAGGGGGCATTCTACCTCTGAGTTTCACCCCCAGCCCTATTTTATTTATTTGGAAACAGGATCTCTCTAGGTTGCCGAGGCTGCCCTCAAACCTGCAATCCTCCTGTCTCAACCTCCCAAATACTGGGATTACAGGCATGCACCATCATACCCTGTTCTTATTTATTTATTTATTTATTTAGTGGTACTGGGGGTAGAACCCAGGGGCTTTCTACCTCCGGGCTATACTCTCAGACCTATTTTTTATACTTTATTTGGAAACAGGGTCTCACTAAGTAGCTGAGGCTGGCTTGAACCTGTGCGATCCTCCTGTCTCAGCCTCCCAAGTGCTGGGATTACAAGCATGTGCCACCACGCCTGGCATTTATTTATTTATTTATTTATTTATTTATTTATTTATTTATTTTATGTGAAACAGGGTCTAGCTAAGTTGATGGGGCTGGCCTTGAACCTGTAATCCTCCTGTCTTAGCCTCCCAAGTACTGAGATTACAGGCATGTGCCATCACACCCACCTCTATTTTTTCATTTGGAAATAGGGTATTCTTAAGTAGCTGAGATTGTCCTCGAAACTGGTGATCCTCCTGTTTCATCTTGCCAAACACTAGGGTTACAAGTGTGTGCCACCATAGCTGGCCTGAAATATCCTCTTGAAGGAAGAGGCTTATGTGCAGTGCCTGGTACACAAAGATGCTCCCTAAGCTGTGCTCCTGTCCCCAGACTCACTGGAGAGTCTGGGCAATTGCCTCGGTTTCTGTACCTGTAAAATGGGCATACTTTACTGCCGCTTTTTGCAAAGGACGCCAGACACCCAGATCTGGCTGGCGGGGCCCGTCCGGCAAGTTGTCTGGCTGGCATTTGCTGGGAAGGGCTTTAGGGCAGGCACAGAGACTCACCATGTACTCCATGTTGGCAGCCGGTGGGGACACGCTGGCTCGGATTTGGTTGTGATAATCCAGTAAGGCGCTCATGTCCCGGGCTGAGATGTGGCGCTTGCGGCGGTACCGGGGCCCACCCAGGCCGCTCAGGGGCCACCCAGCAGTGCTCTCAGGCCCGGCTAGGGTGGTATTGGGCGTCGTCAAGGTTCCCACTGTCTGACCTGCCCATAGGAGCAGGCCCGCCAGGCCCAGCGTGCAGGGCAGCAGGGCCATTGCTGGCCAGGGTCGCGCGTCTGCCTGCAAAGGGTGGGTACAAGAGTGGAGAGCCTAAGCCCCCTCCCCGGGCATCCCCAGCCCAGAGGACGCTCTGGGAATCTGGCAAAGACCTCTGGCCCCAGCTCTGGCCTAGACAGATGCCCAGCACACCTTCCTCTTCTCGCCGCGGGCTGAGAGGTTGGGTGTTAAGAAGAAATGCCCAGACAGTGGCTAAGTCAGACCAGGCTCTGAGGTGGGACAGCACGACCACTTCAAAGCCTGGCACCCCCTCCTGCCCGCCCAGGAGATGAACAGCAGACAGCGGGTCTTTTCACCACGCCCGCTGGGAGGCTCCCACCACCATGCCCACAGAGGTCGGGAACCTCTCCCGAGCCCTGCAGCGGAGCCCTCTTGCCCCTGAGCCGCCGCAGCTTTGGGGTCCTGAGCGAGACAAGGAAAGAACCGGGCGGCAGAGTGTGACAGAGGTCTGGAACAGGACACTTGAGAAACCAAGAAAGAAAAAAAGGCCAAAAAGATGGCAGAGAGAGGAAGGGAGGGAGGGGGGGGAGCGTGAGCGCATGGTGGCACATGCTTGTAATCCCAGCATTTGGGAGGCTGAGACAGGAGGTTCGTGGACAGCCTCAGCTACTTAGTGAGGTCCTCTGCAACTCAGTGAGACTCTGTTTCAAAATAAAGTATGAAAAATAGAGCCAGGCGTGGTGGCGCACGCTTTTAATCCCAGCATTCGGGAGGCTGAGACCAGAGGATGGCGGTTCTCAGACAGCCTCAGGCCCTCTGCAATTTAGTGAGACCCGGTTTCAAAATAAAGAATAAAAACTAGGGCAGGGGGTGTAGCTCGGAGTTAGAATGCCCCTGGGATCCATCCCCAGACACACATACACACACAAAAAAAAGAATGAAAAATAGGGCTGGGGGTGTAGCTCGGAGGTAGAATGCCCCTGGGTTCCATCCCCAGAACCAGAGAGAGAGAGAGAGAGAGAGAGAGACAGACAGACAGACAGACAGACAGACAGACACGAAATGAAAGACACTAGGAAGGGAAGGAGAGTCGCGGGAGGGGAGAAAGGGTGTTAGAGTCAGGGGGAGAATAGAAAAAGAACAAGGGAGAGACAGAAAGACAAAGGGAGAAAGAAAAACAGAGAGAGAGAACCAAGAGGGAAGAGAGGGCCCAGGGCGCAGGCTTGCAGGGTGCATACCAGGCCAGGCAGCCCCTGGAGGCGGCGGGAGGTGGCCGAGGATGCGGGGCCTTTGCAGACACCCAGCCCGCCTGGCCGCAGCGACTTTAACAGCGCCCAGGGAGCCAGCGGCAGCTGACCCAGGTCCCACGGCCCCCTCCCCTTCCAGCCCAGCCAGCCTGGGGCCCTGGCTCCGCCTGCCAGCCCTGGGCTGCTCTCCCACCTCTGTCATCCCGGCCATTCCTCCTCCACCTGGAGAGCCTGGGCTGGGGCTGAGCTGCTGGGCAGGGCAGGGATGTGGCAAAGGGACCGCAAGCCCAGGAGGAAATGCCCCCGCCTGCGGAGACCCCAGACACAGGGAGAATGCTCTCTGCCCCCACACCACCGTGCATCGGGAGGGCACTTTCTTTCTTTTCTTTTTTTGGTACTGGAGTTTGAACCAGGGGCATTTTGCCTCCAACATATATGCCCCCAGCCCAATTTTATTATTTATTTATTTATTTATTTATTTATTTATTTATTTATTTTGGTGGTACTGGGGTTCCTGGAAGCCCTTCTACCTCCAGGCTACACTCCCAGACCTATTTTATTTTTGGAAAAAGGGTCTCTTAAACTAGCGCGGCTGGCTTTGAATCTGCGCAATCCTCCTGTCTCCGCCTCCCAAGCGTGGGGATTACAAGCGTGCATCACCACCACGCCCGGCTATTATTTTTTATTTTGAAACAGGATCTCGCTAAGTTGCTGAGGCTGGTCTTGAACCTGTGATCCTCTTGTCCCATCTTCCCAAGTAATGGGATTACAGGCATGTACCACCAAACCGGGCTTAGTTTTTGTTTGTTTTGCTTTATTTTATTTTGGTTCTAGGGATTGAACCCAGGGATGTTCTACCTCCAGTCTCTACCCCCAGCCCTATTTTATATTTATTTTGAAACAGAGTCTCGCTAATTTGCTGAGGAACTTGCTAAATTGCTAAGGCTGGCTAAAATTCTCTTGTCTCCGCCTCCCAAGTACTAGGATTATAGGCGTGCACCAACTTGGGAGGTTGAGATAGGAAGATGGCAGGTGCACCACCAGCCTCAGCTACTTAGTGAGGCCCTCCCCAACTCAGTGAGACCCTGTTTCAAAATGAAGAATAAAAAATAGGGCAGGGGGTGTAGCTCGGGGATAGAATTTCCCTGGGTTTAATTCCTGGCATCACAAAAAATAAAAGAGGAGGGGAAGGAAGAAGGAAGGCGGAATTTCTACCCTCAGCCTCCTCTTCTAGCGACCTCCGAGGATCCCCAGGCTGAACCCAGTGTCTGGGTGACAAGCTGAGGCCGGCCCGGTTGGCAGTGCAGGGCTGGGGATGAGAGGTACTGCTCAATCTAGGTCCTCCCCAGACACTTGCAATTCCCACCCCAGGCAGCTGCCTGGCCTCCACTCCCATGGCCCCGACCAAAGCACACACCTTGGCGTTCCAACAGTGTTGTCCCAGGGACGCTGGGGGCGAGGACCACGGAAGACAGAGCAGCCAGGGGCTGCAGGCCCAGGCCCTGCAGAGCTTTCCCACCACGCCACAGGACAGAGAGCCTGGCCATCCAGCCTCATCTCTGCCTCCCGCCTGCAAATCTCTGAAGAGCTTTGCATCCAGGGAGGCAGACGCCAAGGGCTGGGCACTTAGTGGGCAGGAGGGCAAGTTATGCCCGACTCCTTCAGAACGCTCAGCACGGACCCAGGCTTAGAACTTCACATCCTCGAGGCTGCCTTTGAGGTAGCAAGGCTGCCCATGGCGTAGACGAGGGCTCTGAGGCTTCCGTGAGCCTCCGTGGATGCCCTAGGACGTGCGTGGTAACAGGTCTCTGCACACAGGAGGATGCACATGTGACTGGTACACACGTTTATGTGCACACTCCCGTAAGCACCTCCTCCTCCCTCCAATCACAGGGGCTCACTCCCTCATATCGTCTCTGTTGTACACCCGCGGCACGTACAGTCAGTAGTGTGCAGAAATCCACGAAAACCCGCCCTTTACACACGTCATCACATCTAACTCACATGAGCTGCGCGTCACACTGCTGAACCCTCATCTTCAGGACCAGGTATTACCATCCTCATTTCCACGCACACGAAGAAACTGAGGCACGAGGGCTGTGTCCTTTGCCCGGGGTCACACCTCCAGTGAGTGGTAGAGATGGTCTGTGCACCCCGTCACAGCCTCTCCATGGAGACAGACACACGGACACGGAGGAAGAGACAGCCCACAAGACACCCAGAAAACCTCACCGGGGGCAACATATAGGTGAACACCTGGACACCCCACCTGTGGGACCCTCTCTGATCCTACTTACAAAGGCTTTTTGCAGCAGGTAGAAATGTTAGGTGTAGCCAGGCAGGGTGGTACATTCCCATAATCCCAGGACCTGGGGGGCTGAGACAGGAGGATCGCAGGTTTGAGGACAGCCTCAGCGATGTAGAAAGAGTCAGAAACCTAGTGATGCTGGGGATGGCTCAGTGGTAGAGCACTTGCCTTAACGTGTGCAAGGCCCGTGTACACAACTGGATCCTCAGGATGGCGACCAAATTCACCACCACCTTGTGAGACCCTGTTTCAAAATAAAAAAATTAGCCAGGCATGGCGGCACACACTTGTAATTCCGGTACTTGGGAGGCTGAGACGGGAGGATCGTGGTTCGCGGACAGCCTCAGCTACTTAGGGAGACCCTTTGCAACTCAGGGAGATAATGTTTCAAAATAGAGAATAAAAAAATATGGCTGGGGGTGTAGCTCGAAGGAAGAACGCCCCTGGGCTCCATTCCTAGTACCACAAGATAAATAAGTAAATAAATAAATAAATAAATAAATAAATAAATAATAAAAATAGGATTAGGGATATATACCTCAGTGGTAGAATGCCTCTAATACCACAAACATAAATAAATAAATAAATAAATAAATAAATAAATAAATAAATAAATACTTGTGCTGGAGAAGTAGCTCAGAGGTAGACTACCCCTGGGTTCAATTCCCAGTCCTCCCCACCAAAAATAGGTGCTACCTTATGAGAAATTCAGGGAGGACTAAACGTGCTGGGCGGGCAAAGCACGGTGTGTTCAATGTTGGCCACAAAGCTCTTCAAACAGAAGCTCTGTGGAATTCCGTTGACAAAATGCTTAGGATTAGTGCAAGGAACTCAGGTTGATGAAAGGCTCAACAGCGGCTCCTGTGGCGGCCACTGACACGGAGCGGCGGCGGCGGGCGGGCCCCTCCTGGGCCCCCACAAGTCTTCTAACTCTTCCCACTGACCTGCCCAGGGTCCTAGGTGAGGACATGGCAGGGCCCACACTCCCACCCACGGCTGTCTGGCTCAGGAGCCTGCCCCAGTTCATTCAGTCCCTGGGTGTCTCAGTTTGTATATTTGCATGTAGGGTGTGTTTCTACATACCCGGGGTGGGAAAACATCTGTATTTGAAGATGAGTGTGCTGTGGTGTTGGGCAGGAGTGGACACGTATCTGCCTTATTAGATGGTGACTTCTACCTCTAAGCTACATCCTCAGCCTGCCTGCCTGCCTGCCTGCCTTCCTCCTTCTCTCTTTTGTGGTGCTGGGGATTGAACTCAGGAGCATTCATTACCCATAATATGATAATAGATCTCTGGGCGTGGTGGCGTATGCTTTGTAAACCCAGCATTTGGGAGGCTGAGTCAGGAGGATTGCGGTTCACAGACAGCCTCAGTTGTCTCAGCTGCCTCAGCTTTAATTAATTAATTAATTAGAAGCTGGTGGTGCATGCTGTAATTTAAGTACTTGAGAGGCTGAGACAGGAGGATGACAGGTTCGAGGACAGCCTCTGCAAGTAGAGGGACTCTCGTCAATCTAGTGAGACCCTGTTTCAAAATAAAAATAAAATAGGGCTGGAAGAAGCCAGGTGTGGTGGCACATGCTTGTAATCCCAGCATTCGGGAGGCTGAAACTGTAGGATCGTGGTTCAAGGCCAGCCTCTGCTACTTGGTGAGGCCCACTGCAATTTAGTGAGACCCTGTTTCAAAATAAAGAATAAAAACTAGGGCAGGGGGTGTAGCTCGGAGGTCGAATGCCCCTGGGTTCCATCCCCAGACCCGCAAAAAAAAAAAAAAAAAAAAAAAAGAAAGAAAGAAAAAAGAAATAATAGAAAAAACGAGCAGAGGTTAGCTGAGCGACAGGGGCAGGGTCCCTGGGGGGTCCAGACGCTGCACAGGGCCGGGGAAACGCCATGGGCAGAGGCCTCGCCGCTGGGGAAGAACCCCAAAGGTAAGGACGGTGCGAGGGAGCGTGGGGCGCCAGCTTTAGGTAAACGTGTCTGGTTCCCTCCGCGCTGGGGTCTCAAGTGCTTCTCGCGGGGTCCCAGGAGCCCCATGAGGGTGGGAGGTGGGGCCGGAGGAAGGCGCCGAGGTGCGGTCCGGGGCGCCCACCTGAGCCCGGCGCCTGGGAGGCTGGGCCGGGGGACGGGAGGGTGCGGGTGGGGACACCGGGCCGCGGGCGGTGTTGCTGGAGGGCGCCCGCCCAGCCGCGCCCGGCCCAGGTGTGGCCGCGGAATTTGCTGCGTCGCCGGCCCGCGCAGCTGGAGCGGAAAAGCCCCGGCGTCAGCGCCCCCCGCCCGGCCACCGCCGCACATTCCTGCGCGGGCGGCTGGACCCTGAGAGCGCAGCGGCCGGCGAGGACCCAGACCTCCACCCCTTCGTGCTCCATCCCTCCATCCCTCCGTGCTCCATCCCTCCATCCCTCCATCCCTCCGTGCTCCATCCCTCCATCCCTCCATCCCTCCGTGCTCCATCCCTCCGTGCTCCATCCCTCCATGCTCCATCCCTCCATCCCCCCATCGTTCCATCCCTCCATCCCTCCGTGCTCCATCCCTCCGTGCTCCATCCCTCCATCCCTCCGTGCTCCATCCCTCTGTGCTCCATCCCTCCATCCCTCCATTCCTCCCCTCCGTGCTCCATCCCTCCTTCCCTCCATCCCTCCATGCTCCATCCCTCCGTGCTCCATCCCTCCATCCCTCCATGCTCCATCCCTCCATCCCTCCATCCCTCCATGCTCCATCCCTCCATGCTCCATCCCTCCATCCCTCCATGCTCCATCCCTCCGTGCTCCATCCCTCCATCCCTCCATCCCTCCGTGCTCCATCCCTCCATCCCTCCATCCCTCCGTGCTCCATCCCTCCATCCCTCCATCCCTCGTGCTCCATCCCTCCATCCTTCCATCCCTCCGTGCTCCATCCCTCCATCCCTCCATGCTCCATCCCTCCGTGCTCCATCCCTCCATCCCTCCATCCCTCCGTGCTCCATCCCTCCATGCTCCATCCCTCCATCCCTCCATCCCTCGTGCTCCATCCCTCCATCCCTCCATCCCTCGTGCTCCATCCCTCCATCCCTCCATCCCTCCGTGCTCTATCCCTCCGTGTTCCATCCCTCCATCCCTCCATCCCTCCGTGCTCCATCCCTCCATCCCTCCATCCCTCCGTGCTCCATCTCTCCATCCCTCCATCCCTCCATCCCTCCGTGCTCCATCCCTCTATCCCTCCATCCCTCCATCCCTCCCTCCAAGAGCAGAGCAGAGGCCCATCTGTCAAACCCCCACCACCTAGTTTTGCTGACTTCTCAAACTGCTAGAAAACCCTTAAAACACCATCTTTTCTTTGTTTTTGTTTTGTTTTGTTGTTGTTTCTTTCTTTTTTTTTTTTTTTTTTTTTTTTTTGGTACTGAGGATGGAAGCCAGGGGCATTCTACCTCTGAGCTACACCCCCAGCCCTATTTTTTATTCTTTTTTGTGTGTGTTTGGGGGGGGTATGGAACCCAGGGGCATTCGACCTCCAAGCTACACCCTCTGCCCTATTTTTTATTCTTTATTTTAAAACAGGGTCTCAAGCCGGGCGTGGTGGCGCACGCTTGTAATCCCCGCGCTTGGGAGGAGGAGACAGGAGGATCGCGCAGATTCAAAGCCAGCTTCGCTAGCTTAAGAGACCCTGTTTCCAAATAAAAATGTAAAAATAGGTCTGGGAGTGTAGCCCGGAGGTAGAAGGGTTTCCAGGAACCCCAGTACCACCAAAAAAATAAAAAAATAAGAAAATTAATAAAACAGGGTCTCATTGAGTTGCAGAGGGCCTCACTAAGTAGCTGAAGCTGTCCTCGAACCACGATCCTCCGGTCTCAGCCTCCTGAATGCTGGGATTACAAGCCTGCGACACCACGCCTGGATTATTCTTTATTTTGAAACAGGGTCTCACTGAGTTGCAAAGTAGCTGAGGCTGTCCGTGAACCATGATTCTCTTGTCTCAGCCTCCTGAATGTTGGGATTACAAGGATGTGCTACCATGCCGGCTCACCATCTTTCTTTTCCTTCTTTTTTCTTTCTTTTTGTACTGGGGATTGAACTCAGGGAATTCTACCTCCGAGCTACCTCCCCAGTCCTAAATTTTATTTATTTATTTATTTATTTATTTATTTATTTATTTATTTATTGTGGTAGTGGGGATGGAACCCAGGGGCATTCTACCTTCGGCTTACATCCCTAGCCCTATATTTTCTATTCATTATTTTTAAACAGGGTCTCACTGAGTTTCAGAGGGCCTGCTGAGACTGTCTGCAAATGGCGATCCTCCTGTCTCAGCCTCCCAAATGCTGGGATTACAAAAGTGCGCCAACATACCCAATATGAGACCCTTTTTCTCCCTTTCTTTCTTTCTTTCTTTCTTTCTTTCTTTCTCTCTCTCTCTCTCTCTTTCTTTCTTTCTTTCTTTCTTTCTTTCTTTCTTTCTTTCTTTGTGGTACTGGGGTTCCTGGAAACCCTTCTACCTCCGGGTTACACTCCCAGACCTATTTTTATATTTTTATTTGGAAACAGGGTCTCTTAAGCCAGCACGGCTGGCTTTGAACCTGCGCGACCCTCCTGTCTCCTCCTCCCAAGCGCGGGGATTACAAGCGTGTGCCATCACGTCCGGCTTGTGAGACCCTTTATCTAAAAACCAAAATTAAAAAAAGAGCTAGGGGTATAGTCAGAGGTAGAACACCCTTAGGTTAAAAAAAAAAAAAAAAACACTCCATGGTCTGTCTGCGCTATCAAAATCTCCATCCAGGGTGTATTCATTTTGAGTCACCCCCCCCCCATGCCATTTTGGCATGGGGCTGTATTTCTATTTTCTGTATTTCTATCTTTCTAATAAACTTCTTTAAATCTTAAAAAAAAAAAAACAAAAACCCTCCATCCTGATGGCTCCCTCTACCATGCAGGCGGCCAGCATCCTGATGCATTCTATCTCTGAGCTATACCACCAGACCTATCTTATTTTTATTATTTTATTTTTGCGGGTCTGGGGATGGAACCCAGAGGTATTTGACCTCTGAGCTACACCCCCTGCCCTATTTTTTATTCTTTATTTTGAAACCGGGTCTTACTGAGTTGCGGAGGGCCTCACTAAGTAGCTGAGGCTGTCTGCGAATCGCGATCCTCAGGGTCTCAGCCTCTCAAATGCTGGGATTACAAGAGTGCGCCACCAGGCCTGGCTTTCTTATTTTTATTTTGAAATGAAGTCTTTCTAGGTTAATGAGTCTCACACCTGCTGAGGCTGGCCTTGGACCTGTCATCCTCCAGTCTCAGCCTCCTCGTACTGGGTTTACAGGTGTACATTACCACTCCCGGCCTCTCTCCAGTTTTACCAAGACTTTTCCAGGCAACAAAAGCCAACTCCTCCCAGGCCTTGCCGCTGGAGGTGGGGCTGGGGTCTGCTGGAGACAAGGCCACGGGAGGAAGTGGAGGGTCCTCAAGGCTGCTCAGGGGCGTGCAGGGTCCTGGGCAAGCCTGTCCTTCCATGGCTCCTGCAGCCCACGGACGGCCAAGCTGGGCCCCAGCTCTGCTGACTCTGTGCTGAGTGGGCCGCCCAGAGGATGGGTTGCCTGGGGTTGAGTCGTCAGGGTCACAGCCAGACGACTTGAGCAGCTTCCAGTTGGGCCTCTGGCAGATCCCAGCTGGCTCAGCCGCCTCACTCCAGGGAGTGGCTGGGCATCCCCTGCGGCCAGAGGTTAATAATGAGGGCAGCGTGGCAGCGGGGAAGAGCTCAGAAGGAAGGAATTAGTGCTCGCTCGGCTCGCTGGCCACTGGCTGTGGACAATAGAGAGCCACCTGCTGGGAGAATTACTGGGCTGTCTCTCCCTCTCCCAACCCAGTGAATTAGCTCAGAAGCCCCAGCCAACAAAGGGACACCTGCTGGGTGCTTTTCCAGGAATGAGGCTTCCCACAGTTCCTCCCGCTGATCCCTGGCCACACTGCAGACCTGGGCTCAGAGAGAAGTCAACTCTTCCAAGAACTGGTCCCTGGCCCTCCTCTCCCCTCCATGGCTCCAGGCATCCCCACCAAACCAAACCCACCAGCGCTCTCCCTGCATCTCCCAGGCTGCAGGGACCAGAGACCCCCTCCGTCCCTCCCTCCCTTCCTTCCTTCCTTCCTTCCTTCCCTCTATGGTACTGGGGATTGCGCCCAGGAGCATTCCAGCTTCAAGATATACCCCCAACTCTCTTTTTATTTTTTGTTTTGAAACAGGATCTCACTAGATTTTAGGGAGTCTTGCTATGGTGTGGCAGCTGTCCTTGACTTGGCGACTCTCCTGTCTCAGCCTCCCAAGTACTAGGATTACAGCAGTGTGCCACTACCCCTGGTTTGGGCATTCCTTAAGATTAGGGGAATAGCCCCTGGCTGGGGCTGGTGTCACACGCCTGTAATCCCAGTACTTGGGAGACTGAGACAGGAGGATCAAAGGTTTGTGGCCAGCCTCAGCTAGTGAGACCCTGTTTCAAAATAAAGTGGGAGCCAGGCGTGGTGGTGCACGCTTGTAATCCCAGCATTTGGGAGGCTGAGACAGGAAGATCACGGTTTGCAGACAGCCTCAGCTACTTAGTAAGGCCCCTTGCAACTCAGTTAAGACTGTGTTTCAAAATAAAGAATAATAAAAAAAAATAGGGCTGGGGTGTTGCTTGGGGGTAGAATACCCCTGGGTTCCATCCCCAGTACCACACACACACACACAAAAAAAAAAAAAAAAAAAAAAGAATAAAAAATAGGGCTGGGGGTGTAACCCAGAGGTAGAATGGCCCTGGGTTCAATCCCTAGTACTGCAAATAATAATAACAATAATAATAATAATAATAATAATAATAATAATAATAAATAATGTTTCTTTCGATTGATAGAGCGTGTATTGACATGGACAGAGACCTAGGTTTGATGCCCAGTGCCAATAATAACAAGAACAACAACAATTCTTTTGTTTTGGTTTTTGGTACTAAGAATTGAACCCAGGGGTATTCTACCTCTGAGCTACACTAACCTAGGCCCTGTTTTTGTGTATGTGTGTGGTACGGGGATAAAACCCAGGGGCATTCTACCTTCAAGCTATACCCCCAGCCCTGTTTTTTTATTATTTATTTATTTATTTATTTATTGGTGGTACTGGAGATGGAACCCAGAGGCTTTCTACCTCCGGGCTATACTCCCAGACCTATTTTATATTTTATTTGGAAACAGGGTCTCACTAAGTTGCTGAGAGCCTCACTAAGTAGCTGAGGCTGGCTTCGAACCTGTGAGATCCTCCTGTCTCAGCCTCCCAAGTGCAGGGATTACAAGCGTGCGCCACCACGCCCGGCTATTTTTATTTTTAAATTTTGAAACAGGGTCTCACTAAGTTGCAGAGGGCCTCACTAAGTAGCTGAGGCTGGCCATGAACCACGATCCTCTGGTCTCAACCTCCTGAATGCTGGGATTACAAGCTTGTGCCACCACGCCCAGCTTAGACCCTGTTTCAAAATAAAGAATTAAAAATAGGGCTGAGGTGTAGCTCGGAGGTAGAAAGCCCCAGGGTTCCATCCCCAGTACCGCAAAAAAAAAAAAAAAAAAAAAAAGCCCGTGCAAAGGTCACATGAGTGCGGGACCCGACTTATCAAGTCTTAAGTCTTAGAAATTTTTACTTTTAGCTCCACTCATTGATTCTCATGTGTGTGTGGATGTGAGTGTGGGTGTGGTATTATTGAACTCAGGGCATTCTACCTCTGAGCTACACATCCAGACCAATTTTTTATTCTTTATTGTGAAAATGGTCTCGCTAAGTTGCCGAGGGTCTCACCTAGTAGCTGAGGCTGGCGGGGAACCAGCGATGATTGCTTCAGCCTCTCAAGTACTGCGATTCCAAGCAGTTTAATTAAGGGGCGGACCCTAATCTAATGAACTGTAGAGTTCATAAACTGGCCTTGGGAAGGTTGACCTCTTCTCTCCCCCATTTGACAGCTGACAAAACTAAGGTTGGCTGGAGGAGAAGCCTCCAGGTGCCCACGAGAGCCTGAATGATACTGTGACCACTGCTTCAGTCCCTGCAGGGCTGCGTTTATTCTACCCCAGCCTCCAGCAGATACTCCTCTCGGCGCTTTTGCCCAGACCAGAGCAAGGTACACAGGCCAGCCCGGCAGAGTGGTGCATGCTTGTAATCCCAGCATTTAGGAGGCTGAGACAGGAGGATCGTGGTTCGCGGACAGCTTCAGCTACTTAGTGAGGCCCTGTGCGACTCAATGAGACCCTGACAAAATAAAGAATAAAGGCGGGGCGTGGCGGCGCACGCTTGTAATCCCCGTGCTTGGGAGGCGGAGACAGGAGGATCGCGCAGGTTCGAAGCCAGCCATGCTGGCTTTAAGAGACCCTGTTTCCAAATAAAAAAGTATAAAATAGGTCTGGGAGTGTAGCCCGGTGGTAGAAGGGCTTCCAGGAACCCCAGTACCACCAAAAATAAAATAAAGAATAAAGCAGGACGTGGTGGCTCAGGCTCCTAATCCCAGCATTTGGGAGGCTGAGACAGGAGGATCGTGGTTCACGGACAGCCTCAGCTTTTTAGTGAAGTCCTTTGCAACTCAGTGAGACCCGGTTTCAAAATAAAAAAAATAACCTTAAGAGACTCTGTTTTCAAATTTTAAAAGTATAAAAATAGGTCTGGGAGTGTAGCCCGGAGGTAGAAGGGTTTTCAGGAACCCCAGTACCACCAAGATAAATAAATAAATAAATAAATAAATAAATAAATAAATAATAGGGCAGGGGGTGTACCTCGGAGGTTGAATGCCCCTGGGCTGTTCAATCCCCCCACCCGCAAAAAAAAGGGGGGGGGGGCTGGAGGTGTAGTTCAGAGATAGAATGCCCCTGGATTCCATCCCCAGTACCACCAAAAAAAAAAAAGAATAAAAAATAGGGCTAGGGGTATAGCTTGGAGGTAGGATGCCCCTGGGTTCCATCCCCAGTACCGAAAAATAATTTTAAAAAAGCTACACAGGCCAAGCGCCGCCTGCAGGTCCCGAGCGCGTCGCCAGGGGGCGAGGCGGGCAGAGGGAGAGGAGCACGCCCGGAGCTGCAGACGCGCCCGCTGCAGTGCCCGCCAGGGGCCACGAGAGGGAGCGCGCGGGCTCCGGAGCGCGGGCCTTGCGCATGCGCCCGAAGGGAAGTGGCAGCGCCGGGCGGGGCGGAGGGCGAGACGGTGGCCGCGAGGGCACTGGGAGGCGGACGGTGGCCGACGAGGTCCGACATGGAGCACCTGGAGCGCTGCGCGTGGTTCCTCCGCGGGACGCTGGTGCGGGACGACGTGCGGCGCTACCTGCCGTGGACGCTGGTGACCTCCATGCTGGTGGGCTCCCTCCTCAAGGACATCTCTCCGCTGCCCGAGAGCTACCTGAGCAACAAGCGCAACGTCCTCAACGTGTGAGTGCTCCCAGTCCTCCTGCCGCGCCATCGCGCCCGCGGCCGGCGGCGGAGCCCGGGGCGGGAGTGCTCCCGGTCCTCCCGGTCCTGACAACCCCTGTGCGCGGCTCGGGGCCCCGGGACGGCGGTGCCCCGGCATTCCGCGTTTGCAGACTCTGCTGGGACAGCTGGAGCCTAACGGGCTGGGCAGGAGCGTGTGTCTGCGAGTGTGTAGGGTGGGATGAATCAGCCCACCCGCCTCTAGAGCTAGGAGCTGGCCCTTGTCCTCTTTGGGAGATTCTGCCTCCCTCCTGCCAATACTTTTGAGAGTCTGTCCCAGCTTGGGACTGAATCCCCACGCCAAGATCCTGGCTCAGCCCTGGAGCCCTCCAGGCAATGACCTTTCCCCTGGATCTCCTGGACCTTCTCAGCGGCCCAAAGTGCATGGCAGGGGCCCAGAGAAGCAATTTCAGCAGGGCTCTTTGGGACATCTCCTTAACTCCACTCGCCTTTTTTTTTTTTTAAACTCCTAGATTATAAATTTTTTGCATACAACACTTTTGGAGTAATAAAGGGAAATTGAAAGATGAAACTATCCCCTTAACGTGAGTCTGATTCGTCAGAAGCTGTGTTTCCAGCATCCCCTGAGAGTGAGCCCGACTTCCATTGTCTCCTTCAGCCCCTGGTTTCTTTCCCAGGCAGCTCCTTCAAATGCCTGACAGGTCTTGGCTCCGGCGAGTCCGTCTTTATCAGCGCCAGGGCAGAGTTTAGCAACAGGCCCTTGGGTGTCGGAGAAACCGCTGGAACCTAGGAGAGAAGCACTCTGTCCTTGGCCCCCCTCCGACCTCACCCACCCTCAGTGGCGGCGCTAAGAATAGATTGTGAGAGTGGTACTAGCCTCAAGTCTCATCTGGGTGTGTTTCCTGCAGCTGGTCCACAGCATCCGAGTCAGGATTGGAACCTGGGTCTTCTAGACTGAAGTAAAAGGTCTTTGTTCCAAGACATTTTAAGAAAATGCTGTTATGATAGAAAAACCATAGGTTTTGAGGCTGGCCAAAGGGGTTTGAATCTGTGTTTGCTACTTGTTTGAGTAGAGCTCTGGCAAGTTACTACACTTTTTTTTTTTTTTTTTTTTTTTTTTGGTGGTACTGGGGATTGAACTCAGGGGCATTCTACCTCTGAGCTACAACGCCAGCCCTGTTTTTTACATTTTTACTTTAAAACAGGGTCTCCCTAGGTTGATGAGAGTCTTACTACCTGCTGAGGTTGTCCTGGAACCTGTGATTCTCCTGTCTCAGCCTCCTAAGTACTGGGATTACAGGTGTGCACCACCATGCCCAGCTCAGTACTGAACTTTTCTGAGCCTCAGATTCCATCCATGGGACAAATAACACCTTCCTCCCAAGGCACTTGTGAGTGTTCTGTGCAACGCGAATGTGGGGGGCTGGAAGTGTGGCTTAGTGGTCAAGTACTTGCCAGCACGTATGAGTTCCTGGGTTTTTTTTTTTTTTTTTTTTGTGGTACTGGGGGTGGAACCCAGAGGCTTTCTACCTCCGGGCTATACTCCCAGACTTATTTTATATTTTATTTGGAAACAGGGTCTCACTAAGTTGCTGAGAGCCTCACTAAGTAGCTGAGGCTGGCTTTGAACCTGTGCGATCCTCCTGTCTCAGCCTCCCAAGCGGGGATTACAAGCGTGCGCCACCACGCCCGGCTGAGTTCCTGGGTTTGATCCCCAGCGCTTTAGCAAAAGAAAATGAAAGCGTCTGAAAGCTCCTAGCATTTAATGTCGTGCTGAAACTACAGATCCAAGATTTTTTTTTTCCCTTCTGTACTGAAAATTGACCTCAGGGCCTTGCACAAGCTAGGCAAATGCTCTCCCTCTGAGCTACACCCCCAGACTTTTAAAAAATTTCTTACAGTGCTGCCCAGGGTGGCCTCCAACTTGTGATCCTTCTGCCTCAGCCTCCCCAGTTGCTGAGACTATAGACTGTGCCATTGCACCCAGCCCAGACCCCAGATTTGAATCATCCCAGCCTACCGCTTACCATGCCCACTTTGGAATGATACCTCTCTGTGCCTCAGTTTCTTTATATGTGAACTGGGGCTCATGATAGCACCTGGCCCATAGAATTAAGGATTACATAGTTAAAAGCACCAGAAAGTAAGCCGGGCACGGTGGCGCACGCTTGTCATCCCCGCGCTTGGGAGGCAGAGACAGGAGGATCGCGCAGTTCGAAGCCAGCCGCGCTGGCTTCGGAGACCCTGTTTCCAAATAAAAATATAAAAATGGGTCTGGGAGTGTAGCCCGGAGGTAGAAGGGTTTCCAGGAACCCCAGTACCACAAAAAAAAAAAAAAAAAAAAAAAAAAAAAAGCCGGGCGTGGTGTGGTGGCGCATGCTTACAAGCCCAGCATTTGGGAGGCTGAGACAGGAGGATCGTGGTTCATGGACAGCCTCGGCTACTACTTGGTGAGGCCCTTTGCAACTCAGTGAGACCCTATTTCAAAATAAAGAATAAATAGGGCTGGGAGTGTCGCTCAGAGGTAGAATGCCCCTGGGTTCCATCCCCAGTACTGCAAATAAATAAATAAATAAATAAATAAATAAATAGAATAAAAAATTGGGCTGGGGGTATAGCTCGGAGGTAGAATGCCCCCGGGTTCCATCCCCAGTACTGCAAACAAACAAAAAAGGTACCAGGAGTGAGGCCCAGGAACTCGGCCGACGTCAGGAGCTGTGGCTTCAAGGGACGTTTCTCACTCGGCCCCTCCTCCTCACCTCTGCTCTCCTCCTCCGGCAGGTACTTTGTCAAAGTGGCCTGGGCCTGGACCTTCTGCCTCCTGCTGCCTTTCATCACCCTCACCAACTACCACCTGACGGGGAGGGTCGGCCTGGTGCTGCGGCGGCTGAGCACGCTGCTTGTGGGCACGGCCATCTGGTACGTGTGCACGGCCCTCTTCTCCAGCGTTGAGCACTACACCGGCAGCTGCTACCAGTCGCCGGCGCTGGAGCGGGTCTGGGAGGAGCACGGGAACAAGCAGCTGTGCCACAGGGAGGGGGGCTTCTGGCACGGCTTCGACATCTCGGGCCACTCCTTCCTGCTCACCTTCTGTGCCCTCATGATCGTGGAGGAGATGGCCGTGCTGCAGGAGGTGAAGACGGACCGGAGCCACCGCCTGCACGCCGCCATCACCACCCTGGTCGTGGCCCTGGGCTTCCTGACCTTCATTTGGGTGTGGATGTTTCTGTGCACGGCCGTGTATTTCCACGATCTGTCCCAGAAAGTGTTTGGCACCTTGTTCGGTTTGCTGGGCTGGTATGGGACGTACGGCTTCTGGTATCTGAAATCCTTTTCGCCTGGGCTTCCTCCCCACGGCGCTAGTTTGAATTTGAAACAGGACAGTTACAAGAAATAAAAGAGGAAAATAGGGGACCGCAGAGCAGGACGGTGGCCGATGTGTTTGCCCGCGTTTGGTTTAGTTACTGGCTGAATTATGGATGCCACTTTCCAGGCAGTGTGGGGTGGACTTAGCCCTCAGGCGCCCTTGGTGACATCACCGGGGCCACAGCTACCGCTGGTTCCTGTCGGGCACTCCTCAGTCCTGGAAAGACTTGACCTTATTCTGGAACACCCCCCTTGGTCCCTAGAGACGAGAGCTACGACCCAGCGAGAGGACAGTCAGGAAAGCCTCCATTGGGTGGCTCTGGGGAGGCCCGAGCTCAGGACTCCTGCCGCCCTCTTCTTGATTCTAGTTGTCATTTGATTTTAGTGGCTGTGTGTGTAATGCTGTTTTTAGCCATATTTCCCCCGGTCAATTTTGGGTAGGCATTTATTTCCAGCAGGGTTCTATATAAAGCACCCCAGTACCCGAAAGACACCCTTTGATCACAGTACTTGTTTCACCCATAACGTTGAACACTCGCCACTGGCTGTGTCAGCCACCGACACGGCCCCGTTAAACTGCAGTGCCTCTTTGACCGACTATCGGTGACCTTTATGTAACGAACGGCGGCGATCTGTCCATTTTGTCTACTGTTATACAATGGTTTTTGGAGCAATAAGCTTGCTTTTTCTCTCCTATTTCGAGTGAATGCTTCATCGTTTTAATATCAACGATGACATTTGTTCTTTGTTGACGAAACTCCTGAAAATAACTCACAGCACGTGCGCTACGCTTCAGCGCTAGATTGTTTGGAGGGTTGTTTTTTTTTTTAGAACACTAATTTACTCTTTATAAACCAAAGTCTGAGCTTGTAGTGTTAAATTTCACTTCACAGGTTGCTCCCTCTGTAGAACTGGGAAGCAGACGTTTTGACCATCTGATGAAGTTTAGGCTGAGTCCGAGTAATTTTGCCGAGTGCATATTTGCACTGAAACTTTCCCGACCACGCCTCACTGCTGTAGGCTGGACTACTTCCAGGTCATACTTGTCTGGGTCCATTGGTCCCTGTGCCGTGGCCCAAGGCATTTTTACTTCTGGGTTAGGGTATGATAATTCAGCTGTGAAGTAAAACCCACCCTCTGATGGCCAGAGGCCAGGAGCCTCTTTATGAGGCTTGCAGAGCTGGCTTTAGGTGGCCTGAGCGTGGCCCCGCCTCCTGACGGGCACAGAGCCTGGGCCTGCCCCACTGGCCGAAATCAGTGACCTTTGCCCTCCCTTTCCTGCCCCTTCCCAGTCTCCAGTCTTGTCATCCTCTGACCTTTGCTGTCAGAATGCTGGGAAGGGTTGACAGGAAGCAATCCTGTCACCCCACCTATAAAGCACATTTGCACACTCTGACAGATGTCCCTCCCGCTCCCAGACCTGTCACCCTAGGTCTCAGACTAAGCCCTTGGCTCTTTGGTTGATCACCCCGGGAGCTGCTTTGACACTCCCCCACCCACAATTGAGCCAGAAAATGGCATTAACTGATAAGCTGTCCTCGAAACTGACTTAACCCAAGCTGAGGCGGTAGGGAACTTGGTAAATCTTCAGGGTAAATTTTTTATACAAAGATATATTTAAAATATGTATTTCGTATCCTACTGAGCCGCGGGCCACTTTTATCGATCAACGCGGGAGATGTTGTCCCAAAGGGAAGGAGACACAGGCACCGAGGCACCGCCATGGCGCCGTGGTGAGATGCGACAGGTGGGCCAGAGGGGACGGATGCTGCACGCCCCGGAGTTTCCGGCCCGGAGCAGCGGGGGCTGCTGTAGGTGGCAGGGCTTGTCCAAGGCACTGATGTCTCTCCTACAGCCGCGCTCAGCACCCAGAGGGGACAGGCCCGGGGCGGCTCCCCAAGCTCATTCCTCACGCCTAATCTGACAATGTTTTTCTCACGACTTCTGATGCAGGCCTAGTACTAAAATTAACTCTATGTGGGGATTGCCAGTGAGCGAGCCCTCCGCCACTGGCTCATTCCTAGCGCCTTTTTAAGATGTTTTGCAGGGCCTGGCAGCGGGTGCAGTGCCTCTGAGCCGCACCGGTGGCCCAGAGCCCAGCGACAGTGACTTTACGTGAGCTTTTGGGCTCAGGCGAACCTGAGTGGTGGCCGATCTTGGCCCCACCCCAGTGACCATGACCAGGGTAGCCTCGGTTCCTCTCCTGTGTCGGGGAGGCGACCCTGCTGGAGCTGGGCGAGGTGGTACCTGCGCAGTCCTGAGCAGGCTGCACGCAGGGGCAACCTCCCCGCCTCCTTTCCTGTCGGGCCTTTGGGGATGGTCTGGCTCCTCTCAGGGAAGGCAGAGAAACTTTGGGGGTGCTGGGAGCCTGGGTCTCCCACTGACCGTCTGCTGTCCTGCGTCGTCCCAGGTGCTGAACAAGAGGCTGGGGGGCGGGCACAGGTGCGGGAGTCAGCCGGCCCGGTCTGCCTCCCTGACGCCTCGACGCCTCCACGGGCATCTGTCCTCGTCTGGGTACCAGATTGTATTTAGAGATCGGCTCTTGCCACTGTTATGTACACACAGATCGCGCGTGTAAACAAGCAAATTAAAGTAAACTGGAGATGATGAAGTCCCACATTCCAGCAGTCTCTGTGTTCCTTTCTAGTACCCCGGAGGAAGCCCGGAGCCCCACGAGCCTCGGCCACTGAGTGAAAGTCAGTGACCCTGAGTTACTGGGTGTGTGTGTGTGTGGGTACTTCATGGCAGAGGTTACTGTGTGTGTGCATATGTTACTGGGATCAAACCCCAGGGGCATTCTACTACCAAGTAACAACCCTAGCTCTTTTTATATTTATTTATTTATTTATTTATTTATTTATTTATTTATTTTTGCGGGTCTGGGGATGGAACCCAGAGGCATTTGACCTCTGGGCTACACCCCCTGCCCAATTTTTTTTTTTTTGGGGGGTGGAACGCAGAGGCTTTCTACCTCGGGGCTATACTCCCAGACCTTTTTTTAAAATATTTTATTTTGTGCTCCTGGGTTCCATCCCCAGTACTGCAAAAAATAAAAGCACACTCAGCTGGCAGGTATGGTGGCACGCACCTGTAATCCTAGTATTTGGGAGGCTGAAACAGGAGGATCGTAGGTTTGAGTACAGCCTCAGCAACTTAGTAAACTGGGGGTGTAGCCCGGAGGTAGGAAGCCTTTGGGTTCAGACCTCAGCACCACCCAAATAAATAAGAGCTGTTTGTTTGTTAAAAAAAAATATTTTATTTTGGAAACAGGGTCTCACTAAGTTGCTGAGAGCCTCACTAAGTAGCTGAAGCTGGCTTTGAACCTGTGCAATCCTCCAGTCTCAGCCTCCCAAGTACGGGTATTACAAGCATGCGCCACCACGCCCGGCCCAATTTTTTGTTCTTTATTTTGAAACAGGGTCTCACTGAATTGCGAAGGGCCTAAGTAGCTGAGGCTGTCCACGAACGGCAATTCTCCGGTCTCAGCCTCCCAAATGCTGGGATTACAAGCGTGCGCCACCACACCCGGCTTCTTTCTATTTTTTTATTTTTATTTTTTGTGGCACGGGATGGAACCCAGGGACATTCTACCTCCAAGCTACACATCCCAAGCCCTATTTTTATTTTTTTTAATTTTGAAACAGGGTCTCACTGAGTTGCAAAGGGCCTCACTAAGTAGCTGAGGCTGTCCGCGAACCACGATCCTCCTGTCTCAGCCTCCTGAATGCTGGGATCACAGCATTTACCACCACCCCTGGCTTATTTTTTTTATTTTGAAACAAGGTCTCAGTAAGTTTCTGAAGGCCTTGCTAAGTTGCTGAGGCTGGCCTCGAACCTGCCATCCTCCTGGCTCAGTTTCCCAAGTACTCGGATGTGTGCCACCATGCCTAACTCAAAAACATTTTTGATAGCTATCAGGAAGGTCTTTTTTTTTTTTTGGTGGTACTGGGGTTCCTGGAAGCCCTTCTACCTCCGGGCTACACTCCCAGACCTATTTTTACATTTTTATTTGGAAACAGGGTCTCCTAAGCCAGCGCGCGCGGCTGGCTTCGAACCTGCGCGATCCTCCTGTCTCTGCCTCCCAAGCGCGGGGATTACGAGCGTGCGCCACCACGCCCGGCTAGGAGGGTCGTTTTTGTTAGAAGACATCCTGTACTGTTTAGACACCATTAGAAATTGTCCCAGCAACCTCTAACACAGCATCTGGGCAGCTTTCCAGTTGAACACACTGTGCAGACCAGCTGCTAATTTAGGGGAGGGGCATGGCAGATTGGTACTACCTGTTTAGATGGTTACCTGGTGGCATCCAGACTTAAAATGTGCAGGCTCAGCCGGGCGTGGTGGGCACGCTTGTCATCCCCGCGCTTGGGAGGCGGAGACAGGAGGATCGCGCAGGTTCAGAGCCAGCCGCGCTGGCATAAGAGACCCTGTTTCCAAATAAAAAATATAAAATAGGTCTGGGAGTGTAGCCTGGAGGTAGAAGGGCTTCCAGGAACCCCAGTACCACCAAAAAAAAAAAAAAAAAAAAAGTGCAGGCTCAACAATCTCAGTGTAGGGGGTTTTGCTATGAAAATGTATAGAAGATTTTTTTTTTTTTTGGTGGTACTGGGGTTCCTGGAAGCCCTTCTACCTCCAGGCTACACTCCCAGACCTATTTTATATTTTTATTTGGAAACAGGGTCTCCTAAGCCAGCGCGCGGGGCTGGCTTCGAACCTGTGCGATCCTCCTGTCTCCGCCTCCCAAGCGCGGGGATTACAAGCGTGCGCCACCACGCCCAGCTATAGAAGACTTTTATTACAGTTGCTACAAGGGCAAGAACACAGTGCCAGTGTCAAAAGCCCGTGCCAGTCAGGTACGTAAGTTATAGCCACTCTATGAGGCATCCAGTCTGGTCGCCGCAGAGAATGAGTGACATTCTCCCCAACACAGACTCTGGAGGCAGAAAGACCTGGGCCCTGCTGACTTGCTCACAGCTGTGTGTCCCCGGCCAGGTCCGTCTCTGAGCCCTATTTTGGGAGTGAAAGATGGCTTCCCAATCATTGAGGAACATCTAGTGTGCCAGGTGCTGGGTCAGGCTCAGGGAACACTCATTAATCCAGAAACAGACCCCTGCCTCCCATGGGCTACAGTCTAGCTGGGTGTAGACAATGACACCCAATGGTGTCACCTAATGGTGAGCCAACCATTAAAAGCAGTGTTCTATGAGCCGGGCGTGGTGGCGCACGCTGGTAATCCCAGCATTCGGGAGGCTGAGACGGGAGGATCGCGGTTCACGAACAGCCTCGGCTACTACTTAGGCCCTTTGCCCACTCAGTGAGACCCTGCTTCAAAATAAAGAATATAAACTGGGGTTGAGGTATAGCTTGGGGGTAGAATGCTCGTGGATTCAATCCCCACTACCACAAAAAATAAAAATAAAAAACAAATGGAAAGCCGGGCGTGGTGGCGCACGCTTGTAATCCTAGCATTCAAGGATGCTGAGACCGGAGGATCGCGGTTCGCGGACAACCTCAGCTACTTCGTGAGGCCCTCTGCAACTCAGTGAGACCCGGTTTCAAAATAAAGAATAAAATATAGGGCAGGGGGTGTAGCTCGAAGGTCGAATGCCCCTGGGTTCCATCCCCAGACCCGCAAAAATAAATAAATAAATAAATAAAAATAAAAAACAAATGGAGTGAGGAGATCCACACACTGGGTCCGATCCTGCCTCTGCCTTCCACCCTGGCTGTGCGCCTTTGAGCAAGTGTCTTAACCTCCCTGGTCCTCAGTTTCTTCGTCTGTAAAATGGAGGATAGCGCCTACCTTAGGCGTTGAGAGGACTAGTACCGGTGAAGTGCTTAAGTTTCGCGCGTGGGAGGCATTCTGAAATGTCCTTCCAGCGCGCCGTAGGTCCCAATGGACCACCATCACCAGAACTTACTTTACCAGAAAAGCAGGCCAAAGGAGACCCACGAGCATTCTCACAGAGCTAGCTGATGAGCGTGGACGCAGCGTGCGCATCAGCACGCGTGCAAGGCCGCGTCCCGCAGCTCCTGCGTGGGACCCGGCTCACTCAGACTCTGCAGCCAGGTTTCAGGGCCCACTAGCCTAGAGTGGGGGGGCTGTTTCCCAGAACAGTTCAAAGGATGGATCTTGTCCTGGTAGCGTCCTCTTGGCCATGTGAAGCAAGACCCCGTCTCATCGCTCAGGTTCGCCTCGAGCCTGTCACCCTCCTGGGATGGCAGGCGTGCGCCACTGCGCCTGGCTGGGCTTCGCCTTCCCCGAGCACCGCCTGCCTTCACGGAGAGTGCCTGGGGCCCAGTCTTGGTATTTCCCCAGACACTGCTTCCGACCAAAGCTGACTTGACGGCAAAGGAACTGCCATGAGGTGATCATACCTCTGGGTTTTTTTTTTTGTGGTCTGGCCACGTGTTCTCTTACCTAGAGGCCTAGACGTGCCGGCCCCTGTAACACGCGGCTGAAGCCTCCCCAGCTGGGAGGCAGCGCGGCGCCGCGGTGCCGAGCTGGTGCCCGAGCTTCAGAGCAGCCAGCTGGAAGACGCTGCTGGGGCGAAGCGGGAGCCACGCATCGGAGCCCACTGTGTGTATTACTGTTGCCTGAGGATGGAACTCGGGCATTCTACCTCTAAGCTACACCCCAGCCCTTTTTATTTTGCAACGGTCTCACTGAGTTGCTAAGGCTCGCCTTGAATCTGGAATCCTCCCATCTCAGCCTCCCAAGTTCTAGGATTATGGATGTATGCCACCACACCCAACTTACTAATATATACATATATGTGGATATATGTACACATATATATGTACACACACACACACACACACACACACACACACACACACACACATAGTTGGTACTGGGAATTGAATCCACAGGCATTCTACCTCCAAGATATACCCCTGGCCCTTTTTATCTATTTATTTTGTTTAGTTTGGTTCTGGGGATGGAACCCAGGGGCCTCTACCTCCGGGCTATACTCCCAGCCTATTTTATATTTCATTTAGAAACAGGGTCTCACTAAGTTGCTGAGAGCCTCACTCAGTAGCTGAAGCTGGCTTTGAACCTGTGCGATCCTCCTGTCTCAGCCTCCCAAGTGCTGGGATTACAAGCATGTGCCCCCACGCCCAACTTTAATTTTTTTTGCAGGTCTCCGGATGGAACCCAGGGGCATTCAACCTCCAAGCTACAGCCCCTGGCCTATTTTTTATTCTTTATTTTGAAGCCGGGTCTCGCTGAATTATTTGCAGAGGGCCTCACTAAGTAGCTGAGGCTGTTCGCAAACTGCAATCCTCCAGTCTCAGCCTCCCAAATGCTGGGATTACAAGCGTGCGCCACCACGCCCGGCCCCATCTTTAATTTTTTGTTTTGAAACAGTGTCTCACTAGGTTGCTGGGAGTCTCAGTAACTTGCTGAGTGAGTCTGGCCTCTAACCTGTGATCCTCCTGTCTCAGCCTCCTAAGTACTGGAATTACAGGGGTGTACCACCATGCCCACCTAACTGTGGGCTTTAATGGTTTGGAAAGTACAGTTACCAAGGAGGGAATGCTGCTGTTGAGAGGACATCAGTTAGAAGTTCAGACTGCTGCTTGGTCATTTTGAGCTCCTCATAGCACTGGGACTAGGGGTAAAGACAGAGGCTCCTCCGCGGGCCGGAAGAGCAGTCCTGGTCTCAGTGGGCACACTGGGCGGCTCCTACACAATGGTAGAATGGAAGACTGGAAACAGGACGCCCTGGAGTGCCCCGGAAACTCACATCCAGCAAAAAAGGGTTAATAGAAAACCACAAGCGGGCGTGGAGGTGCACACTTGGAATCCCCGCATTCGGGAGGCTGAGACAGGAGGATCCCGGGTTTGCAGCCAGTCTCAGCTACTTAGTGAGGCCCTCCGCAACTTAGTGAGACCTTGTTTTAAAATAAAGATTAAAAATAGGGCTTGGGGAGCCCGGCGTGGTGGCGCACACTTGTAATCCCAGCATTTGGGAGGCGGAGACGGGAGGGTCGTGGTTTGTGGGCAGCCTCAGCTACTACTTAGGCCCTTTGCAACTCAGTGAGACCCTGTTTCAAAATAAAGAATAGCCGGGCGTGGTGGCGCACGCTTGTAATCCCAGCGTTCGGGAGGCTGAGACCTGGAGGATCACGGTTTGCGGACAGCCTCAGCTACTCAGTGAGGCCCTCTGTAACTCAGTGAGACCCGGTTTCAAAATAAAGAATAAAAAATAGGGCAGGGGGTGTAGCTCGGAGGTCAAACGCCCCTGGGTTCCATCTCCAGACCCGCAAAAAAAAAAAAAAAAAAAAAAAAAAAGAATAAAAAATGGGGCTTGGAGGTAGAATGCCCCTGGATTCCATCCCTAGTACCGCAAAAAAAAAAAAAAAAAAAAAAAGAGGGGGCTGGAGGGTGTAGCTCAGAGGTAGAATGCCCCTGGGTTCAATTCCCAGCACCACACATAGAGGCACACACACAAACACACACGCATGCTCGCGCACACACACACACACACACACACACACACACACACGATTTAATCTGTACATTACAGTATATTGAGATATGACTTAGGTCTCTAGGACTGAAGGAGAAACGAGAGGAGGGGATGTGACTGACGGAGGGCTTTGTAAGGTAAAAGAGCCCTGGGTTCTAGCCTCAGCACCACAAAAACAAAAATGAAAAAAACTAAAACTGCCTTATATTCCCCAAATTATATTCCTAGTTTAATGTTGTTTGGGCATCTTAACATTTCCCCCCACTCAGAAATTAGGGTGAGGGAGCATGTGCCCCGGGAACCCCCTGAAAATTGATGCCAGCAAACGTCAGTGAACAAGCGAGTAGGTCAAGGTCGGAGCTACGGAAAGTCTGCCCAGGAGCCAGCCCAGACCCAGCAACTTGAGACCGAGACGCGATTGTTTGCTCGTGTGAAGGCCATCACCCGAAACCAGGGGCCTCCCGCCTCTTGCCCCAGCTCTGGACCAGAGCTGGGCGGACAGACAGGTTTCCAAGCAGAAGCCACTGCTCCTCCTGGGCGCTTTATTGGGGGCTTCCAGTGGTTTCTATGCATGAGCCGCAGTGACACCCAGACCCTTTCCCGTCATGCAAAAGGCACAGGGAAGTGAGACCCGGCCAAGGGGGCAGCAGGAGGGGAGGCAGAGACCCCCCTGCGTGCAGCATGGGGGATCCCCAGGAATCGTGGGGAGGTGGGTGGGAAAGGAGGCGGAGAGGGACCCACCCCTGCGCTTGAGCTGGGACTGACCTCTGGGAGAAGGTCAACATGGCTTTTGCTGAAGGTCCCACCGTCCAGGGTGGAAAAACTCAACTCAAGGCAGGAAGTGGAGGGCAGAGAGAGGGGCGGTGGCCTTCCGGGGTTTCTACTGAAGTGCCAAACGGGACACGCTGGCCACATCCGGAGCAGAGCGAGAGCGTGTGCCCATGGGATCCGTCCCAACCATGGTCTGTTTTTTTTTTTTGGGGGGGGGCACTGCCTTGGCTCGAGCCAGTGCTTGTCTTAGCCCACGTCCAGGAGAAGAAAGGAGCCCCTTCCGATCTTCAGGGGCCTCCCACGGGGGTCTCTGGCCCTCCAGCCCCAGCCAGAGGTTAGGAGTCGGGTCCTGGCGTCGACTGTCCTGTGGAAGAGTTCCCTGGCAGGAGGGAAGGGGAGGCGAGGGGTCAGGGTCTCTGAGCCCCCAGCACCTACCAGAACCTGGGCCCTGGTGGATGGAGCATCCCGGGACTCACCTCGGATCCTAACCAGTCCCCACAGTTCCGTCTTGAGACCTTGAATCCAAAGAAAAGGCACCCGTGTTTGGTTTCTGGTTTTCTCTCTCCCTCGCTCCTTCCTCTAGTAGAGCCGCGGCTTCAAGTCACGGCGTCGGCGACATCTACTTCTAAACTACGGAATGTCTTCACACTGACAAGAACTACTCGGGACGAGGTCGGGGAGGTGCTGTCCGGCGTTCAGGGACAGCGAGTTACTGAGGTCGTTGGGAATCACACAGCACAGAGACACCGACAGTCACACGCCAAGCCCCGGGCCCGGCTCTAGATGTATTTTTTCTTGAGGTACCAGTAGGCGAAGTAGCCCATTCCGCCCAGGGAGCCCATGAGGAAGGACGCCCCGAGGAAGGACGGGGGTTTCCGCTTGACCAGCCGGAAGGCGTTGGGGATGACAGCCGACAGCAGCGTGGTGTGGATGTCACCCAGGACCTTCCGGAAGGCAAAGCGTCTCTGGACCCTCTCAAAGAAGGACTGCAGGTTGGGCCGGCTGCCATCTTCCCAGTATTTCTTGGACAGTCCCAGGAACTTGAGGCGGTGCAGGGTGGCTCCCAGGAGGACGTCGGCGAGGGTGAAGGCACAGCCACAGAGCCACAGCTCGCACTTCTGGCCTGCAGCGGAAGAGAGGGACCGCACTCGCTCCTCTCCCGGCACCCCTGACCGCGTCCCCGCCCCTGTCCCCGAGGCCTCTCCTCCCCGTGAATGAGTAATGCCCATGTCCATATGAGTATGGACTACCTCTCTCCTGCGCGTGCGTGCGTTGTGTGGTACTGGGCAGAACCCAGGGGCATCTACCTCCGAGCTACACCTCCAACTCCCTTTTATTTTTCTTTTGAAACACGGTCTTGCTAGGTTGCGGAGAGTCTTGCTGTGCTGTTGAGCCTCTCTTCCAGCCAGCAATCCTCCCGTCTCAGCCTCCCGAGTACTGGCATTACCGGTGCGCGCCACCACGCCTGGCTGCTGCCTCTATTCCACTTTTGCCTGCCTGCCTTCCGTACTTCATAATAGGGGTTGAACCCAGGGGCATCCTACCCCTAGGCTACACCTCCAGCCCCATTTCCCTCCCCCCGCCCCGTAAACTCTCTTCAATGAGAAAGTAAGCAAATCAGAATGGAAAAAAAAAACGCTATAAAATTCCAGCTGGATATTACTGCCCACCAAAATCTGAACCCAAGACTTGTTCTACTTATTTATTTATTTATTTTAATGTATTTATTTGGTACTGAGAATTGAACGCAGGGGCATTCTACCTCTAAGCCGTATCCCTAGCACTATTTTATCTTTTTGTTTTGAAACAGGGCCTCACTAAATTGCTAAGGCTGACCTCTAACCTGTCTCAGCCCCCCATGTGCTGGGATTACAGGTGTACACTACCACATCCAGCATCCAGCATGTTCTGTTCTGGTTTTTTTTTTTTTTTTTTTTTTTTTTTTTGGTGGTACTGGGGTTCCTGGAAGCCCTTGTACCTCCGGGCTACACTCCCAGACCTATTTTTACATTTTTATTTGGAAACAGGGTCTCCTAAGCCAGCGCGTGGGGCTGGCTTCGAACCTGCGCGATCCTCCTGTTTCTGCCTCCCAAGCGCGGGGATTACAAGCGTGCGCCACCACGCCCGGCTTTGTTTTGTTTTTTTAAGGGCCTGGTATTAACACATATTATAAAGTGGTTAAGGAGTTGGACATGGTGACACATGCTTGAAATACCAGTACTTGGGAGACTGAGACAGGAAGTTTGCAGATTTGAGACCAACCTTAGCAACTTAGCAAGGCCCTCTGCAACTTACTAAGAACCTGTGTCAAAATAAAAATATACCGCTGGGCGTGGTGGCGCACGCTTGTAATCCCCAGGCTTGGGAGGCAGAGACAGGAGGATCAGAGGTTCAAAGCCAGCCTTGCTGGTTTAAGAGACCCTGTTTCCAAACAAAATATAAAATAGGTCTGGGAGTGTAGCTCAGAGGTAGAAGGGTTCCATCCCCAGTACCACCACCAAAAAAAAAATTATATATATATATATATATATATACACACACACATACATATGTACATATATATACATATACATGTATATGTATATATGTGTGTGTATGTATATATATGTATGTATATATATACATACATATATATATATGTATATATATATATATATATATATGTATTCGAGTGTAGTGGTGCACGTTTGTAATCTTTGCATTTGGGAGGCTGAGACAGGAGGATCGCGGTTCGCAGACAGCCTCAGCTACTACTTAGTGAGGCCCTCTACAACTCAGTGAGACCCTGTTTCAAAATAAAGAATAAAAAATAGGGCTGGGGGTGTAGCTCGGAGGTAGAATGCCCCTGGGTTCCATCCCCAGTACCACAAAAACCAAAAAAAAATAAATAAAAATATAAAACATAAAATAGTACTGCACATAATTAAATAAACAAAAAACAGTTAAGGAATAATAGAATACTAACATTCTTTTTTTTTTGTGGTTGTGGTACTGGGGTTTGAACCCAGGGGAATTCTACCTCCGAGCTATACTCCTATCCCTTTTTATTTTTTATTCTGAAACAGTCCTGATAGGTGGCTGAGCGTCTCACTACTTGCCGAGGCTGTCCCCTAACTCGTGATCCTCCTACCTGAGCCTCCCAAGCACTAGGATGACAGGCGTGCACCACCACGCCCAGCTACATTCGTTCTTTGATATAACCCAAAGAACAGAAGCTGGGCTGGGAATATAGCTTAGTGGCAGGGCATTTTCCTAGGATGTGCAAGGCCCTGGGTTTGATCTGCACCGCTGAGGGAGGGGGAAAAAGCCTAAGAAGAGAACTCACCATATGGCTTTATATTATTTATCAACATGTGCAAGTGGCGTCTAAAATTAGCCTGTGTATTTAGAGCACACTTGGTACAATGTGTCTCCTTCGGTTGTTTAGATTTGGAATTTTGGGGCATCTTTGGTCCCCAAACCTTCAGGTCTCCTCCCTGACTTCAGCTTCCGGTCCAATTCCTTTGCCCAGGTTTAAACCACTCTCTGGGATCTTGGCTTCTGAAGAACCACGGCTCCGCCCACTGCGCTCCCCAGTAAGCCACGCCCCTCTGCCCTCTGACCCCTGCTGCCCCCTCCGAGGTGTGCTCTCTCGGGAAACCTGCTTCTCTCCTTTGGACAGGCCCATCCTTCCGGCTCAGGAATTCACGAACCCAGTGCCCCCCACGCCCCAAACCCGAGCCCCCTTCACTGCGTGTCCTCCTGGTACTGGGGATGGAACCCAGGGGCATTCTATCTCTGAGCCGTTGACCTGGTGGTGTGCCCTGTGTGCTGGGCGCCAACACATGACAAGACTCCGTGCCTCCCTCCGAAGGCTCATGGCACCGCAGGAGGGGTGGCGGGAGTGGAGCTCTAGCGGAAGTTTCTTGTGGAACGTGTGACCCTCATGGTGACCGATGGAGCTGGACGTGGTGGCGCAAGCCTGTAATCCCAGGACTTGGGAGGCGGAGACAGGAGGATCACAGGTTCGAGTCCAGCCTCATTAACTTAGCAAGACTTCAGCAACCTAGGGAGACCCTGTTTCAACAAAAAATAAAAAAGGCCGGGGGGTGTAGCTCAGAGATGGCACACCCCTGGGTTCAATCGTGAAAGAAAAAAAAAAGAGAAAAAGAAAGGAAGGAGGGAGGGGTGAGAGAGAAGGCAGGCAGGCAATGATGAAGCTTGGTTGGAAGGACCTAGAAACAGTGAGTGAAGGTGGCTCTCTGAAGGAGAGTTGCTGTATTGGGAAGGACTGGCCCGCGCCGTGAGACGTCAAGGACGCCTGTCCAAGTGGGGGGCGAGGGAAAGCGTGTTGACGGGGGTGATCCAGCAGAGATGTAATAGGAGAGGGGGCCATCGCTGATGCGGTGTCCATGGGCGCAGGAGCGCGGATGGATCTGGTGCCCTGGGACGGGCTCAGCCTTGGCTACTTCAAGGCCACTTCGTCCTTGCTAATCTACTCTACCGTGTGTGACCATATGTCACCCAATCTAAGTGACCGTCGGATGTAAGATACCCAGCCCAGAGTAAGAGAGTAATTAAATGACCGCTAGTTACGAGGGCGCGGTGGCCCACACTTGTAATCCCAGTACTTGGGAGGCTGAGACAGGAGGATCTCAGGTTCGAAGCCAGCCTCAGCAGCTTAGTGAGGCTATCGGCAACTTAAGACCCTGTTTCCAAATAAAATATGAAAATAGGTCTGGAGGTGTAGCTCAGAGATAGAAGGCTCCTGGGTTCCATCCCCAGTACCAACACACACACACACACACACACACACACACACACACACACACACTCGTAAGAAACATTTCAATCTCACAGGTGTTTGTGGGGTTGGACAAAGATGCAGCTGAGAGCTGGCAGGACACCGCGCGCACGTGGACGCTGCTGCTGGCGGGTGGGGAGCTGTGGGACCAGGGCCGGGAAGCTCTCTCCCTGGTGCTTTGACTTTCTGGGTGACACAGAAAGGCGCATCTGCGATGAGGATTGGGAAGTGGTGGGATGAGGGCAGGGCCTGGAGGTGGACAGGGGAGGCCGGCAGCGGCGTTAAGGCTGCCTGGGACCTTAGAGCCACATCACAGTGTTCTGCAGCCATGTTAAGGACAGTTCAGGGTCCCGGGTACAGGTGCTGACGCAGTGGCGAGTCAGGTTGGCCAGGACTGAGGCCAGCAAGCTAAGAAAGCAGGAGGTGGGCAGGGGCTTGGGCGCAGGCAAGGAAGCGTTCCTGAGGACTGGGCGGGAACCCCTGCTACTGCCACGGGGTGACGGAGGGGAAGAAGCAAGGAACGAGAGGTGGACTTCCTAGGTCCAGCAAGGGAGTGAGTGTACACACTCAAGAATCAGGCAGGGAGGGGGCCCTCTGTGCTTTTTGATTTTTTGTTTGTTTGTTTGTGTGTGTGGTACTGGGGATGGCACCTAGGGGCATTCTACCTCCGAGCTGCATCCTCAGCCCTATTTTTTATTCTTTATTTTGAAACAGGGTCTCACTGAGTTGCAAAGGGCCTCACTAAGTAGCTGAGGCTGGCTTCAAACTTGCACGATCCTCCTGTTTCAGCCTCTCAAATGCTGGGATTACAAGCGTGCGCCACCACGCCCGGCTGTGGTTTAGACACTGGGCCACACGGAGAAGCCAGCGAGGGAGATGAGCCGGGGTGGCCGGCGGTAGGGCATGCCCCAGTGAGTGGGGCGCAGCGCCCTGCATCCTCACTACAACCCCAGCAAGTAGGTGTGATTATTGTCCCCAGTGTACAGATGAGGAAACTGAGGCACAGAAAGGCAAAGTACTTGGTCAAAGCCGCCCAGCTGGCAAGTGACAGAGCAGAGCCTGGACTCACTCCCGGGCCATCTGGTTCCAGAGTCTGTGCTTGTGACCATCACACTCTCTTCTGTCTCCCACATGTGAATGTTCACGGATGTAACGTGTCTGCTACGCTCAGGCGCGTTCCCATAGCGCATGCTTGGCTTGGGCCCGCACGTAGACCCATCCGTGTGTCCGCATCCTGCAGTGTGCGTGCTCACCCCTGCATCTCCCTGCACCAGTCCACACAGCAAGGGTGTGTATACACGTGACTGTGGGCACGCGTGCACGTGTCCACGTGGTGTGTATGTGTACATGCGTAGAGTACGCTCCTGTGCACCTGGCTGTACATCTGCAGACATGCTCTGAGCATGCGTGTGGGGGTCACTGCTGTGCCTGTGTTTGTAGGCGACACTGACAGGTACCATGCGTGGCCACATGTGCCTGTCCGGCGTGTCTCTGGAGTGCTGACCTCTGCATTTCTCCTTTCTTCCTGTTGTGAATTCCTGTCAACAAAGCCCCGGGCCGGTGGCTGGCGCTTTTCTGATTCCTGCGGCTGGTCTCTAGTCACGCCTTAAGCGCAGGCCGCAAAGCCCAGGAGAGCCCTGGGCGCTGCGGGTCCGATCACATTTCTTGAGTAGGCTGGCTTCCCACTCCCTGTGGAGGCCGCTGTGGTGTCTCGTCTTCCCTCACCTCTCAGCCCTGTTCCTGAGTCTTTCTCGGCTGACAATATCATCTTAAGAATCATTCAGAAAATCTCAGCCTTTACACACGAAAGCTCAGTCCTCTCACCAGGCCCCAAATGGTTCCAGAGGTTCAGGCCTTGGCTTCCTGCGGACCCTGGAGGGCCCTTCCGTCCTCTACTCCCGAGGCCATCCTCTGCGACTGTCCAAAGCTGCATACCTTCAGTTTGCCTTTCTAGGTCCCCTGCCCCCGCCCCTGCTCCCTGCTCTGTGCCCAGGAGGCTGGCCTGCTGGGTCTCCACCCCTTTAATCTGGACTTGGCAGTGTTACTTGCCCTGTGCCTTTGGACTTCAGTGACAGGAGCAGAAGCTGGAAGAAGGTTTGCATCTCAGGTCTTAGCTCTCAAGCTGTTGTTGGTAACCCTGTGATTGCCTCATGTGAACGAGCCCGGGTTAGTCTGCTGGATGAGGGGTCACTGGACCACTGCCCTGCTGACACTAGCCAACTGAATGCTGGCTGGTCAAAATCACGGAGCATAGCCAGTCACGCCACTGCGGGATAGAGACAAGCTGAGCCCAGACCACCCCGCAAGCCACGAATCATGAACAAACCCAAGAAGAAACCAGCCCCAGCTGGGCACGGCGGCGCACACCTGTAATCCCAGTACTCGGGAGGCTGAGAGAGGGGGATTACAGGTTCAGAACCAGCCTCAGCAACTTAGCCAGACCCCCAGAAACTTAGCCAGAGCCTGTTTCCAGATTAAAAAAAAAAAGAAAAAGATCTGGGGATGTAGCTTAGAGGAAGAATGATCTGGATTAATTCCCAGTACCACCACCAAAAAAAAAAAAAAAAAAAAAGGAGAAACCATTATCTTTGCCAACTCTTTGAACTTGGACTTTCAGCCTCTAGCAGTATGAGGCATTAGGTTTCTGCTCTTTTTTGGGGGGGAGGGGTACTAGGGATTGAATCCAGGGGCATACTATTTCTGACCTATGCCCCAGCCCTCCCTTTTTCTGAAACAGGGTCTAAGCTGTGGACTGCCTCGGTTAAGTTACCGAGGCTGACCTCGAACTTGTGATATTCTTATCTCAGCCTTCCAAGTACTAGGATTACAGGTGTGTGCCACCACGCCCAGCCAGGTAGGTCCTGTTATCCCCGTGTATATAGGGAAACCAAGGCTCAGAGAGGCTCTAGCACTTGGCCAAGAGGCCAAGCTAGCACTTGAACCTAGGTCTATCCGACCACACAGCTCATGATTCTAACCAGCCAAGAGCTCTCCGGAGATCTTGGGGCCGGGAGGCTAAGACTGGGCAGACACCCACCCTCGTTCTCCAGCTTCCTCTTCTCCAGCTCGGCCTCGATCTGGTCCAGCACCATGGCCAGCTCCCCGAGGATCTTCTTCAAGTAGCTCACGTCGTCATGCTCCAGGATCTTGGCCTGTGGCAGGACAGGCTCACCGGGTCAGGACACAGGGCGGGAAGGAGCTGCGCTAACCCCCTTCTGCAAACCCAGCCCTGCTCGGCCACCGTCACAAAGCACTGTCGTGTGGGGCTTCAGCAGTGCGCCCAGTGCCTGTCGTGGGAATGGTATCTCACACCTCCAGCTGCGTGGAGGGGTGGCTGCCAGCGGCTCACAGGCGCCCTTCTTCCAGGGAAATGCTCTTAGCCAGTGGGAAGCCCCCTGGCCCAGACACACTTGGGAGGTTCCCCCCAGACCTCACAGCCCAGCAGGCAGTCCGCAGCCAACAGCCACCTGATATGGGTGCATTCAAGACTGGCCCTGCTGCAAGGTGGCAGGCCATGCTGTGCCTTTTATGCTCTGGCTCGGCCACTTCCCTCTTCCTCCCGTCCTCGCTGGATGCTCCTCAGGGCATCCTTCAGTTCCGCCCCTTCCCCAGGAACCTGCAGGGCTGGGCACTCACCATGAGCTTCTTCTGTTTGGAAAGGTAGGGCTCGGAGAGCTGCGGCTCCTCGTCATGGTCCAGTTTCATGAGGTCCGTGGTGGCGTTGGCTAAGTGTCCTGAGAAGAGAACAGGAAAGGTCTCATCCCGACACCCAGGACCTCCCACGCCTTCCCCACACGACTGGGAGTCTGTGCTCCCAAACAGCACCCACCGCTGAGACTCAGTGAGCACCGCGCAGGGTTGGACGAGACACCGCCATGCCCTGGGCTCCGGCTAGCAAGAGAGACGGGCACGTAGAGGAATCTCCATGACGCAGCGTGGAGATGGGCAAGGGGGAAGGAACAGGGACCAGAGGGCCACCTGCTGGGGCAAAGGGCCAAGAGACCTGGCTAGGAGGAGACGTCACCTGCGGATGAGCAGGAGACACCGGAAACAAGTGGAACCCGAAACCCGGGCTCCGCGTCCCCCAGCCGCCTGGCCTCGCCCTGCAGCGCCTCCTCCCCCATAGAGCCGAGCAGACGCCTGGGGAGGGGTCCCCAGGCCCCCACCTCACCCAGCCCCGGCCCGCGAGCCCGTCCTCATCTCTCACATACTTCCCCACACTTTCTTTTTTTTCTTTTTCTTTTCTTTTTTTTTTTTTGGTGGTACTGGGGTTCCTGGAAGCCCATCTATCTCCGGGCTACACTCCCAGACCTATTTTATTTTTGGAAACAGGGTCTCCTAAGCCATCGCGGCTGGCTTCGAACCTGCGCGATCCTCCTGTCTCTGCCTCCTAAGCGCGGGGATCACAAGCGTGCACCCCCACGCCCGGCCCTTCCCCACACTTTCTTCCTTCCTTCTTTCTTTCTTCTTTTCTCTTTCTTTCTTTCTTTAGTTTTTTGCAATACTGGGGGTTGGACCCATGGTTACTCCATCACTAAGCTACAATCCCAGATCCTTTTATGTTTCTCCTTCTTTAATAATAATAATAGTATCTTCAATAATAATATATTCTTCAATAATTATTATTAATTATTCTTTATAATAACAATTATTATTATTGAATTGGCATTGAACCTAGAGGTACTCCTCCTTGCAGTTACATCCCCAGTCTTTTTTTTTTTTTTTTGGTAGTACCCAGGATTGAACCCAGGGGCATTCTACCTCTGAGCTCTGAGCTACACTCTCAGCCCTACTTTATTTATTTATTTATTTATTTATTTATTTATTTATTTATTGTGGGTCTGGGGATGGAACCCAGTGGCATTCAACCTTCGATCTACACCCCCTGCCCTCGTTTTTATTCTTTAATTTGAAACAGGGTCTCACTAAGTTACAGAGGGCCTCACTAAGTAGCTGAGGCTGTCTGTGAACCAAGATCCTCCGATCTCAGCCTCCCGAATGCTGGGATTACAAGTGCACGCCACCACGCCCGGCATCTTTCTATTTTGAAACAGGGTCTCACTAAGTTACTAAGGCCGACTTCAAACCTGCAACCCTCCTGTCTCAGCCTCCCAAGTACTGAGATTACAAGTGCGCGCCACCACGCCCAGCTTCACCTGGATGATTTTAACCCACCCCATTTTCCCTCTCTTCCCACCTGTGCCGGAGACAGGCTTTCCGTGCACCCATGTGCACACACACATGCGCACATGCGCACACGCACACACACGTGCACACACAGCCTCTGCCTGAAGCTCATCCCCGGCTCCTCCTCTCCATACCCTCAGAGAATGTCCCAGCTCTCACTTGCCTTCAAGGAGCCGCAGAAGCCATCTCCTCTCCTCCTTCCCTGCTCTTTCACGGAGCACCCCCCCCCCCCATGGCTCCCGTCCCCTGATGGTACATTTCAGTCACTCCAAGTGCTTCCCATTCCCTGATGGCGCCAGACCATGCCGAACCTCCGGGCCTCTGCACACTCTGCTTCTTCCTCCTGTAATAGTGGTAGCCTCTATTCCTGAGACCTCCTTCCAGGCCCAGCCGAAAATCACCTCCTCCATGAAGCACTCCTGGGTCCTGAAGCGGATTCTGCCTTTGATGTCTTTTTCTCTCTCGCCTTCTGCCAGGGAATGCAAACCCAGTAATCAGGGCTTCCACGGCACAATGCCGTCTACCTATGGTCCTTGGAAGAAGTCTCCCTTGCCCTCGTGCGGTGCACCACCTATACTGCTTGCTGTACACGGGAACTGTGACCCTAACATACTTGGCTCTGGGTGTATAACCGTCCCGCTGGAATCTAAGGTCCTGCAGAGCCATGGCTCTGTCCCTTCATCTCTGTTCCCTTAAAACCCAGCTCGGGCTGGGTGTGGTGGTGCACACCTGTAATCCCAGTACTTGGGAGGCGGAGACAGGAGGATCGCAAGTTCGAGGACAGCCTTAGCAATTTAGCAAGGCCCTGTTTCAAAATAAAAAAAAAAAAATAAAGATGGGAATATAGCTTGGAGTTGGAATTCCTCTAGGTTCAATATGCGGTACAAACCAGGCGCGGTGGCTCACGCTTGTAATCCCAGCACTTGGGAGGCGGAGACAGGAGGATCCGGGTTCATGGCCAGCCTCAGATACTTAGTGAGGCTCTTTGCAACTCAGTGAGACCCTGTTTCAAAATAAAGAATAAAAAATAGGGCTGGGGATGTAGCTCAGAGGTAAAATGCCCCTGGGTTCCATCTCCAGTACCAAAAGAGAAAAGAAAAAAAAAAAGCAGTACCAAAAAAAAAAAAAAAAAACCCCTCAATAACCAACCAACCATACAAACAGAACAAGCCCAAGCCCAGCTCAGGCTTGGCACAGAGCAGCTCTGAGTGCTGGATGAAGGAAGGAATGGGGTGAGGGAGCCTTTGCCCTCTGCGGTTTCATCACCCACCACCCCATCCCTGGCTAATACCGTCCCCGGGAAACACACCCAGCCCTCCCAGCTTCCCAGCCCTCCCAGCTTCCCAGCCCTCCCAGCTTCAGGGCTGGAAGTATCATTGATGTTCTAGGAAGGTGAAGGTCAGCACAACAGCTCTCTTGCCCCGTGGCCTGGGGCAGCCGCTGGGTGGCCTGGGGCAGCCGCTGGGTCTCATTACTTTAGGCGGGTAGGCGGGGCCCAAGGAAGCCTTGGGCTGGGTGGGGGTCACTGCAGCCTGGCTCCCGTGGACCCCTCCTCCCCATCCGGGCTGAAGTCCTCAGATGCTCTCTCCTTCCTCAAAGGAGGGGCCAGCGGGGGCCGGCTTTAGATCCTCACGGCCTTCAAATGGCCAGGAGAGGGCAAGGGGCCCCCGTCCCCCAGGAGCTGCGTCCGCCCCTGGGCCAGGCAGCCATCCCTGCGCACCAAAAATAGCCATCGATCTGCTCTCAGGGGAGTGAGCTGGTAAAATGCAAACCCGCTCCTGTTACCTCCATCCATGTTTCTGCACTGCCCTCTGCCTGATCCAGCCTCAGACACGACCACTGTCACCGCCTGCGGGCCAGGCGTCCACACACCAGCTTTCGGGCCCTCGTGGACGGCGCCTGTGCTCCCCAGAGCCCGGTGTGGCTGTCCTCACCCCCCACTGCCTTCTGCTTGTCTTCAGATGTCCCCATGACCCCAGAGGCTGGGGTGGGCAACTGCGAGGGTCCCCAGACCTCATGCTGCCCACTGCTTGGTACTAGATAAAGCTTATTGGGCTGGGTGTGTGGCACACACCTATAATCCCAGTACTTAGGAAGCTGAGGTAGGAGGATGAGAGGTTCGAAGACTGCCTCAGCAAGTAGAGCAATCCCGTTTCAAAATAAAAATAAAATAGGGCTAGTGGGTGTTACTCGGAGGTAGAATGGCACTAGATTTTATCCTTAGTACCACCAAAACAACAACAAAATTGGACCGATTCATTTTTGTACAGGTTATACACACATACTTGTTAAAAATTCAACCAAGCAGGGCGTGTTGGCGCATGCCTATAACCCCAGTACTTAGGAGGCTGAAAAAGTGAGGATTTCAGGTTCAAGGCCAGCCTTAGCAATGTGCAGCAACCTAGGAAGACCCTGTTTCAAACAAAAAATAAAAAGGGATGAGGGAGGCAGGCATGGTGGCTCATGCCTGTGATCCCAGTACGTGGGAGGCTGAGACAGGAGGATCACAGGTTTGAGGTCAACCTCAGCAACTTAGTGAGGCCCTTTGCAACTTAGTGAGACCCTGTTTCAAAATAAACCATTAAATAGGGATGGAGGTGTAGCTCAGAGGTAGAATAACCCTGAATTCAATTCCTAATACCACACACACACACACACACACACACACAATCAAATAGTAAAGATGGTATAGTAACAGCAAATCCTCTGCTTCCGCAGACCCTGAGCTCTGCTCCCCAAAGGCCGGCACGACTGGCAGCTATACATCCTTCCAGAAACACGCCCTGCTGGGAGGGCTCAAGGGCCACCCCTTTAGGTACATGAACAATCGCACACTAGACGGCTTGTAATCGACTCTTTCCCCTTTCACCAGTATGAGAGCATTCTACACGCCTGTTATTTTGTAGACATCTGCACAATATTCTGTTACTTGGAAGCCATAACTTATTTGCCAAGTCCCTGAACCAAGCACAGCTGGGCTATTTCTAGTGATCTTTTCTTGCTGTGACTAACCGTGCTGCAGGGGCTATCTTTGTACAGGCTTGTTGGCACACACGCCCGAGCGCACCCTCAGGACAAGGCCCAAGGCATGAGCTTTTCAAGGTTTGATACAGTGCTCTCTTGAGAAACTCTGAATTTTCTAAGCCTGGCACTTAATTACCTAATCCTTGTCTTTGCTCCCAAGAAACCGTGACCCTGGGATGGCAGAAATGGTGTCTGTCCTTATCTGTCCCGGCCCCTGTCGGACCCTCATACATGTTGTTGACTAAGGGGGACAAGACCGCATCAGTGAGTCCTGAGTCCCATTCAAGAGGATTCTACAGGGCCGGGGCTGAATCCTACAGCCTGAAGCCCCTCCCCGCCTCTGAACGCCAGCGGGGCAGAGGAGAACGAGAGAGGGACGGAAGGTGACCATTCGCCACGCAACTAGGCTCTGCTAGCGACCCTGAGTCTGTCCTATCTGCGAGACCCCGAGGTGTCTGCAGGGAGCCTGGCTGAAGTCTATCAGCGGCTGTGGGCGGGCCCTCTGACCACCCAGCTCCATTCACGTGCTGCTGAACACAAAGGACGAACGAGGCCGTGGGCAGGTCCATGTGGTTAGGACGGCACCCGGGCAACCTTGAATCAGAAGCCAGGGACCCCGCTGGGGGCCTGGTCACCCCTGGGCCGCCTCCCTTGGTGATCATCCCAACCCAGAAACCACTCAGCTCCCTCGACGCCATCCTCGGGGTCCCTTCCTGGGGCCCGCCCCAGGTGCCCATGGCTGGGACCGTGTGTGTGTGTGTGTGTGTGTGTGTGTGTTCCTATAGACAGCAAAAGCCCCTGCAGGACAGATGGCCAGGAGTCTCTGTATGGGGGTGACAGGACAGAGCAACGGCCCAGGAAGGGGCATGAGAGGGGCTTTCAGAGAGGGACAGAGACGTACTCAGAAACAGATGATGGAGACAGAAGCTGGAGAGGGGAGGAGAGAGAGCAAGAAGGGGTGAGATACAGAAACCTCTGGGACAGACAGAGAAGGCGAGAGGGGGAGGAAGACGCCGGGGAAGAGGCGGGCACGAGTGAGAGCTGGGACACCTGTCCCAAGCGGGGGCTCCGGGCCCGCGGCACTCACTGCGGATCTCGGCCGTGGCGTACTTGGGGATCATGGAGTCGGTGGTGAGCTCGGGGTGCAGGATGCAGCCGTGCGTGTAGGCGTCCATGGGCAGCGCGTCCAGCAGCTCGCGGTACTGCAGCACCCGCGCGTGCTGCGGGCTGCCCACCTCGGGCATCAGGGACACCACGTGCTCTGCGGGCACCGACAGGGCCGGGCTGGAGGGGCAACTGGCCCTGCCTTGGCCACCTGCCCCCCACACCCCAGAACCTCCAAATGTCATGCTGAAGCCCCGGGCCCCCTCCTTCCCAGGACTCGGCCGCTGGCAGCTGGAGATCCTAGTCATCCAGTGCCCCCCCCCCGGGCTCTGCCAGGCTTTCCCTCGCCAGGGACAGCTCCTCTCAGCCTCAGAATGTGGCCAAGCAGGGGTCTGGGCTCAGCGTGGCCTGATTTCAAGAAAGGTTAGAAACCTGGATGTTTAAAATTTAAGTCTCAATCCAGCCGGGCGTGGTGGCGCACGCTTGTAATCCCAGCGCTCAGGAGGCTGAGACAGGAGGATCACACAGGTTTGAAGCCAGCCTCAGCTACTAAGTGAGGCTCTCAGCAACTTAGTGAGACCCTGTTTCCAAATAAAGTATAAAAAAATAGGTCTGGGAGTGTACCCTGGTGATAGAAAAGCCCCTGGGTTCCACCTCCAGTACCCCCCCCCACACACACACACAAATTAAGTCTCAATCCAGGTGGTGTCTGGGCCATGCCCTTTCCCGGAGTTCAGGAGGAGTGGGTCTCTGGGGACTCAGGTGGGGCCCGCCATGGCGCTGTGGTTCCTGCGGGCCACCTGAGCGCAACATGTAGCCCCAAGGTCCCTTTTAGGAGCGGGCGGGGCCTTGCTCCCAGCCCCGGTGGGCTTCCCCAGGCTTGCCAAGCTCCGGGGCCCCTGTCTGGGCCGGGCCGCCTTACCTCCTGTGAAGGTGCGCTCCACATAGTCGATGATCTGGTCGTAGTCGCTGATGATGTTGTCGCGGTGGATGATGACGGGCACCTCCTCGCCCAGGTTGAGCCGCATGAACCACGGCTCCTTGTGCTCGCTCTGCGGCAGGCTCACGTCGCGCTCCTCGCATGCCAGCCCCTTCTCAGCGATCACCAGCCGCACCTGCAGGCGCCAGGGTCAGAGCGGGGAAGGCGGGCAGACCGGGCGGGCTCTGACCGGGCGGGCAGGGCGTGCGGGAGGGGTCAGAGGTCACACACAGGAGGGGACACTGTTGCTTGCAGCCCATTCTTGGGCGCTTGGGTGGGGGGCTTTGTCCCAGGGGCACATATCTGGAGACGGGGGAGGAGGATGTTGCCTGGTGGCTAGGGGCTGGGCTCTACACCTGGACACGCTGAGGACGGGATTCCTGGCTGCCTGAGCGTAGGCAAGTGCCTTCCGCCTCTGAGCCCGGGTTTCCTTAATTGAGAACGGAGTGTTAATAGTTCCTGTCTGGCACAGAGATGACACTTAATTTGTGATTATCGTTATCATGATCTGACACTTGTTCTGGCCTCCTGGGGTGGATCTGGCCAGGAAACACACAGAAATTCTAATCATCGTCAGAATCAAGAGTGAGATTTCCCAAGTTACTTGGGAGAACAGAGAGAGGTGGGAAATAATTTCCAACATCAGTTGAACCCTTTATTGTGCCCAAACACCTTCCCACTTGGTTGCGTGGTTGGGTGCTCACAATAGCCCCCCAGGGATTACAAGCATGCGCCACCACGCCTGGCTGGATTGAGACTTAAATTTTAAACATCCAGGTTTCCAGCCTTTCTAGAAATCAGGCCACGCTGAGCCCAGACCCCTGCTTGGCCACATTCTGAGGCTGAGAGGAGCTGTCCCTGGCGAGGGAAAGCCTGGCAGAGCCCGGGGGGGGGCCACTGGATGACTAGGATCTCCAGCTGCCAGCAGCCGCTGGGGGCAGGCAGCATCGGGAATGTTCTCTATTTTTCTTGATGAGAAAACTAAAGCCCAGAGAAGGCAAGCAAATTACCCAAGGTGACAGAGCAGGTTAGCAGCAGAATTAAAACTGGAGTCGTTTCTGACTCCCAAACCAGTGCTCCCTCCTCTGAGGGCTCCCTGTGGGGAGTCCACGGCTTGCCCTCTCCTCAGTCTTTCTTTAGGTATCTAGGGATTCCTAGCCAAACATTTGTGCGGGTGGCAGCTAACAGCCTGGAAGCTGAACATGCTGCTCCTGGCCCTGAGCTGGAAGATGGTTAGGAGTTGTCTAGCCCAGTTGCCTTCGATGTGTGGGCTGAGACTCAGAAAGGATGGCTGGTCCCAGATCCCCTAGCAAGGGGCTGATGCTGGACTCCATCCTTCCCACCTTCCAGGGGTGTCCAGGGGAGAGGGAGGGTGTCCCTGAGGGAGGCAAGGGCTGGTTCTACTGGAGCATCCATGTCCTTCCCGAAGCGGTCCTCCAGAACCTAGGCATCCTCAGCTTCCCGCCCAGACCCCAAAGAGGCAGCGCGGAGCCAGGGCAGGACCTCGGACAGCTCAAGTCCCAACCCCAGCATTCCCTGGGTGACTTCAAATTATTTCTGTGTCTCCAGCAGCAAGTCAGCGCATTAAGCCTTGTGGGATGGTGTCTGCCACACCGTGGGGTTACTAAGGTGTCCTAGGAACCTTGCATTGGACTGGGTTTTGGAGGCAGGCGGGACTTGAAGCTCAGCTGTATTGTGTCCACACTGGCTGCGCCATCAAGGCATGGGGCCTCTCTGACCTCTAGTTTCCATTAAATGAGGAACTTGATCTGCCCCTTCAAGGCTGATGTGAGGTTGAAATGGAGTGGGTGGACCGTCCCGGACAAGGAGGCTAATGCATGGGTCCTAACACTGCCATTCCTGAGCACACATGCATGCACGCGCGTGTGTGCATGAACACACTCCTCTGCACCTCTGGTTGCAGACCTAGAGCAGTCCTCCCCACCCCCAGCTAAGAGAAGCGCCCCCTTCCCATGGGTGGACCGTGAGGAGGGTAGGTGATTTATCCTGTAATTCACCCAACACTCACTCACCCACAGGGTAATCTGCTCATCAGTCAAAGGTGCATCCGCAGGTGGGCCCACGGTGCGCAGAGCCCTGGCCGAGAGCCAGGGACCCAGCCCAACATCCTGGCCAGTGATGCTCTGTGACCTTAGAGCTGCCCCGGCCCCATTCTGGGCCTCCTTCTTCTCATCAGCACCCTGAGGGGGTTGGATTCCTTGCCCAGGGTGCCCTGCAGCCCCGCCGGGAGCTGACGCTGTACTTCTAACCATGCCGGGATCGGGCTGGCTCCACCTCTGTCCTGGCAGCAGGAGGGACCAATGATCTGTCCCCGCTGGGGAGGAGCTGCTGCAGAGAGCCCGCAGCCTGGCGGCATCTGGGTGTGTGTGGGTGTGTGGGCGTGTGCAAGTGTGTGAGTGGGGGTGCATGGGTGAGTGTACGTGCGTGCTCAGGTACGGGTGAGTGTGTTAGCGTGGCTGTGAGTGTGGAGAGCTGTGCCTTGGAGAAGGAGCCAGGCAGCAGCAAGCCGTCCTTCTCCTCCTGTCTGCCTGGCATCTTTTGACCCCAGCAGTCAGACTGCCCAGCCAGCGGGCTTCTTGGGCACCCTGGGACCTCTGAATGGGTTTGGAAACAGACGTGGAACTGGGCTTTGCCCTTGGCAGGTCCAGACAGTTGGATATCCGTCCTGGCAGGACACTTGCCCCAGGGACCACCCCCTGGCCTCTGTCCTGGGGCTCCTGGCAGGCAGCCAAGGAGACTCTCACCTTTAGCTGAGCTGGGGCCAGAGCCACGTGCCCTCCCGAGGGGGAGGGGAGCCAAGAGGAAGCTGAGTTGGAGGGAAGGGCCTGCAGCCACCAGGGCCATCTGCCACCTCGGCCTCCTGGGGGCTCCACCCCCTCAGGCAGTCACCAACCCATGAGAAAGGCTGCGGTCATCTCTGGGTAAACCTCCTTCCCCCAGGGAGTCTGAGAATTGCCCACTTCATTGTGACTGGCTGGGTACCATTCGTCCTCAGCCAGGCCCTTGTTTACGTGATGTCCTGAGTGGGCATCTCTGCCCACCCAGCCGTTCAGGTTGCCATGTGACTTTGTAAATCGCTCTTGGAGTCTCTGAGCCATGGTTGGTTTGTTTGTTTGTTTATTTATTTATTTATTTATTTATTTTTATTTTGTGGTACTGAGGATGGAACCCAGGGGCATTCTACCCTGACCTTACTTTTCATTCACCCCAACCTTATTTTTAATTTTTTATTTTGAAACAGGGTCTCAATGAGCTGCAAAGGGCCTCACTAAGTAGCTGAGGCTGTCTATAAACTATGATCATCCTGTCTTAGCCTTCCAAATGCTGGGATTATAAGAGTTTGCCACCATGCCCTAAAAATGGTTTAATTTTTATTTTTTCTGGTACTGGAGATTGAGCCCAGGGGCATTCTACCTCTGAGCCTTATTTTACTGTTTATTTGGAAACAAGATCTCAGTAAGTTTCAGAGGCCTCACATTGCTGAGGCTGGCATCAAACCTACGATCCTCCTGTCTCAACCTCCCAAGTACTGGGATTCCAGGCCCGAGCCATCCATCATGCTCGGCTTCGGTGACTGTTTGTCTGTGGTACTGGGGATGGAACCCAGGGACATTTGACCTCTAAGCTGCACCCCCAGCTCTAGTGTTTATTCTTTACTTTGAAACAAGGTCTCACTAAAGTTGCAGAGGGCATCACGCAGTAGCTGAGCCTGTCCACGAACTGCGGTCCTCCTGTCTCAGCCTCCTGAATGCTGGGATTACAAGCGTGCGCCACCACGCCCGGCTTAGGGGACAGTTCTAAATAGGGTGGTCCATCAGGGCAGGCCTCTCTGAGGAGGTGACACTGGAGCAAAAGCTTGAACTAGGTGAGGATGTGGTCTGTACTGGGACCCCAGGAAGGGAGCTCCGGAAGCAGTAAGGGGCAGAGGAAACGCCTAGTGCACAGGCCTATGGCGAGGGCGTGGATGTGTTTCAGCTGGTGGTGAGTGCAGCAGGCAGGAGAGAGAGAAGGAGCAGCGCTCAGAAAGGGGCTTTAATGGAGACTCCAGGGCCAAGAGGCCCTGAGCAAATTCAGGATAGAATAGCAATGTATTTATATTCGGTAACGGAAACTGCCACCCGGCACGCGCTTCCTTTCCGGGCGTAGGTGCTAAAGCGACGCGGTGCATGCGCCTCGCTTCCACCATGGCTACGGTACCTCCGACTCGCGACTTCAAGATGACAGTCGCGGTGATGGGACCTCCACCAGGCTGGGTTACGTAAGGGATCAAGGCAGGAGCACACATATCATTATGTAACACCTTTGTTTCAAAAATATTTCGATAGCTGTATTTCAGTATGATTGGTTTCCTTTCCAAGACAGTCAGTCTTTCTCTTCTAATGTAATAATACATTTTATTTTATTCCATTAAAATCAGTATTCTGAGACGGATCCACAGGCCTTTTCTGACTTTGTCCCGACTGGAGCAAGGTCAGGACCTGCAGTAGGGCCCGAGGCCATTGTGAGGATTCTGGGTCTTTCTCCTGAGGACTGGGGAGACACAGCGGGCTTCTGAGGGGGAGGGGATAGCAAAAGGTCAAGCGCAGCAAGGCCAGGCTGGGGGCCAGGGCCCAGCAAGGCCAGGTGGAAACGGAGGCCCTCCTCTGCCTCCTTCTTGCTTTTTTTGTGGTTTGTGTTTTGGCACTGGGGATTGAGCTCAGGGCCATTCTACTTTCCAAGTTACACTCTAGCCCCTTAAAAAAAAAAAAAAAAAAAAAAAAAAAATATATATATATATATATATATATATATATATATATATATATATAAAATTAGCCAGGTGTGGTGGTGCACACTTGTAATCTCAGCATTTGGGAGGCTGAGACCAGCGGATCGCGGTTCACGGACAGTCTCAGCTACTTAGTGAGGCCCTCTGCAACTTGGTAAGATCCTGTTTCAAAATAAAGAATAAGGCGGGTGTGCTGGCGCAGGCTTGTAATCCCCACGCTTGGGAGGCAGAGACAGGAGGATCGCGCAGGTTCAAAGCCAGCCGCGCGTGCTGGCTTCGGAGACCCTGTTTCCAAATAAAAAAGTATAAAAAATAGGTCTGGGAGTGTAGCCCGGAGGTAGAAGGGCTTCCAGGAACCCCAGTACCACCAAAAATAGGGCAGGGGATATAGCTTGGAGGTCAAATGTCCTTTGGTTCCATCTCCAGACCCACAAAATATATATATATATATATATATATATATATATATATATATATATAATTTTTTTTTGGAAACAGAGTCTTGTTAAGTTGCTGAGGCTGGCCTCAAACCTGTGACCCCTTCTGTCTCAGCCTTGGAGTACTGGGAGGCACAGTTGTGTGCCACATGCCTGGCTCCTCGGCTCCTGCTCTCCTCACATCTGCCTGGTCTCAGGACTGTTGCCCCGGGGGAGCCAGACCTGGGTCCCTTACCTCTAGAGATCAAAGGCTGGTCTAGGGGCTCCCCACAGGTCCAAAACAACTCAGAACCTGAGAAGATGGGGGTAAGGGAACTCTTCCCCCCAACTCCCTCCCCGGGACTGAGGATTGAACCCCGGGGTGTTCTACTTCTGAGCTACACCCCCAGCCCTACTTTATTCTTTTTTTTTTTTTTTTTTTTTTTTTTTTTGCAGTACTAGGGATGGAACCCAGGGACATTCTACCTCCAAGCTATACCCCCAGCCCTATTTTTTATTCTTTATTTTGAAACAGGATCTCACTGAGTTGCAAAGGGCCTCACTAAGTAGCGGAGGCTGGCCAAGAACAAGCCCGCACCACCATGGCTCACCCGACCTTCCCTTCCCTTCCCTTCCCTTCCCTTCCCTTCCCTTCCCTTCCCTTCCCTTCCCTTCCCTTCCCTTCCCTCTCCTCCCCTCCCCTCCCCTCCCCTCCCCTCCCTTTCTTTCTTTCTTTCTTTCTTTCTTTCTTTCTTTCTTTCTTTCTTTCTAAACAGAGTCTCACTAAGTTGCGGAGGGCCTTGTTAAATTGCAGGGACTGAGCCGGGCGTGGTGGCGCACGCTTGTAATCCACGCATTCGGGAGGCTGAGACAGGAGGATCGTGGTTCTTGGACAGCTTCCGCTACTCAGTGAGGCTTTGCACAACTTAGAGAGACCCTGTTTCAAAATAAAGAATAAAAAATAGGGTAGGGGGTGTAGCTCAGAGGTTAAATGCCCCTGGGTTCCATCCCCAGACCTGCAAAAATAAATAAATAAATAAATAAATAAATAAATAAATAAATAAATTGCTGAGGCTGGCCGCGAACCTGCGATCCTCCTGTCCCAGCCTCCCCAGTACTGGCATTACAGGCATGCGCCACCAAAACCAGCGGGCAAGGGAACCTCAACCACTTGTACTGCAGCAGCTGGGATGGTCCTCAGAGGCTCGATGTGGTGGGAAACAACTGCACCCCCAGCAGCTCACTCCCATATCACGCCCACCGGCCAGGCGCTGTTGTGAGAGCTTTACACGTATCAGCTCCTTGCATCCCTGCAAACCCCAGAGAGATGGGTCCTAGCACCTACTGATATCTTCATTTTACAAAAGAGAAAGCAGACACAGAGACCGTATGTGATTTGCCCGAGATCGCACAGCTGGCGGGTAGCAATTTTGGTTCTTAAGAAGCTGGCAGGTTTGAGCACAGAAGAATGCATAGCGAGGAAGGGCTGTTCTCCCTGCCTGGCAGGGAAGGAGGGAGGCGGGAAGAACGCTGTATCTTTTTTCTTTTTTGCGGGTGTGGGGATGGAACTCAGGGGAATTTGACCTCTGAGCTACACCCCCTGCCCAATTTTTTATTCTTTATTTCGAAATAGGGTCTCACTGAGTTGCAGAGGGCCTCACTAAGTAGCTGAGGTTGTCCACGAACCACGATCCTCCAGTCTCAGCCTCCCAAATGCTGGGATTACAAGCGTGCGCTACCACGCCCGGCTCTTTTTTTTTTTTTTTAAACAGGGGATTGAACCCAGGGGCATTCTACCTCCAAGATACATCCCCAGCCCTTTTTAATTTTTTTTTTTTGAAACAGGGTCTAGCTAAGTTACTGTGTGATAGCCTCGAACTTGCAATCTTCCTGTCTCAGCCTCCCAAGTAGTGGGATTACAGGTGTGCACCAGTCGCAGGCGTGCGCCTGGCTTGCATCTTACGCCTAGCCCCTCTTTCCTGAAGACCCAATGGGTCAGACCGCACAGCCAGTTTGTGGGGCTGCCAGCGCTGCCTCCCCTCTCAGTCTCGGCCTCCTTGCCTTCCTGACCCCTGCTCTCACTCCTGCCCTCAGAGCGGAGGAGGCCTTGCAGAAATGCATTCAGAGCCCCCCCCAATCCTGTGCCCCAAACCTCCACCCACCGCGGCGCTTGAGAGTTCGCGGTCAGGGGCAGTTGCGTGAGGCATGGTGCTAGGTGTGTGACCGTGTGACATCATCCCACCCTCGCCAACTCCAGAAATGGGTACTGCGCTCACCCGAAAGAGCCAAGGAAAGTGAGACCTAGGCGAGACGCCCGCACGCGTCACCGGTCCCTGGGGTGCAGGGCTGGGGCGGGCCTGGCGTCTGGCTGAGGCCATGTTTTTTGTCTTTGGTTTTCTTGGTGGTGGCGGTACTGGGGTTGGAATCCAGAGGCATTCTACCTCCGAGCTATACTCCCAGCCCTTTTGTTTGTTTTGTAATAGGGTCTCGCTAGGTTCCTGGGGCTGATCTCGAATCCCGCCTCCGTCTCCCAGTGATGGGATTACAGGTGTGCGCCACCATGCTCTGAACTCCACATGTGAGCACGTCCTACATGTTGCATGCTATTCTAGGTGACTCCCTGGGTCCATTTGCCAAAACCTTGCAAGGACCCTATGGAGGAGGCTCTGTCGCTCTTCTCAATGTACAGATTGGGCAACCGAGGCACCAGAGCTCAAGCAACTTATGCAGAGCTACCTGGCTGGTCTGGGGCAAAGCTGAGCTCAAATCCCTGACTGGTCTCCAAGACTGGTCTCTGGACCTGGGGACTGTCCTGCTGTCCTCTGGGTCTAGAACAGCTCCCAGCGCCCCATGCGGCTTCCACCGCCCTGCAGGTGGGCGATTTTCTGCTATTAATAACTCAGGAGCCATTAAGGACAGGCTTCTCAGATGCTCCGCAATGGGGAGTCTCTCTGTGTGCAAGCAAGGCTCATCAGGGCCGGAGGGGAGGCAGGGAGCTTGCCTGCGGAGCTCCTGCTACACATCAGGTTCTTAGCGTACGCCTCTGTCCCCCAACGGCCCCAGCACTTCTTCAGGGGAGGATGAAAAGCCCCCTTTTCCAGATGAGAACGTTGAGGCACAGAGAGGTCAAGTGACTCCTCCAAGGTCACTCAGCCAGGCAGCAGCCAAGCCGAGACTGGAGCCTAGGACCATCCGACTGTGAGGCTGCACCACCTTTGGAATCCACCACAGGCCCTGGACAGGGGGAGGCCTTTGAGGGCAGGCAGGATGCTGACCGGGCTAGCATGGTCAGAGACTTGGTCAAAAGTAGGGTTGTGGTGGGCGGTCCTGACCCCTGAATATACTCAAGCCCTGAGCTCAAGCTGAGTAGGAAATACTCCTTGAGGCAAGCACAGGAGGCTCCCCTGGGAGACGGGATTAGAAGACCCCTTTCTCTGCCTCCTGTCCAGGTCCAGCCGCTGGGGCCTGATTCCTGAGGGTCTGGCTGGAAGAAGATGCTGGAGTCCGGAGGTCAGTCGGGTTCATCTACAACCCCCCAGCACCTCACACAGGGCCTGGCTTCAGTTGGTGTCAGCCAGTGAGTGTGGAATTTATGGACGAGTCCCAGAATGACCTTGGTTCACTCTGGCCCTCCCTTTCCTAGCACTTATTTTTAATATTTTGGTGCTGGGAAGTAAACCCAGGGCCTTGCACATGCTAAATGGAAGCTCTACCATAAAACTACACCCCAACCCCATTACCTAGCACTCTAATGACATCAAAACACCCATTATTACTATTATTATTATCATTATTATTTTATTATTATTATTATTATTATTATTATTATTATTATTATTTTGCAGTACTGGAGATTGAACCCAGGGGCATTCTACCTCTGAGCTACACACCCTGCCCTATTTTTTATTCTTTATTTTGAAACAGGGTCTCACTCAGTTGCAGAGGGCCTCACTAAGTAGCTGAGGTTGTTTGTGAAACACGATCCTCCTGTCTCAGCCTCCCAAATGCTGGGATTACAAGTGTGTGCCACCACACCCGGCTTTATAACACCCATTATTAACAGAGCCTTGGCCCATGGCCTGGCTTACCAATAGCATTATTATTATTATTATTATTATTATTATTACTACTACTACTACTACTATTATTATTATTACTACCAGTAGTAGTAGTAGTAGTAGTAGTAGTAGTAGTAGTAGTAGTATTTGTAATACTAGAGATTGAACCCAGGGCCTTCCACATGCTAGATATCTACTGTATGATTGAACTACATTCTCAGCCCTTTTTTAATTTTATTTTGAGATGGGGCTCACTAAGTTGTCCAGGCTGGCCTCAAACTTGCAACCCTCCTGCCTCAGCTTCCCCAGTAAGTGGGATTACAGATGTGCACCACTGTGCCCAGCCGCCATCAGCACTTTCATGTACCATGTCATCCCACTGTCACAATAGTCCTCTGAGGAAGGGCTGTGTTAGTGTGTTAGCCGTGTGTGTGTGTGTGTGTGTGTGTGTGTGTGTGTGTGTGTGTGTGGTGCTAGGGACTGGACCCAGGGGCATTCTACCTCTGAGCTACACCTCCAGCCCTTTCTTGTTATGTTTTGAAATTTTGAAACAGGGTCTTGCTAGCTTGCTGAGACTGGCTTCAAACCTGCAATCCTTCTGTCTCAGCCTCCCAAGTGCTGGTATTACAGAAATGCACACCACATCCGGCCTTAGCCGCACTTGACAGGTTGTAACACTGAGGCTCTGGAGAGGCCAAGGGACTTGTCCCAAGCTCCGCGGTGAGGGGGTGAGGAGATAGCTCTCTCCCACTAGGGTCCTCCTAGCCTCAAAGTCCTGAATCTTAACGGGGCTGCTCAGAGGTGATTGGCAGCACGGCTTCCTTGGCATCACCCGGTGGCCTGTTAGAAACACAGGGTTCTAGGCCTCTGTGCAAACGAACCAGAGCCTCCGGTGCACAACCCAGCAGTCTGTGCCTTAACCGGGACCGCCTGGTGCTTCTCATTCACCCTGGAGTGCGAGTGGCGCTGGCCTAGAATGCTAAGTTATGCCACCCTTCGACAGACCCGCTGTCAGCAACCCTGAGGAAGGGCTGGCGTTAGGGGTGGCTCATTCTCAGTGTCCCATTCCAGATGACGAAACGGAGTCTGGACCAAGACACAAACCCAAGCCCTTGGGTTCCAAAGCTTGTTCCCTTCACAGAATCTGTTTTTCCATCTGGAAAATTAATGAATGGGACAAAAAGATCTCAAGAGGAGGTCCCGGCACCAGGGCAGTTTAGGCCCTGAGGACCCTGCACTGGCCATGGTGCTGAAGCCGTGCCCGGCTCAGGGCAGCCGCCCGGGGTGGGTGACTGCAGACCGCATCCCTTAGACGCGCCCTGGTCTCAAGCGCAGTCCCGGGCTCGTGCCCAGAAACTGGGAGCCCCAGTGCACCAGGCTGCCCCCAGAGCCCCGGTCTGAGAAGGGTCCAAGGGGCGGGACCAGTCTGTCCCTTTAAGAGCTAAACCCAGATCTGATGGGCTGGCAGGGCTGGTTTGAGAAGCTGGATTAACTCCTTCCTTCTCAGCTCACGCTAAAGTGGGTAGCACCTGGGGACGGGCCTTCCAGCCCCAGCCAGCAGGAGGGGCGCGGAGCCGGGGCCTGGGGGGCCCTGCGGTGTCCCGGACAGCTGCGCAGGGAGGCAGCGTGCTGGACCTTGGAGAGGTTCTCCCTCTTGCCCGCAGCGTCCCCCCAAGCAGGCCGCCTTCCCCGCAGCGCTCACCCCTTCTCCGGCCTTTGTGTCTCTTCCCAGCCCCCCACCCACCCAAGGGACCCGGGTTTTCTGGGAGGGAAACACAGACCACAGATGCTTCTGGACTGGGGACTGCTCTGGGGCCCAGGCAGGGCCAGACACCTCCTGAAGAGCCCTGTGGGCCCTCTCCCGACCTGCGGGCCCTCAAGCCCCAGGCCCCCCCGCCCCCCCCGCAGTCTCCGCGCCTGGACCCCTCCCCCGCCCGGCCCCCTGCCCCTGGCGCCGCGCAGCCCGCGGGGCGCTACCTTCTGCGAGCTGAAGGACTGGGTCCAGTGGTACAGAACCAGGCTCTCCTTGGGCCAATGGGCGGGGCTGGCCGCGTCGGGCGCCTCGGGGGCCTCCACCGGCTTGGCCGCATCGCTCTCCAGCGCGGAGATGGGCCACCAGCTGCAGTTGGTGGGGGTCAGGTTGTTGGGGGTCGCCATGGCGGCCCGGAATGCGAGGAGCGAAGAAGGCGGCTCTGGCGGCGGCGCCTCTCGCTCGCCCAGCATCACATGGCCTTGGGAGCCGGCCCTCTCCTTCCCTCCCTCCCTCCCTCCCTGCCTCCTTCCCTCCCTTCCCCGAGAATGTCATTACTCACTGAGCGGTGGGGGAGGGGCCAGGGGATCCCGGGAGCGCCATCCTCCTCCTCCTCCTCCTCCTCCTCCTCCTCCTCCTCCTCCTCCTCCTCCTCTTCCTCCCCCTCTTCCTCCTCCTCCTCCTCCTCCTCCTCCTCCTCCTCCTCCTCCTCCTCCTCCTCCTCCCCACTTAGGCCCGCCCCTGGCCCGCACCTAAAAGCTATGAGTCCTCTGTGGGCTCCTTGGAAGGGCAGAGGAGCCCCAGGGAAGTGGGCCATGCCCCCCGGAAAGCTCAGGTCTGGCCAGGCACCTGCCAAAGAGTCCACCCTTATAAGTGCGTCCACACCTCTCAGTCCTCCAAGAGGGATGAACTGGCGCTTAGGATCTATTGTTTCCTAAAATTAGTGCCTGCAAACTGTCTGCGACACTGTTACTATTGTCTAACCTTTTCCCTAAAGGGTCTCTAAGGGCAGAAGGAAACGAACCATGATTTCTTTCCCAAATGCATGGCCCTTGCTGGGTGCCCAGGCACTGCCCTGGGCCTTTACACTGCCAGGCCCTCAAGAGAATCCTCTTAGGCTCCTTTTACAGAGGAGGAAACCAAGGCACCCAGAGGCTCAGTGACCTTGGGCAAGGTCACCTCTCTACTAAGTAGTGGAGCTGAGATTCAAACCCAGGCAGCCTGGCTCTGAGTCTGTGCGTTTACCAGAAAGCTATGATTTGGTCTGAAGGTAAACAACGGCAGGCAAGCATCCGTCAGCCCTGGCATTTTACACGCACCGTCTACTTTCATCTGCACAATAATCGCTTTTCCCCAGTGAGGAAGGTGAGGCTCAGAGACCCACCGCCCCAAGGTCACACCTGCACCCAGGAGACCAATCAGGAGCCCATTTTGCCCTGGTCCCTGGCACAGTGCCCTTGCTATTGGCTGTCTTAACCATCCGTGGGAACTTTGCATAGAGTTCTTTAAGGCGCCCATGCTTCCCTTACTAGAACATCATTTGACCATTGAGCAAATACAGAAGCCGACCTTGAAACAGTAGCCGTAACACAGCCCCTAGTGTTTAGTGTTTAACAAGGGGGAAGTTGGGAGAAATGTGTCACTAGGCAATCCTGTCCCATGAACATTACGAAAAGGAGCTACGTGAGCTAGGGTGGCGAGGTGAGCGGGCATGATGCGCACACCTGGCATCCCGGTACTCGGAGGTTGGGACAGGAGAATCGCAGGTTCGAAGCCAGCCTCCAACAATTAACCTCCCCCATTAACCTAGCGAGACCCTGTTTCGAAAAACAAAAACAACAACAACAAAAAAATAGCCGGGCGTGGTGGCAAGGCACATGCTTGTAATCTCAGTACTTGGGAGGCTGAGCCAGGAGGATAACAGGTTTGCAACCAGTCTCAGCAACGTAGTGAGACCCTCTTTCAAAATAAAGAATAAAAAAATAGGGCTGGGGGGGTATAGCTTCGAGGTAGAATGCCTCTGGGTTTCATTCTCACTTCTACAATATATAAATACATAAATACATATATAAATAAATAAGCAAGCCAGCCAGGCGTGGTGGCACACGTTTGTAACTCCAATACTTGGGAGGCCAAGCCAGGAGGATCACAGTTTCACGGCCGGTCTCAGCTACTTAGTGAGGCCCTCTGCAACTTAGCGAGACCCTGTTTCAAAATAAAGAATAAAAAAATAGGACTGTGGGTGTAGCTCAAAGGTAGAATGCTCCTGGGTTCAATCCCTAGAACCACAAAGAAATAAATAAATGGGCTGGGGTTGTGGCTCAGAGATTAAACATGCCAGGCTTCAATCCCTAGTATGTATGTATGTATTATGTATGTATGTATGTATGCATGTATGTATGTATGTATGTATAAATAAATAAAGTGATCCTGTGGGGTCATCATTCTGTATGTGGCCCGTTCTTGACCAGATACTCCTCTGCAGTGCATGGCTGTAAGTGTAATCAGGAAGGCCAGCTTCTCAGTTTGGGACTCAGGACTCTCTCTCATGCTATCAGCATGGCTCATAAGGAATCTGCGTCCTTTTTTTCTACTAGGTAGCAAAAATAACGTGGCCCATGGTTTTCCCTTTTTGCTTTGGCTTCTAGGAAACTTGAAGCTACATTTTCTATGAACTCCCAGTTGTTTCATTAGTTTCCTTGGTTCAGAGATTCTGTCAGCCTTCCTTCCTGTTCCTGCTTTCGTGTGTGTGTGTGTGTGTGTGTGTGTGTGTGTGTGTGTGTGCGCGTGCGTGTGTGTGTGTGTGTTACTGAGGATGGAGCCCAGGGGCATTCTACCTCTACGCTACACCTCCTGCCCTTTTTATTTTGGAAACACAGTCTCACTAAGCTGCTAAAGTTGGCCTCAAACCTGTGATCCTTCTGTCTCAGCCTCCTAAGTACTAGGATTACAGGTGTGTGCCACCAGGCCCAGATCTTAAGTGTCTTTTAATTTAGAATGCCCCCCCCCAAACATTATAAAGAGACCGGACCAGCTGCCTAATACAATGTCCCACTCCGGGACTTCTCCCATTGCTCATGTGTCCTGAAGCTTCCTGGACTCTTCCTTCTGTTCCTTATAAACTAGTATCTAGATGCCAAGGACGGATTAGAATTAGCTTACCCCTGCTGGTGCAGGAATTCGGGGGCTACTTCCCAGCAGGTGCGGTGTGCCTCCCTCTGCAGCTCCTGTGCGCACGGTGAGAGGTGCCCCTTGTCGCACGCACGGTGATGCTGAGTTTGACCCTGGGCGGAGGTGGCAATCGCATCCTTCGGGGGGGTGGGGGGGAGACCCATTTCTCCTCTCCCAGCAAGCGCCTGGACTGATTCGGCAATGGGGTTGTAAAATCATGATTTCTAATTTTGTCCTTTTATCTGCACTTCTTAGCCAGCATTCTTGACTTGAACTTCATTAATTGAGTGAAGCTGACCATCCTTTCAAATGTTTAAAAGCCATTTTAATTTCTTTCCCCGGGAGAGTGTCTGTGCTTCTGTGGAGAGCCCGGCAATTACAGCACAGTCAGTTGGCCAAGAGCTGTGACACGGACAGAAAGGGGTTTGGGAGAGCCAGGGAGGAATATATGAAGAAAGGGTGCTTCTTTCTGGGAAAATCCCTACTCTTTTCTTTTCTTTCTTTCTTTCTTTCTTTTTTTTTTTTGTGGTACTAGAGATTGAACCCAGGGGCATTCTACTTCTGAGCTATACCTGCAGCCCTATTTTATTCATTTTTCATTTTGAAACAGTCCCCAGTCCAGAGGGAGGGGCACTTTTATATTTATAAGCATTCTCTCTCTCTCTCTCTCTCTCTCTCTCTCTCTCTCTCTCTCTCTCTCTCTCTCTCTTGTGGTACTGGGTATGGAACCCAGGGGCATTCTACCTCCAAGCTACACCCCCGAGCCTATTTTTTATTCTTTATTTTGAAACAGGGTCTCACTGAGTTGCAAAGAGCCTCACTAAGTGGCTGAGGCTGGCCTTGCACCTATGATCCTCCTGTGTCAGCCTCCCAAGTGCTGGGATTACAGGCGTGCTACACCATACCCAGCGAGAATGCTTAGCTGGGCGTGGTGGCACACCTCTGTAAAGTCTCTATTCCACGGGTTTTACTTATTATATACATATACAGTAAGTATATATGTATATAAACATATATATTTTTGGTACTGGGTATTGAACCCAGGAGCATTCTGCCTCCAAGCCACACACTCCCATTTTTTTGTGGTGTTGGGAATGGAACGCAGGAATATGCTACCTTTGAGGTATACCCCAGCCCTATTTTATTTTATTTTGTTTTGTTTTATTGTGGTACTGGGGAGAGAACCCAGGGGCTTTCTATATCCGGGCTACACTCCCAGACCTATTTTATATTTTATTTGGAAACAGAGTCTCACTAAGTTGCTGAGAGCCTAAGTTGCTGAAGCTGGCTTCGAACCTGCACGATCCTGCTGTCTCAGCCTCCCAAGTACTGGGATTACAAGCGTGCGCCACCACGCCCAGCTCCTATTTTATTTTTTTATTTGGAGACAGAGCCTCACAAAGTTGCTAAGAGCCTCCTTAAGTTGCCAAGGCTGGCTTTGAACCCGTGATCCTTCTGTCTCAACCTCACAAATAGTAGGATTACAGGCATGCACCACCCACCACACCTGGTTCCATCCCAGAATTTTAGACAGTCTCTTGGTTCTCATTTCTAGAACACTGACTTCATTCATTAGATATGGTCCTGATTCTCAGAGGTGATGTTATTTTTTATTTTTTATTTTTGGTGGTACTGGGGTTCCTGGAAGCCCTTCTACCTCCGGGCTACACTCCCAGACCTCTTTTTACATTTTATATTTGGAAACAGGGTCTCCTAAGCCAGCGCGCGCGGCTGGCTTCGAACCTGCGCGATCCTCCTGTCTCTGCCTCCCAAGCGCGGGGATGACAAGCGTGCGCCACCACGCCCGGCAGAGGTGATGTTATTTTTAAGACTTTGAAGGCAGGGCATGGTGGCACACACCTGTAATCCCAGTACTTGGGAGGCCGAGCCAGGATGATGTCAGGTTGAGCGACCAGCCTCAACAGTGTAGTGAGACTCTCGGCAACCTAGGAAGACCTTATTTCAAAGTGAAACATTAAATAGGGCTGGGGATGTGGTTCAGAGGTAGAACTTCCCTGGGTTGAATCCTCATTATCACACACACACAAAAAACCCCAACAACATAAATCATGGGTTCTCCTGGGTATGACGGTGCACAGCTATAATCCCAGACAGGAAGATCACATGTTTGAGGTCAGCCTCAGCTCCTTCATGAGGTCTTCCACAACGTAATGAGATCCTGCTTCATTAACGCCTGTGCCGGCCGTGGTAGCTCATGCTTATAATTCCAGTACTTGGGAGGCTGAGAAGGAAGATCATAGGTTCAGAGTCAGCCTCAGAAACACAGCAAGGCTCAGCACCCTGGTGAGACCCTGTTTCCAAGTAAAGAAATAAAAATAATGATTCCGGCATGGTGGCACATGCTTGAAATCCCAGTTCTTGGGAGGCTAAACAGGAGGGCTGCAGGTTCGTGGCCAGCCTCAGCTACTTAGTGAGGCCCTTTGTAAGTTAGTGAGATCCTGTTTCAAAATAAATAATAAAAAAATAGGTCTGGGGATGTAGCTTGGAGGTAGAAAGCCTCTGGGTTCAACTCCCAAATAGGGCTGGAAGTGTAGCTCAGAGGTAGATTGCCCCTGGATTGAATTCCTAGTTCTGGAAAAAAAAAAAAAAAAAGAAAAGAAAAAAAAAAAAGAAAATCCACAGGTTGAGCCCGGTGTGACAGTACATACCTATAACCCCAATATTTGGGAAGCTAAAACAGGCAGATCACAGGCTCAGGACAGACCGCAGCTACCAAGGCTCTCAGCAACCCATCAAGACTCTGCTTCAAAACAAAAAGTAAAATAGGACTGTAGCTCAAAGGCGGAATGTCCCTGGGTTTGATCCCTAGTACCAAAAAACAAAACAAAACATAAACAAGTGCCTGCAGGTTAACCAGACTTCCCGGAGTCCACTCTGAGAATTAGCAGCTCCTTTCTAAGGGCTCATTTTGGAAGGATGGAAGACTCGGTCCCCTATCCGGCCGCCTCATCTTCCCTTCCATCCCACCCACCTCTCAAAGCTGCAGGGCCTTTCTGGTGTTGCTGGCGTAGCCTGTCCTCCAAGGTCTGGGCCTTGCTGCCCCCCTGCTGTGGCCATCTGTTCCTGGGCTCTCTGCTGGAAGGTCTGGGCATGTGCGTGGTGTGATGAACCGGCGTGGGGCCGGGGGCCCCTCCTGCCAGGGCAGGACCCACAGACTGGTGCAGCGGCCCGGGGACTGGGTACTTTGTCCAAAGACCCAAAGGTCTTTAGATAGCAGGCCGGAGAAAATGACAGACTTGTTATATGAGGTTCTGGGCCAATAGGGGAGGTCGACAGGGCAAAGGCGTTTCAAAGAAGCAGGGAGGGGCTGACTCAGAGAATCCTGAGCTTCCCGTTCCCAAGGTCCACAAGCAACCTCTGGGTCCGGTGTGAGCTTGACGCAGCCTCCTCTAAGACGGGCAGGCAGGGTCACACAGTCAGAGTGGCATGGGGAGCCAGGGAATCTGGGGCACCGCTGTGGCAGGTTCAGGCTGGCGGGGAATTCGCCTCCAGGTTGAGCTCTCCTTGTTGGTGAGTTTCAGGGAGTCAGTGATGGGCCTCCTTTTGAATTCAGGCCCCGGCATGGGGTCCCGCCTGTAATAGCAGGGTTCAATAGGATTGTGTTGACTTCCCTATAGTTGGTTGAAGCCAGGTGTGGTGACTCACACCTGTCATCCCAGTATGGGGGAGGCTGAGACAGGAGGAAGGAAATTGGAGGATAGCCTCAGCTACTCAGTGAGGCCCTTTGCAATTCAGTGAGACCCTGTTTCAAAATAAAGAATAAAAAATAGGGCTAGGGGTATAGCTTGGGGGTAGGATACCCCTGGGTCCCATCTGCAGTACTGAAAAAATATAAATATAAATAAAAAGGGCTGGGGGTGTAACTCAGAGGTAAAATTGAAACAGGGTTTCTTGAGAAGAAACTCAGCGTTTCCTTACCGGATTCTTGTCTGCAGTGAGCGAAGAATGACACCCGCAGACCACAGGAAGGGGAATAAAAGGTTTATTGGAAGCAACAAGAAATAGGAAAAAGTGGCCAAACCCCCCCAAGGGCTATCGGGGCTCTGGTGTCCAGCAGCTGCTTTCAGGTCACTACCTGAGTGTAGCCCAGGCCAAGTGCCTTCAGTTGCAAACTGCTTTCTCCCAAAGTCCACGCGATCTGCCAGAAAAGAAGTGCAGGTCACCCCTAGGGGCCTTGGTCGGCCTTGATGTCCAGCAGAGGCCTTCAGGTCACTAGCCAAGTGTAGTGTAGCCCAGGCCAAGTGCCTTCAATTGCGCCCCACCTTCTCTCAAAGCTAATGTGACCTGAGAGAGAGAGAGAGTGAGAGAGAGAGAGAGAGAGAGAGAGAGAGAGAGAGAGAGAGAGAGAGAGAGACAGAGAGAGAGAGAGAAGCTCCCCAACGGGGAGGGGTTCCCAGAGTGGGTAACCATCCTGGTGGCTGGTCTAGGGGTTTATATATGTCTGCATGTCCTCTGTTGGTTGGAGTCTGAGAAGCAGCTCTCAGGATTTGCACAGGGTATTTGCATGTCCTTTGAAGGGTCTCCTTTCAGTAGGAGTGTCAGACTTGCTTCAGTGATGTCTCCTGGGTTTGTTGATTAGTAAACAGATGGTTTTGTAAAGCTTTGGTCATTCTTATCTCTGAACCTTGGAAGAGCTGGTCTCTTTTAGGAGCCTTGGAAGTTAATTAGTATTCGTTGCCCCTCAGGAAATTAAGTTTTTCTACGGAGGCCTCTTCCCTATCTGCCTACTTCCTATCTACCTCCTCAATCCAAAAATAAATTAAAAATTAAAAATAAAAAGGGTTGGGGTGTAGCTTGGAGATAGAAATGCCCCTGAGTTCAATTCCTAGAAAACACACACACACACACACACACACACACACACACACACACACACAGAGTTGGTTGAAAATAAGTATTAATTATTAATCCTTTGTTTACAGTCTTACTGGTAATTACTGTGCACTAGTACCCTTTTATGTGCTTTAAGGTATTTTGTGTTCATAATTTCTGCATTTTTCTTATTTTCTCTCTGTTTTTCTTCATCCTTTTTGTATCTGTGTTGCATTCCTTGTAACAACAAAACAATTAAAATATCCTAAATGGCCCACAAGGGGGTTTGTTAAATCAAACTTAGCTAAGCAAGTAAAGAAGTTGGCAAAGAGTATTACAAAACAAATCCATAGACTGGCACAGGGGTCCATCCATGGACTTGGGAGGCCGAGACACAAGAATCACAGGTTCGAGGCCAGCCTCAGCTACTTAGCAAGGCCCTCGACAACCTAGTGAGACCGTTTCAAAATGAAAAATAACAATAGCTCAGAGATAGGGTGCCCCTGGGGTGTACCCTCAGTGCCCCCCACAAGTCCGTATATTGGTAAGTAAACTGAGAGGTTGCAAAATTGCTTTCTGAGCCAGATGTGGTGGTGCACACCTACAATCCCAGCACTTGGGAGGCTGAGACAGGAGGATTGCAGGTTTGAGCCAGCTTCAGCCTCTTAGCAACACTCTCAGCAACCTAGAAAGACCTTGTTTTGAAATAAAAAGGACTGTGGATATAGCTGAGAGGTAAAATGTTACTGGATTCAACTCCCAGTGTGGGAACACAAGAAGAGGAATCTTTCCCAGCCTAAGGGTTTGGTTAAGAAAATCTCCTTCACACTATATAACAAGTCTCCCTATATAGCAATAGGACATAATGTAGAATAGTAGTGTATAAAGTTAGAATAGGAATGTAGCAGTTTGTATAAGCAATGAATGGAGCGAGCAATGAATTGAATAAATGGGCAAACTTCTTACTTCTGTTATAACCTGCTTAAGACCCTGGCTGAGGTACCGGAGATAAGTGTCAAGAGACAGCCGTTTGTCCAAGCAGAGGAGATAGCCATTTGTTTTAGACAGGGGTGATACGAAAGGAATGTTGGAAGCCATAAAAGTTATCTGACGGGAAACATTTGCCAGCTAGGGGCGGCTCCTGAAGTAGGGGCGCACATCCCCCCATAGGGAAGACAAAGGAGACCCTTGGCGGGCAATGACGTGGGGAGGAAGCTCTGTGAAACCATTTGCTGTAATTCAAATGGATGTGTGATTGCTTTAAACTTAGTGGTTGTGCCTGTTTGCCAGTTTAATTGATTGGATGTATCTTTCTCGGGCTTCTCCTTGGGGGGCTCTGGTGTGTGTGCCCACCCCCTACTCCGGCTATAAAGTTAGAGGGAACCAGAGGCTAGGGGCCGCCGGACCGCGACTGACTCCCCCTCCCCACGGGTGAGTGCCGTCGATCCGGGAAGGCCCCTTGCCGGTGAGGAACATGCTGCAGCATTAAACCCTGCTTGGAATTACATCCCTTGTGTATTCTCCGTTATTTGGGAAGGTGGGCAAATCTCAAACTCTTCACCAGTACCACAAAAAAGTTACTTTGTCGTAAAATCCCATTAAAAATCTTCTTTATTTTTTTTATTTTTTGCAGGTCTGGGGATGGAACCCAGGGGCATTCGACCTCTGAGCTACACCCCCTGCCCTATTTTTTATTCTTTATTTTGAAACCAGGTCTCACTGAGTTGCAGAGGGCCTCACTAAGTAACCGAGGCTGTCCGCGAATCGCAGTCCTCTGGTCTCAGCCACCTGAATGCTGGGATTACAAGCCTGCGCCACCATGCCTGGCTAAAAACTTTAATATATATAGAACTAGAAAATACTTAAGCCGGGCATGGTGGCGCAGGCTTGTAATCGCAGTACTTGGGAGGCTGAAGCAGGAGGATCATAGGTTCAAGGACAGCCTCAACGAGTAGTGAGACTTTTTTTTTTGCGGGTCTGGGGATGGAACCCAGGGGCATTCGACCTCCGAGCCACACCCCTTCCCTATTGTTTATTTTTTATTTTGAAACAGGGTCTCACTGAGTTGCAGAGGGCCTCACTAAGTAGCCGAGGCTGTCCGCGAACCGCGATCCTCCGGTCTCAGCCTCCCGAATGCTGGGATTACAAGAGTGCCCACCGCGCCCGGCTAATAGTGAGACTCTTACCAACCTAGCAAAACCCTGTTTCCATATAATTAATTTAAAAATCAGACTGGGGTGCAGCTCGAAGGTGGAATGCCTCTGGGTTCAATCCACAGTTTTAAATAGGGCAAGGGGGTATAGCTCAGAGATCGAATGCCCCTGGGTTCCATCCCCAGGCCTGCAAAAAATAAAAAATAAAAAAAAGATTTTTAATGGGATTTAACCAAAAAGTAACTTTTTTGTGGTTAAAAAAAGGAAGGAAGGAAGGAAGGAAATGCTTAAAACGGTGCTTCTTGTTTGGGAGCGAGTTTGAATCTCTGTGTAAACTGAAGAAGTAAAAACCCCAACCCAATCCCACAGATTTAACGGGCCTAGGGGGTTCATTCTCCAAAACACCACCCATTAATCCAGGTCAAGAGCAGACTGTCTGTCTGTAAGGATCCAGCCAAGTCTCCAATGGCGCGGTGTTGGGGCGGGTGGGATTTATAGCTGTTCTTTGGGTGTGCCTGCATCCGCTTTTGGGGTGCCTGCATCCTCTCCCTACAGCCCCACCAATGTTCTGAGCATCCATGACTTACAAATGAGAAAAGCTAGCACCCAGGAACGGGAATTATTCCAAATGCTAAATCTCAAACTCATTTTTTTTGTTTGTTTTTGTTTTTGCTAACTTTATCTAATTGGCACTGTTTTTGAGAAAATTGCATTAAAAACCAGGAGCCAGGGTGGTGGTACGCGCCTATAATCATGGTACTTGGGAGGCAGAGGCAGGGGGATCGCAGGTTCGCAGCCAGCCCCTGCAATTTAGTGAGACACAATCCCTAGTAACAACAAAGAAGGAAGGAAGGAAGGAAGGAAAGGAGGGAGGGAGGGAGGAAGGGAGAAAGACAGGAAGGAAGGAAGGAAGGTGCTTCCAATAACAGTTAGTGAGGAAGCTGAGGCCCAAGAAGTGTTATACTCAGCCGGGCGTGGTGGCGCACGCTTGTCATCCCTGCGCTTGGGAGGCGGAGACAGAAGGATCGCGCAGGTTCGAAGCCAGCTGCAAGCACTGGCTTAGGAGACCCTGTTTCCAAAATGAAAATGTAAAAAAAATAGGTCTGGGAGTGTAGCCCGGAGGTAGAAGGGCTTCCAGGAACCCCAGTACCACCAAAAAAAAAAAAAAAAAGAAAAGAAAAGAAGTGTTATACTCAGAGTCCGGGACCCCAGGGGGAGAGAGACCACCACCACACACAATAATGCAAAAAACCAGACAGGGGTTTATTGGGGAACTAGCTGGAGTTAGGGTCCAAGTCCAAGTCCCTCCACTGCAGTGGAGTCTAGACAAGGACCCCGAGTCTTTGTTTCAAGGCAGTTTTATACATTTCAGCCACTCGGGCTGTGATTTACAAAGGAATTATCTTTCGACCAAAAGGAATCTTTGCTGCTGTTATCACAAGCAAGGACAGGATACAGGTGCCTCCCATTTGGTTCGTGCCTCCCGGGGTTGGTTGGGAGTTTTTCATCCTGACCCAGGTGCCAAAACTGGCGCTTGACTGTTAGTTGTATTCCCGGGAAACTGAAACTTAGGCCTAGTGTGTTTCCTGTATGGATGAAGCCTGTCATGGTCCCGCTTTGGTCCTACAGGAGGTCAAGTGATTTATCTGTCCCTGGTGCAGGTAGCAGGACAGTCCCAGAATTCAGACCCTTCCCTGGGTCTCCCCGCCCCATGGGCCTCTTGCTGCTGGCTCTCACGAGGTCAGCAATGCTGGGAGTCTCAGGTACCCGTGGCCTCGCAGCCTGGACACTGTATTCCACCGGCCAGATTTGAGTGGACATAAGAGAGTGGAGATAGCCCTGACACCAGACAGGCTTCACAACCCTTCGCCTTACTGGAAAAGCACGCTGGGCTGCCCACCAGCCTCGCACAACTGCTGGCAGATGTTGTGTCTCCAGCCCCAGGGCCAGCAGATGTCCACCCACTTTGAAAGCTGGCTGTTGGATGATTTAGCTTCATGCCCTTCGCAAAGGCTGCAGACAAGCCTGTACCATTTCTGCACGTGGGATGCCTTCTTGGGCACATCCAGGTCATACCACCAGCCCCCAAGGACACTGACTCCAGGCTGGCTCTGGCACTGGCTGCTCGGGAGTCCTTGCTGTGCCAGGTGGGGTGAGCACTGGGCTCCTCTCCACTGCCAGCCGATGGACCCAGTGGAGGGAAAGCCGAGGCCTCAGCTCCGCATGGCAGCAGGGAGGGGCTCGCTCATCAGCACAAGACCTCAGCAGGAAGTTCACTGGGGAATGCAGCTCAGACTCCAGGCTGAGACAGGAGCAGGAGGGTTTTCTTCTGGTGTCTGGGCAGATGAGTCCCTGGTGGGTATTAGGAGTGCTCTAAGGTTAGCTGTGGGATACACTCTGGTGTCTCTGGGCTAAGAGGATTCCAAGAGACAGGTCCTGGATCCCAGTGTGCACCATAAGGTTATCTTGAAAAAGCAATAGAGAAACCCTGAAGGCCAGAGAAGGACTTGAACTGGAAGTTCTTCTGGCATCTCAAGGCTCATACATGACTTCTTCCTAAACCTCAGAAGGGGACACAAGTAGGAACATACGTATACAATTCAGCCTTAAGACCAGACTGCATAGCCAGGCGTGGTGGTGCATGCTTGTAATCCCTGTTCTTGGAGGTAGAGACAGAAAGATCACAGGTTCGAAGCCAGCTTTGGCAACTTAGCGAAGCTCTCAAGCAACCTAGTGAGATCCTGTTTCCAATAAGAAATAAAAAGCCAGGCATGGTGGTGCACGCTTGTAATCCTAGCATTTGGGAGGCTGAGATAGGAAGATCGCAGTTCGCGGACAGCCTTAGCTACTTAGTGAGGCCCTTTGCAACTCAGTGAGACCCTGTTTCAAAATAAAGAATAAGAGCTGGGTGTGGTGGCGCACGCTTGTAATTTCAGCGCTTGGGAGGCTGAGACAGGAGGATCGCACAGGTTTGAAGCCAGCCTCAGCTACTTAGTGAGACCCTGTTTCCAAATAAAATATAAAATAGGTCAGGGGTGTAGCCCCTGGGTTCTATCCCCAGTAACACACACACACACACACACACACACACACACACACACACACTAAAAAATAGGGCTGGGGGGTGTAGTGAGGAGATAGAATGCCACTGGGTTCCATCCCTAGTACCGCAAAAAAAAAAAAAAAAAAAAAAAAAAAAAAAGGCTGTGGATGGAGTTCGGTCTTAGAGGGCCCCTGGGTTCCATTCCCAGTCTGTCAAAATAAATAAACTAGCCGGGCGTGGTGGTGCACGCTTGTAATCCCCGCGCTTGGGAGGCAGAGACAGGAGGATCGCGCAGGTTCGAAGCTAGCCGCGTGCGCTGGCTTAGGAGACCCTGTTTCCAAATAAAAAATGTAAAAATAGGTCTGGGAGCATAGCCCGGAGATAGAAGGGCTTCCAGGAACCCCAGTACCACCAAAAAAAAAAAATAATAAATAAATAAATAAATAAATAAACTACAGTGAAAAGGGCAGGTGTTCTAAGTCAGCGATATAATGCTTGCTTAAACACACGAGGCCCTAGGTTTGATCCCTAGTCTGTGTCACACACACAGAATTAAAGAAGAATTCATGCTCATTATAACAAATTCAATAATACATAAAAACTAAAGAGGCCCAAAATACAAATTTCAAACTACCAGACTGGCAAGATGAAGGAGAGTGATAGGAGCCGGAGCGAGCAGGGCTTCTCAGAACGGCTGCCATGATGTGCTGCGGGGCGTCCTGTGCACCACAGAGGCTGAGTGGCTTGCCAGGCCTCTACCCCTAGGTGTCCACAGCGCCTCCGTTGCCATCTCCAGGTCGTGACAACCCCGATGTGCCTCTAGGCTTTGCCAAAGCTCCCCGAAGGCGCAGAGCACCCCAGATGAGATTGATGGTAGGTGTTGGAAAACGTCCCCTAAAGAGCTCCTTTGCTAATATTTGGAGATGACGCAATTGAGTCGCGAGGGATGTAATCCTATTGGTGGAGAAATCCGTGGTAACGGGTTTATGTGGGGTGTAGGGTGTGGTTGGAGGAGGTCCTGGGGTGCGACCTTGGACATTATATGTGGTTCCCTCTCCCCTTGTTCGCACTCTTGCTTCAGACTCCATGATCTGAGCACAGCCCATGTGCTCCCCTCTGTCCTCCTCCGGCTGCCATGCCCGGCCTTACCTGGACTGCGGAACCCCAAACCAGAAGAAAATAAATCTTCCTAGCCGGGAGTGGTGGCGCACGCTTGTCATCCCAGCATTCGGGAGACCGAGACAGGAGGATCGTGAGTCTCGGACAGCCTCAGCTACTACTGAGTGAGGCCCTTTGCAATTTAGTGAGGCGCTGTTTCAAAATAAAAAACAAAAAATAGGGCTGGGGGTGTAGTCGGAGGTAGAATGCCCCTGGGTTCCATCCCCAGTACTGGGAAAAAAAAAAATGGGGCTGAGCTTGTAGCTCAGAGGTGGAATGTCCCTGGGCTCAATCCCAAGTAACACACACACACACACACACACACACACACATAGACACATTTCCAAATATGGGGTAGGATCTTATGTAACCTAGGAGCCAGAGGGGAGTGATGACTCAAATTCAACCTGATTCCATTAGACTGAGAGAAACCAGCAAAGTCCCGACCACTAGGCTTAGAGGGACCACGACCTGTTCAGTATGAAAGATACCAGGTTTCTCCAGGGATCTGTGGCAACGGACTAGCAGGACACTGGACACAGGTGTGGACTGAGGAGACTGGGCTGGAGATCCAGGCAGGTGCCAACCGCAGGCGCTGCCTGAGGCTGCGGGACCTTTCTTGTTTCTGCCTGTCCCCCCTTCCTCTGTCTAGCAGCACCCCATCTTTTCTTTTGTGGAACTACACAGTCTTTCCACACAGTCTTGGTGAGTCAGCATGCTCCATCATCCCAAAAGGGGCACATCTGCCAAGATGGCTGTGAAGAATGTTTACTGAGATGAGAACCAGTGTGTTTCTGTTACTGATAATTCCTAATTATTAGTTGGCAGGCTGCTCCTCAGCTTCCAAGCAATGGCCTTTCTTGTCCATCTCTGAGGTTAGAATTTGGTTTTTCTTGAGTCCACAGTGAGATAGCAGCTTAAAAACCTGGTTTTGGAGCCCGGCGAGGTGGCACACACTTGTAATCCCAGCGTTCGGGAGGCTGAGACCGGAGGATCGCGGTTGGCGAACAGCCTCAGCTACATAGTGGGGCCCTTTGCAACTCAGTGAGACCCTGTTTCAAAATAAAGAATAAAAATAGGGCCGGGGACATTGCTTGGAGGCAGAGCGCCCCTGGGTTCCATCCCCAGTACCGTAAAAATAAATAAATAAATTAATTAATTAATAAAATAAAATAAAAAAATAAAAAGCAAACCTGGTTTTGCCAAGCATAATGGAGCACATCTGTAATCCTAGTACTTAGGAGGCTGAAATAGGAAGATCACAGGTTTGAAACCAGCCTCAGTAATTTAGCAAGGCTCTCAGCAACTTAGGGAGACTGTGTTTCTAAATAAATAAATAGATAATAAATAAATAAATAAGTAAATAAATAAATAGGGCTGGGGGTGTACTTCAGAAGTAGACCACCCTTGGGTTCAATGTAAAGCAACACACACACACACACACACACACACACACACACACGGGTTTACTAATTTCCAAAATCTTCCCTCTGCCCATCAAGTGCACATGGGATGAGACGGTAGATTTTCTACAAATCAGAGGGTGGAGATGACAGTCTGGGATGACGGACGACCCCCCACCCCCAGCAGGAAGGGCGAAGGCCGGCGGAGCTGCAGAGGCAAGACCAGAGTTCAGAGTTCTGTCTCGGAGTGGCCTCCTCGAAGGTCACCCACCCCCATGGCTCTGAGAGGCCACAAGGCTGACCTGGAGGACGCTGGTGCCCGGGCACAGCACCGGCCTCCTGGTCACAGAACCCTGCTGACACACAGGCTGTAGAGCAGCTCTGGGAGATGGCATGGCTGGCAATAGCATCTCCTGTTTCCTCCTGACCTGTGGGTGCCACGTGGTGACCTGGAAGTGCCCTCGTGCCCCAGTGACGTGCTAGGAGACAGGTGGAGAAAGGCCGGGTGATGAGATGTGTGGCAACTCTTGGGATTCTAAGCAGGTCAGTGTCAGGGTTATAGTGGTTCCACTATAATCAAACGGCCCAGGGACAGTCCTGAGTGGCCACTCAGCAGCGGAGATGGCAAAGGGCAGGTTCAGCCTCTGAACTCCCAAGCTCATCTGCCACCCCTGGAGGGCGTCCGGGAGCTTGCACAGAGGAGGAGAGAGGAGAACCCCTCAGGTCCGACACAGCAGAACCGCGCTGTAAATGGAGGGGCTGAACCCCCCAGCGTTGGAGAGTGGAAGTGTGAGGGGCAGATGAGGTCCGCTGAGTGCAGAGGACCTCGCTCAGGGTGTTCTTAGACCCCGGGCAGTGGCAGGTAAGCTGTGACCCCAGTACAGGAGCTCAAGTTCAGAGCTTGTCTCCTGGGAACTTGAATCTTGGACAGAAGGGCTCATGTGTCAGGGTAAGCTCTTCAAGGAATCAACTCTGACCGCCATGCCCCAGGGACTGTGGCACCTGGGAAAGGCTCTGGTTCCCAGGCTGATAAGGCCTGGTTGTTCAGATTTCCTTTGTTGAGCAAGAGTCCTGATATCCTTCTAGCACATTCCTTTTTTACTCAAGCCAGAGTAGCTTTCTCTGTTCACTGACACAGAACCATTCAGGAAGCGAGGATCAGATGAGCAGAGGGGTGGGGCGAGGCCTCTCAGAAGCAGAGGTGGGTGGCAGAGAGTCCCCTGAAGGGACCCAGCAGAGGCCAGAGGACCCCCGCAGCCGTCCTGGGGGCTCAGCGACATAGGAACTGAGACCACAGCCACTGGAATCTGCGACAAGAAGGTCATGCGTGACCTTGGCAAGTTTGGCTACAGTAGGCGAGAGATAGACAGACAATGTCTCTAAAGGGGAGAAAATGACACAAGTTTTAGGGGGAACTTGAGTAGAAGGGTGGCTTTGTGGGTTTTAGGTTTTGCTCTCTGCCCCCTCTCTCTCTCTCTCTTTTTTTTTTTTTTTTTTTTGGTGGTACTGAGGTGGAACCCAGTACCTCCAGGCTATACTCCCAGACCTATTTTATACCGTATCTGGAAACAGGATCTCACTAAGTTGCTGAGAGCCTCACTACGTAGCTGAGGCTGGCTTTGAACCTGTGCGATCCTCCTGTCTCAGCCTCCCAAGCACGGGGATTACAATCGTGTGTCATCACACCCTGCTTTTTTTTTTTTAAGATGAGAAAAGATGGGCATGTTGGTGCATACCTGTAATCCCAGTACTTGGGGGCTGAGACGGGAGGATGGCAGGTTCAAGAACAGCCACGGCAAGTAGAGACTCAACAACCTAACTAGGACTGGAGGTGTAGATCAGAGGTAGAATATGCCTGGGTTCAATCCCCAGGAACACACATGCGCGTGCACACACACACACACACACACACACACACGCACTCTACAGATAACTGAATGGGGCATTCTGAACTATTTTTGGTCTAGACCACTGCCCAAATCTAGAATCACGAATAGAGCCAATTAAGATATGTGAGCCCTGGGCGTGGTGGCACATGCCTGTAATCCCACTACTCGGGGAGGAGGAGGCTGAGACAGGAGCATCAAAGGTTTGAGACTAGCCTCAGCAACTTAGCAAGGCTCTCAGCAACCTAGCAAGATGCTACTTCCAAACAACAGCACAATTTTTTTTTTTTAAAGGACTGGGTGTAATTTGGAGGTAGAATTCCCCTGGGTTCAATCCATACTACACATACACACACACACACACACACACAAAAAAAAAAAAACCCAAAACCAAACAAACAAAATAACAAACAAACAAAAAACCATAAGCCGGGCAGGTGACTCACACCTGTAGTCCTAGTACTTGGGAGGATGAGAGAGGAGGATCGCAGGTTCGAGGCCAGCCTTGACAACTTAGGGGGACCCTGTTTTAGTATAAAATGGTAGAAAGGGCTGGCGTGTAGCACAGAGGCAGAATGCCTCTGGGTTCAACCTCCAGTACCATCAACAAAAACACACACACAAAAAAAAAGAAAAAGAAAAAGAAAAGAAGACATGATGTGTGTTTGCATACACATAAAATATAAATAAACAAACCCTGTGTTTTTTTTAGAAGGTGGGAAAGGGAGCCCAAGTGGTGCCCAAGAGCAGAGATTGGTCTCAGACAGGAGGGGAAGAGGTGGGGACGGGTAGAGACGAGGCCTGGAGCAAGGTCTCACCACTCTGAGGGCACAGTGTGCCTTTCTGGTGAAACCCTTTTTTCCCCCTCAAGGCGGGATTAGAGGCTCAGAGACCTGGAAGCCAAGAATGAAGAAATACTTTTCAAAATTATAGTTGAGTGTCGACACTTAAGAGGGGAGGTTGGTTTAGAGCACACGTCACACCAAGATAGAATTCTTGGGCGTTTGGCTGAGCCAGAGACTGTGAGGCAAAAGTTCAAGTGTAGAATCAGTCGGAGACTGTCGCTAAGACCAGTGTGAGCCGGGCGTGGTGGTGCACGCCTGCGATCCCAGTACTTGGGAGGCTGAGACAGGACGGTGGCAGGCTCGAGGACAGCCTCAGCTGCTTAGTGAGACCCGTGGCAACTCAGTGAGACCCTGTTCCAAAATAAAGACTAAAAAATAAGGCTGAGGGTGTAGATTTGGAGGTAGAATGCCCCTGGGTTCAATCCCTAACCAGTATTGCAAAACAAAACAAAACCAGCATAATTCAAGTTAAAAAGACCAAGGGCGTGGTGGTGCATGTCTGTAATTCCAGTCCTGGGGAGACTGAGACTGAGACTGGGGGCGGGGGTTGCAGGTTCAAGATCAGCCTCAGCAGTCTAGGGAGATGCTGTTTCAAAAAATAAAATAAAATAGACCCGGGCATGGTGGTGCACGCTTGTAATCCCAGCATTCGAGAGGCTGAAACCAGAGGATCACGGTTCGCGGACAGCCTCAACTACTTAGTGAGACCCTTTGCAATTTATTGAGACCCTGTTTATTTTATTTTATTTTATTTTTTTGGTGGTACTGGGATTCTTGGAAACCCTTCTACTTCCAACTACACTCCCAGACTTATTTTTATACTTTTTTTTTTTTTTTGGAAATAGGATCTCTTAAACCAGCATGGCTGGCTTCGAACCTGCGCGATCCTCCTGTCTCCTCCTCCCAAGCACGGGGATTACAAGCGTGCTCCACCACGCCTGGCGAGACCCTGTTTTAAAATAAAGAATGAAAATAAAATAGGGCAGGGGTTGTAGCTCAGAGTTTGAATGCCCCTGGGTTCCATCCCCAGACCTACAATAAACAAACAAACAAATAAAATGAGCTGGGAGTGTTAGTTTGTAGGTAGAATGTCTCTTGGTTCCATCTCCAATAGTAGCCAGGCGTGATGGCACAGTACTCGGGAGGCTGAGATAGGAGGATCAACGTTTCATGTCCAACCTCAGCAATCTCATGAGGCCCTCTGTAACTTAGACTTTTTCAAAATAAAAAAGAATAAGAAGAGTTAGGAGGTGGTACATCCCTGAGTTTAATCCTCAGTACCACAAAAAAAGAAAGAAAAGCAATCTCTAGTACTAATAAATAAATACACACATACATAAATAGCAAAAGAAAGAAGAAAAAGAGGTAGAATGTCGCTGGGTTCCAGTCCCAGTAACAACAAAAAAATAAAAATAAAACAAAGCCGGGCGTGGTGGCACACACTTGTAATCTCTGCGCTTGGGAGGCGGAGACGGGAGGATCGCGCAGGTTTGAAGCCAGCCTCGCTGGCTTAAGAGACCCTGTTTCCAAAAAACTATATATAATAGGTCTGGGAGTGTAGCCCAGAGGTAGAAGTGTTTCCAGGAACCCCAGTACCACCAACAAAAATAAAATAAAATAAAAATAAAAAAACCAAACCCATTCTGCCATTCTACAACTGGACAGTGATGCTAAGTATGAATGCCCAGAGACTCAGCCAAGTAGCTTTAGCGCAGGGGCTCTTTGAATTGTTTCGCAGAGACGATACATGACAGGTTTCAAGTCAGAACCTAAAAACTCTGGCTTTCCTGCCCTGGCCCACCAGAGTTTGAAACCCTTATTATTTCTTCTTCTCCTTCTCCTTCTTCATCTTATTTATTTATTTTTTCTGTTGCAGGTCTGGGGATGGAACCCAGGGTCATTCGACCTCCGGGCTACATCCTCTGCCCTATTATTTATTCTTTATTTTGAAACAGGGTCTCACTAAGTTACAGAGGGCCTCACTAAGTAGCCGAGGCTGCTGTCCTCGAACCGCGATCCTCTGGTTTCAGCCTCCCAAATGCTGGGATTAAACACCGGGCATGGTGGCGCACGCCTGTAATCCCCGCACTTGGGAGGCAGAGACAGGAGGATCGTGCAGGTTCGAAGACAGCCGCGCTGGCTTAAGAGACCCTGTTTCCAAAAATAAAATAGGTCTGGGAGTGTAGCCTGGGGGTAGAAGGGCTTCCAGGAACCCCAGTACCACCAAAAAACAAAACAACAACCAAATGCTGGGATTACAAGCATGCGCCACCACGTCCAGCGCCTTATCTCTTCTTGTTCTGTTTTTCCTTGCACAGATGCAAGATACACAAATACTGTTCTTTGCTGCCCGTCTTGCTGTTTGCCCTCACTACCTTACAGCTCCTTGTTTAGTGTCAGAGAGCTTTCTGGAAGTGTTCCGGCGACATGGTAGGTCACTGTGTGGGCACACCAGGCCTTTCCTCCAGTCCTCTACCTGAGAAGCTTCCAGTCCTCTGATAGCTGAGTAGTTCCTGATCTTTTTCTCTTGCAAGTACTATTGCAATGGATAGCCTTTTACTTAAGTCATTATATATTTAGACACTTTATATATATGCAAATGTCACCTACCCGGTAGATCAGTGTGGGAAGCCATTAAGGTTTTCCCCTAAAAGAATATTTCTGACTCAGCTGACTGTCCTTCGCCCAGAGTCAACAAGGTTTGGGGTTATGGAAAGTTCAAAGTAAAAGGTCTGAGAGAAAATCAGGTGGTGATGGCACGAGGGTACTGATTACCCTACCTGTAATGTATGTGCTTTGGATTGGTCTTCACTGTATTCTGGTGGTGATAGCATGGGGATGTTGATTGACTGTAACTCTATAAACACCCAGGAGTGGAGCGGCTGGGAGAGAGAGATGATAATTGACCCAGAAGTAGGCGTCAGCCAGTAGGTCGACCAGTAGAGATACTGACCCAGGAACAGGGGTTGGCCAGTAGAGATAGTAGGCTGGTGGTCCCCCCATGTTAGAATTAATAAAAAAAAAACCTCTTGGAATCGAATTCTTAAGAGTTCAATTCTTCATCCTCACGCCTCTCTTCGGAACCCGTACTTTTGCCGGCTGGCTCCAGCAGATCAGTAGGTTTATTACTTTGATAGCTATTGCCACGCCGACAGGGGTTTCCAACTCACAATGCTCGACAGGGGCCGCTGCCTGTCCTCCCCACCCCGCCCATCCACAGAGTACGCTGTCAAACTTTAGGATTTCTGCCAATCTGATAGGTTAAAACTGGCGTCTCAGCGCAGCCTCACCAGCATCTTGAAGGCTGAGCATCTTCCACGTGGTGAAGGGCCACTTGCATCTCTTTCTCTGTGGACCACCTGCTCGTCTTCTCTTCTGCAAAAGTTCTTAAACTGCACCTTGTGGCTTTCTCAGGGGTCTCATGACTCAGAGAAGGTTAAGAATTGTAGTGGAAAGTGGACCAGTTCACCCTAACCCAGTGTCTATCTTACGGCATACACACAGAGGTAGATTTTAAAGAAAGTTTTTCAAACTTTTTATTGATGTTTAAGCATACGCACAGAAAAATGTACATATGCCATATTACAGTTTGGTGGGCTTTTACCAACTGAACACACTGCTGTCACTGACATCAGATCAAGAAACGGGTCTTACCTCCACCCCGGACGCCCCTCTCAACACTCCTAGAGCCTCTCATGGTCAGATCCCTTTCTCCTGTAGCTTTACTTTTTGATTCCTGATGTTATTGTACACTTTAAACTGCAAAGTTCAAGTGAATGAAAATTTGAGAGAGAAGGCAGGCACCTCATTACCTCGACTCTTCAAGTTTTGATATAGCACAATCAAGGACAGAGAATCTGAGGTCCTGTGGCGCCCTCTGCTGGCAACCAGTAGCCACCAGCAACCATTCCAGCTCCTCCTGGAACTCTGAGGCTTACCTGGAGCTCTGGAACCCAAGCCGGTTTCCTAGGACCCAGCGCAGAGGTGGGGGCCAGGTCACTCAGGAGGACATCAGAATGTCCTCCTTCACTCCCTCTTCTGTTCCCCAACATTTCAACAAAGCAACTATGAAACTAACTGGCCACAGGGGCTTCAGAAAATGGCAGGAAAGAGCAGCTAGTCCCTCCTCTGGTGCTCAGGATCCCCTACCCAAAGTAGACAATGTGCTGTTCAAATCCGATGTGCAGGGGATGGGCGGTCCCCAGCTGTGGTGCTAAAGAGCTGGTGGCAGCTGGAACTGCACGCTGAGTGTGATGACCGAGGGACTCGCTCACATCCTCAGGACACACGCAGGGGACTCTGCGCCCTGTGCGGGAGCACAAGGCACGGCCAGTGTGTGGTCATTTAACCTGGCAGGGGAATCAGGGCCCGGGGAAGGGGTGGGGAGATAAGGGAAAAAGGTAAAAGATGATTCTTACTCTTCAGAAACTCCTCATCTTGCTGGATATACAAGAAGCGAATAGGTAAAAGGCCCCTGAGTAGGGTGACTGATCTATAAACCACGTCAGTTGGCTAACTTGCCAAAGGAAAAAGAGCTTCCCTACAGATTGTGTGTGTGTGTAAGCCGGGTGTGGTGGTGCACGCTTGTAATCCCAGAATTTGGGAGGCCGAGACAGGAGGATCATGGTTCATGGATGGCCTCAGCTACTTAGTGAGGCCTTTTACAACTCAGTGAGACCCGGTTTCAAAATAAAGAAAAAAAAATAGGGCAGGGGGTGTAGCTCGAAGGTCAAATGCCCCTGGGTTCCACCCCCAGATCTGAAAAAAAAAAAAAAAAAAAAAGGTGAAGCTCAGAGGTAAAACTCCTCTGGGTTCCATCCCCAGCACCACTCACACACACGTCATTTTTTATTTTTACTTATTTACTGGAGTGCCAGGCATTAGTCATGCCCCAGGCCTGACACTGTCACTTGAAAGGCTCACTATTTATTGGAGATACAGCTAAGAGAGAAAAAAGTACTACCAATTAAACTAGGACATGCTGTCAATTATGCATCCAGATTTTCAAAAGGCTAAACTGTGGGAAAATGTGTATCTCAGAGTCAATTAAAAAAAAAAAAAGTAAGAAAAAGTCTGTCTTTAAGCCGGCCGTGGTGGCGCACACTTGTAACCCCAGTACTTGGGAGGCTGAGACAGGAGGATCGCGCAAGTTTGAAGACAGCCTCAACTACGTAAGTGAGGCTCTCAGCACCTTAGTGAGACCCTGTTTCCAAATAAAGTATAGGTCTGGGAGTGTAGCCCAGAGGTAGAAGGCCCCTGGGTTCCATTCCCAGTAACACACACACACACACACACACACACACACACACACACACACACACAACACACGTCTGTCTTTAGGGAGCTTCTATTCTGGTAAGGGGACCTGGCAGTAAATATACATTGGCAGATTGTGACAAGTGTTAAAGGGAAAAATAACAGGGACAGAGTGGAGGGGCTCTAGGGTGGCAGGGGAGGCTCCCCTGGGACCTGACAGGAGCAGAGCTTGAATGGTGAACAGTGTTCCAGCTGCGGGAACATCAGATGCACACTCTGGTGATCTCAGGGGTTCAAGAACGTATCAGGAACAGTGTTGCTGGAACCCAGTCCCAGACCAGGGCATTTAACTTCCCCAAAGCCAGGGGGTTTCCCAGCAGAAAGGAGGTGTCCCTGGTCTGGCCAGGTGTGCACTGGGGGAGGGGCGGGAAGGCCAGGAAGAGCCTTGTGACAGTGAGCAGGAGGGTGTGGAGTCGGACCACCCAGATTTGAACCCCCATTCTGACACTCACGTGCTGTGGAAGAGCCTTGTGACAGTGAGCAGGAGGGTGTGGAGTCGGACCACCCAGATTTGAACCCCCATTCTGACACTCACGTGCTGTGGAACCTTGGGTGAGTTATCCAGCTATTTTGAACTTTAGTTTCCTCCATTGCACAATGGACACAGTAGAAGTATGTGTTTTGCAAAAAAAAAAAAAAAAAGTAGTTATCCTCTAATATAAATTGATGATTTTGCAGTATAACTTGATGAAATCAGGTCTCTCCTATTCAATCCCTTTATAAGACATCTATAACAAGGTTAGATATATCACTTATAGGACACCTGTAACTGTTAGAATATTCTACCTACCTTGGCCTTTTTTTTTTTTTTGCGGGTCTGGGGATGGAACCCAGGGGCATTCGACCTCCGAGCTACACCCCCTGCCCAATTTTTATTCTGTATTTTGAAACAGGGTCTCGCTGAGTTGCAGAGGGCCTCACTAAGTAGCTGAGGCTGTCTGCGAACGGCGATCCTCCGGTCTCAGCCTTCCGAATGCTGGGATTACAAGCGTGTGCCACCATGCCCAGCTTACCACAGCCGTTTAATTAAATGACATGAGTAGATGTATTAAGTTAATAACAAGCTAATTTACTGAATATAAGGTCCATACTTGAGTTCAGTTTTTTTTTTTGATGGCTAAAAAGCCCCTTGTACTGATGGCACAGGGGCCAAGCCTGGCTTTTTGTTCACTCAGATTGTTGGGTTTTTTCCAGTGTTTGGGACTGAAGCCAGGGCCTCACATGCTTGGCAAGCGCTCGACCACTGAGCCACAGCCTCTACCCTTCTCAAGGCTTTCTTTTGAGACAGGGTCTCACTCAATTTCTCAGGCTGGCTTTGGTCTTTCAATCTTTCTGCCTCCCAAATAATGGAAATTAGCAGAGAATAGATGTTTTATAGCTTCTCCGTCTTGTTCCAAGTCAGGATATCCCACACGGTGAACCAGTCATATACATAATGACTTGAAACTTGAAGGCACGCACCTCCGGATGTGTTAACAGACTCCAGTATTCCCAAGAGGTCCTCAAATTCCAAACACTCTTTGAATAATGAGTCACATTCTCAGACAACATCGTACTTTGTTTGTTTGTTTGTTTATTTATTTGCAGGTACTGGGTTGGAACCCAGGGGCATTCGACTTCCGAACCCCAGTCCTATTTATTTTCTTTCTTTCTTTCTTTCTTTCTTTCTTTCTTTCTTTCTTTCTTTCTTTCTTTCTTTCTTTCTCTTCTCGTGGTGGTACTGGGGTTCCTGGAAGCCCTTCTTCCTCCTGGTTACACTCCCAGACCTATTTTATATTTTTATTTGGAAACAGGGTCTCTTAAGCCAGCAAAGCTGGCTTTGAACCTTTGTGATCCTCCTGTCTCCACCTCCCAAGTGTGGGGATTACACGAGTGCACCACCACGCCCGGCTTTTTATTCTTTATTTTGAAACAGGGTCTCACTAAGTTGCAAAGGGCCTAAGTAGCTGAGGCTGTTTGCCAACAGCAATCCTCTTGTCTCAGCCTCCCAAACGCTGAGATTACAAGTGTGAGCCATCACGCCTGGCTAAGCATTGTACTTTATGATGGAGGTATGCTTACATAAAATGAAACACTTTTTTAGTTTTTAGTATTTGATTTCATAATGAGTAGAAATAAAGTAAAATGAGAATTCACCAATTTTATTGAGCACCTAACCCCCCAAAATTGTATGAAGCCCTGGGAATTCAACAGTGATCTAGACACCGTCTTGTCCTTAAAGATGTATGTGATTTTACCTCGTTTTTTATATGCATATATATGTATATATATGTATATGTATGTATATGTGTGTGTGTATATATATATATATATAATTTTTTGTGTGTGGTACTGGGGATGGAACCCAGGGGCATTCTACCTCTGGGAGGCACCCCCAGCCCTATTTTTTTATTCTTTATTTTGAAACAGGGTCTCACTGAGTTGCAAAGGACCTAAGTAGCTGAGACTGGCCTCGAACCTCGGTCCTCCTGTCTCAGCCTCCTGAGTGCTGGGATTTCAAGCGTGCGCCACCATGCCCAGCTTTCAAGTTATATTTTGAAACAGCAGCTTACAAACATAGGTTTGATCTTAATGGAATTCACTTGGCAACTTCTGAGGAAAAAAATGTGGTTTTCTTTCTTTTCCAGAAGATGTTCAGGAGAGCAGCTGTGTATGAATAGGCTATTTTGAGCCAGTTTACTTGATTTAGGCCAGGCGTGGTGGCGCACGCTTGTCATCCCCACGCTTGGGAGGCTGAGACAGGAGGATCGCACGGGTTCGAAGCCAGCCTCAGCTACTGAGTGAGGCTCTCAGCAACTTAGTGAGACCCTGTTTCCAAATAAAGTATAAAATAGGTCTGGGAGTGTAGCCTGGAGGTAAAAAAAAAAAAAACAAAAAAACCCTGCCTGGGTTCCACTTCCAGTACCACCAAAACAAAAACAAACAAAAAACAAAAAACAAAACAAAAAAAAACTTTCTTTTGTCCTGTAGTACAGGACAAGGGAAACTAGAACAAGTTACTAACCCAAGTCCCATCATCCTCCTTTTGCAGAATGTGTAAAATCACAGAAATATTAAATGGGAGAATATGTACATAACTGCTGCTCGGTAGAGGGCAGCCACTGTATCAGCATCACGGGCAAGGAGAATTAAAAATGTCTTACCTAGAGCCTCCAACCACTTTGCCAACCTTACACAGAGATTCTTCAACTTATGAGTCGACACCCAGATAACCTCATCATAAACTGAAAATAGCTCAAGCCGAGATCCATGTGACCTACTGGACATCAGAATGTAGCAACAGCATACCACAGAGACTGTGTCATTTAGTCTCCTGACTATGTGATTTCCAGGCTGACTGGGGAGCTGCAAACTGGAGCAGCTGCCCAGCATCTTAAGACATATTTTGAGCCCATGGGGGAAAAAGTCACAAATTGAAGTACCGTTTCTACTGAATGCATATGGCTTTGGCACTATCACAAAGTTAAAAAACAAAAAACAAAAACTGAACTCCAACTATCAGAAGTTGAAGATATCCAGGCGTAGTGGCACACTTGTAATCCCAGGACTTGGGAGGCTGAGACAGGAGGATGCAGGTTGTTGGTCGGCCTTAGCTACTTAGTGAGGCTTGTTTCAAGATAAAGGCTAGTTTAAAAACAAAAACAGGGTTGGAAGTGTAGCTCAGAGATAGAATGTACCTGGGGTTCAATTTCCAGTACTGCAGGAGGAGGAGGAGGAGGAGGAGGAGGAGGAGGAGGAGGAGGAGGAGAAAAGTTGAGGACAGTCTGCATTCTGAACTATAGATTTCATTCCCAGATATGGCCAAGCATTCGACGGGCTGGCTGTAATTAAGCCGGGCAATAGCTCAACGGTCTTCTGCAGCTTATTCTGTTAGGTGAGGACACAGATGGGCCTAGGAACGGGGGTGAGAAGGCCAGTGGTGTTCAGGGTAAAACCCTCACTCTAGGATCTGGGCCAGAACTTTATCGAGCAAAGCCATCTTTTCCTACGAAGGTTTGAAAAATGGAGCCGAGCTCCGGCAGACGAGGAGAGGTACAGGTAGGTGGGCAGCACCAGACCTGGAAATGGAGGAAGTAACAGCTGTTTCGTAACTCACCTCCCTTCCCTGACTGCTGTCTGGGCAACCGTCGGAATCATAAATGGGGACCTATAGTTCTTACTAGATTCTCAAAGGAGACCACGCCTGAAAAATCGATAGTCGGAGGCACCATCCAACTTCCTTACTTACTAGATGAAAAAGCTGAGACCCAGAAAGGGATGAGCGTTGCCTTAAGTCAAACAGGGACGTCCAAAGCGAAGGTATTTCGGTCCCAATTCCGGCCCCGATGGTGTCCAATACCTCCTCGCTTCTCTGCGGGCCTTGAAAGATCCCCCGGAGGCGCCGGCTGCTGTCCGAGCCCAGGAGATGTCGCAGGCGGTCCTGACTCCAGCATCAAGGAGACCCAGACAAACGCTCAGAAATGGCTGAGTTGGCGCGAAGACTCCGCACCCCACCCTCACCCCCGCGTTATCCCGTTGCCTTGGCGACTCCAGGCAGAAGACAAAATGCAAGGAGACCCCGAAGAAGCGGAGGCGTCTCCGCAACTGCGAAGGATGGCGCCTCCTCATTCACCTGACCGAAGAGGGAGCTGCCACGCCCCAAAAGCCGGTCCCCGGCAAACCCGCGCCAGTGGGAGGAGGGAGAGAAAAGAATAACAGGAAATGACGCAGGCGCACGTGCTTCCGAGAGGGGCGGGGGCGGGGCTTTGAGAGGCGCGGCCGGCGCCCTGCGCCTGCGCACTCGCTGCGGGCCGCGCTGCCGAGTCACGGGGTGGGAGGGGCACGCGCGGGGGGCGGGGCCTGTGTCCGAGTGACGCAGGCGCAGTGCGACTCCAGAGGCGCGGGCCGCCCCCTCCGCGGGTTTGGATCCGGGTCAGTCCGGCGCGGCGGTCGGGGAGAGACGATCTGAACGGACGAGACCGGGTCGCCCAGGCGCCCCGGCTGCGAGGAGGTGAGCGCCCCGACGGGACGGGACGGGGCGGGGCGGCGCGGGCGCCTCGTCCTCCAGGCTCGGCCCGGCCGCCGGCGGCTTCCTCCGGTCGCGTCGTCTCCCGGCGCCGACTGCCCGGGCCCGGCTGGGCCTCTCCGCGCCCCTCGCCCGCGGCGGCCTGGACCTGCCCGGGCTCCGCGCCCTCGCCGCTTCCCGCCCTGCCGCGGTCCCCGCCCCGCTCCCCCGCGGCCTCCCGCCCGGCGCCCGCTTCCTCTTTTCTTCGCCCTCCTCCGCCGCCGCCCTTTGCCCTTCCCGCCTTTTCCCGCGCTCCTCCGAGCCCCTTCTCCGGGGCTGATGCTGCGGGCCGCCTCTGCCCTCCCGCGGCCCGGGCCTCGGGCGCACTCCAACTGCCGTTCCGGCGCGGAGGCGGAGCGGGCGACTTGGTCGCTAGAGCCCGGCCCTGGACAGCTCCCGGCCGGCGCGGTCCCCAGGCCCGGCCCTTTCCCTCGGATGCTGTTTCCTCGGGACAGGCTCCGATTCTAGTGAGAAGAATTTAACGGGGCGCTTCGGCTGTGGGCCTGCGGTCGTAGGGCTTGGGTGGTTGTGCAGAGAGAGGTGTGACTGTGATTTTGTTTCGGGGGCCGATTGTTTTAACCCAGTCTTGTTTGCTTCTCCGAGGAGGGTTGGACTGGGGTCGCCCCCCCCCCCCCAACCAGGCTCCTTGCTTCTCGGTGGTCTGGGAAAGTTTCGAAATCTTTTAACATTGTGATGACACGGCTGCGCACAGCTCCCATGTCGATTGTTCTCAGGTCTTTTCGGGATCCTGGAAATGCAGAATTAGGCGTGAGGTTTATTTAAGGTGGTTTTTAGGTTAAAACGTCAAAATGTCTAGAAGATTGTGACACATGCTATTCGCTTAAAGTTGGAGAAAACCATAAATTTTCCCTTTCGATGGAGGAACTTACAGAACTTTCCTTGTCGTGTGTGTGTGTGTGTGTGTGTGTGTGTGTGTGTGTGTGACTGGAGTTGAACCCAGGGGCATTCTACCTCCAAGCTATACCTCTAGCTCTATTTTTTTATTCTTAATTTTGACACAGGGTCTCATTAAGCTGTGGAGGGCCTCACTAAGTAGCTGAGGCTGGCCGCGAACCTGTGATCCTCCTGTCTCAGCCTCCCAAATGTTGGGATTACAAGCGTGCGATACCATGCCCAGCTTTCTTGTCATTTTGAAAAGTTGGAGGGAAATCTTAGGCAAAGTTCGTGTTGTGATTTGCCTTGAAAACAATGCAGTTAGCAGTTACTTTGTGTGTGGTACTGGGGATGGAACCCAGGGACATTCTACCTCCAAGCTATACCTCTAGCTCTATTTTTTTATTCTTTATTTTGACACAGGGTCTCACTGAGTTGCGGAGGGCCTAAGTAGCTGAGGCTTTCTGTGTACTTTGATCCTTCAGTCTCAGCCTCCCAAATCCTGAGATGACAAGCGTGCTCCACCAAGCCTGGCTGCAAAGTTACTTCTTTTTTTTTTTTTTTTTGGTGGTACTGGGGTTCCTGGAAGCCCTTCTACCTCCGGGCTACACTCCCAGACCTATTTTTACATTTTCATTTTTGGAAACAGGGTCTCCTAAGCCAGCGCGCGCGGCTGGCTTCGAACCTGCGCGCGATCCTCCTGTCTCCGCCTCCCAAGCGCGGGGATTACAAGCGTGCGCCACCACGCCCGGCTGCAAAGTTACTTCTAGTAGGCTTTTACTAGTTTGATCTCTTTGGGGTTTGTTCAAAAAGTCCTTGCAGTGGAAGCTGGGTGTGGTGATACACGCCTGTAATCCCATTACTTGGGAGGCTGAGACAGGAAAATAGCAGTTTGGAGAACAGTCTCAGCAATGTAGGGAGACCCGCGGCAACTTTGTGAAACCTTGTTTTTATTTATTTTATTTATTTTTTATTTTTGGGTGGTACTGGGGGTGGAACTCAGAGGCTTTCTACTTCCGGGCTATACTCCCAGACCCATTTTATATTTTATTTGGAAACAGGGTCTCACTAAGTTGCTGAGAGCCTCACTAAGTAGCTGAGGCTGGCTTCCAACCTGTGCGATCCTCCTGTCTCAGCCTCCCAAGCGCGGGGATTACAAGCGTGCGCCACCACGCCCGGCTTTGAAACTTTGTTTTTAAAAAAATAGGATTGGAGGTCTAACACCCCTGGGTTCATTTCCCCAGTACCCTCAAAAAAGTCCCTGAAGTGAAAATGGCAAGGATATCGACACCAAATTTCATATTAATGAAGATGGGTAGGCCAATTATAACTATTGTCCAGAGTTAATTTGTATAACGTACGTACGTGTGTGTGTGTGTGTGTGTGTGTGTGTGTGTGTTACTGGGGATTAAACTCAGTGGTGTTCTACCTCCAAGCTATACCTCTAGCCCTATTTTTTATTTTGAAACAGGGTCTCACTAAGATCCTGAGGGCATTACCAAATTGCAGAAGCTGGCCTTGAACCTGTGATCCTTCTGTTTCAGCTTCCCAAGTGCTGGGGTTACAGGTGTGTGCTACCATGCCCTGCAAGTTGTACAGCTCTTGCTTTGAGTTAATGGGAAGCTAGGAAACAAAAGCATAAAATGCCTTTTCTGTTTATAAACATGCTTTGATCTAGCTTTTAAGGTCATGTTTAAGATTCACCTTTGTTCTGGATTAAAATAACTGAGAAAAAAGGTGAGTAATAAAAGTGCTGAAAGTCTGAAAATAGTTTAGACAGTACTTCATTCTTGAAGTTTCAGTCTGCAGCCAGATTTGTATTTTGGTCTGTTTTGGTTTTTAGGTAATAGATCTTTTTAGTGTGTCGACAAGAGTACTAAGTTTGTATTAACACCTGGGGTGGTCACCTGCCTTGCTATTAAGTCGGTACTGTATAATTAAAAGTCACATTATCTGTACGCAGTTTCTTAGCAGTGTGTATTGCACATTTCTGGAGGGCAGGGATTAGAGTCTAGCCCTTGCAGAAATGGAGTTCCCAGGCCCTTTGTGTGTGAAGTTCACCATTTTGACCCTAGCATCCCCATTTTTTTGTGTAGACGGAATGAATTTCTGCTTATAGAATTCAATAGTATATACTTAGGTGAGAGGTGCACTTAAATATTGATTGACTTTCCTAGAAGCCTAAAGAGGGTTTTGTGGGGTCTTCTGGTTGGGGAGACTGGCTCTATACATGCCCCATAGGCTGAGTGTTTAACTCGGCATAAAGTAATGCTGAAAGAAAACTATAAATCAAACTTTTAGTTATGGCTGCAGAAAGAATTTGTTTACAGCCTATGATAGCCTATTTAGATGCAGTGGAGTTTTCAAGTATATTAGGATATGTGATCTTTGTGCAGGTATGTCCCCCCCCCCCCGTATTATTATATAGGACATTGTTGTGTATTTGGTTGCAGGTCTGGGGAAGCCCTACTCTAGATCAAGAAAAATTAGAGACTAGCAAGAAATTATATGGACAGGGAATTTTATGGACAATGTTTCCTCATTTATGTACTTTAAACTAGCCAAATAAATGTGGAGAGTATATTTTACTTTTTGTCTTAAGAAGTTGAAAGGAAAGCTAGCCAAAATCTTTAGAACAATCTTCAATTTTTCCCAGAGATATTTGCCTAAAATACCTTAACTTTTATACATAAATGAATGAATGAATGAATAGAAAAGACACAATTTCTCGCTCTCTTATTTTTATCAGATTCCATAGTTACATTAAATGTATTATGACACTTTGACCTTTGGAATATTAGAGATCTCACAATCACATCACACTCACACCTGAGAAATGAGCAGATACAGAATCACAGAGCATTCAAGGATTCATAGAGAGGCACTGCTCCCTCTGAGAGTGCCTAAGGGGGGTGGGGGGTTGGGGTTAGGGGTACCGGGTTAGAAATAAAGGGGTAAAGTACATCCTTTGCTTAAAAAATTCTCTATTTTTTTTCTTTCTGCATACTGGTTTGCTTAATTTTTGTTGAAGATTTCATGCCAATATTTTTTTTATCCTGACTGAAAAACAAATTTCATGATGAGATTTAAGGGTTTATTGACAGACTTCTGTATTTTTTTTTTTTTTTTTTGGTTGGGTTTTTATCTTCCTTTCTTTGTTTAAATATAGGAATCAGGGTAGAAGCAGAGAACTTTGGGTAACCATATTAGCTGATTAAGAAGAGATCATTTAAAGGCACATCTAATATATACTTTTTATTTTACTTTTGATTCTGTCTCTGTGTGTGTGTGTGTGTGTGTGTGTGTGTGTGTGTGTGTGTGTGACCAAGAATGGAACCCAGTGGCTTTCTACTTCTGGGCTACACTCCCAGACCTATTATATATTTTATTTGGAAACAGGGTCTCACTGAGTTGCTGAGAGCCTCACTAAGTAGCTGAGGCTGGCTTCGAACCTGTTCGATCCTCCTTTCTCAGCCTCCCAAGCGCTGGGATTACAAGTGTGTGTCACTACACCGGTTCTTTCTCTCTTTTTGGGGGAGGTACTGAGGATTGAACACAGGGGCATTCTACCTCTGAGGTACACCCCCAATCCTTTTAATTTTTTTTTGTTTGGAAACAGGCTCGCTGGGTTTCCAGAAGCCTTGCTATGTTGCTGAGGCTGCCTCATACCTGAGACGCTCCTGTCTCAGTCTCCCTAACAGTGGATTACAGGTGTGCGCCACCATGCCTGGCCGATTTCTTTCTCTTGACGGAGGAAGAGTTGTGTCCTTTTCTCTTTTTGAATTGCTAGTTTCTTTTTTCTTATTAATTCAGTTTTAAAGCCATTTAAAAACCGAAATGAAGCCAAGTGTAGTGACATAACTTGTAATCCCAGTACTTGGGAGGCTGAGATAGGAGGATCACAGGTTCGGGGCTAGCCTCAGCAACTTAGGCTCTGTTCCAAAATAAAATAGGGCTGGGGATGCAGCTGGGCGGTAGAATTCAATCCCCAGTAATCACTGGTCATTGAAATAAGTTTCTGTTCCTATTTTAACAGTGGTAAATGTCTTGTTTTCTCAAATGTTTATGTATATTGGTACCTGCATGAGGATTGCTTTAGAGTAGTGCTGTCATGTGTCATGAAGTTTAACTTAACTAGCATTGTTAAGTTGGACTAGGCAAACGGTAGCATTTTTAAGAACCATAGTGCTGTAATTTAAGCTCTTCTTTTTTCCCCCTTGATGTAAAGTTCAGTTTGTCCATAGGTTTCTAGACATCTATAACTGGAGAGGTTTCCTCCTGTTAAAAAGTTTGCTGAACCTGGTTGAGGTGACACATTCTGTAATCCCAGTATTTGGGAGGCTGAGACAGGAGGATCATGGGTTCAAGGACAGCCTCAGCAAGTAGTGAGACTTTCATCAACCTCGCAAGACCCCATTTCAAAATAAGCAATGCAATAAGGCTGGGGGTAGATAGCTCAGAAATAGAATGCCTGTGGGTCCAATCTCCAGTGCCCCCCCACACAGATGTTTACTGAAACATAGTTCTTAGATGATCTAGCTTTCAAAATTGTTCAATAGGGTGCCTGCACTAAGTATTTGGATAGTTTAAATTTTTTCATACTATATATGTATATTCTATATTATTTCATTTGTTTTCTTAAGGAATAAATCATTTGGTCTCCTGGTGATCTGCACTGAAGTTTTTCTTTCAACAGTAATAGTAATAGTATCCTAGATACATGCTCCATCCCCCTCCCCAGGACAGGTATTGAACCCCAGGCCTTGAGCATGTGTTAGGCATTGCCTCCAAGCTACTTCTCAACCAGGGGTATAGATTTTTAACAAAAGATGTACTTTCTTGATCTCACCTTTTTTCGCTTTGCTCATCTTATTTTTGTTTTCTTTTTTAGTATTAACGGGAACATCCATAGTAGTGCAAAAACTTTCACAATGAAATCCGAGGCTAAGGATGGAGAGGAGGAGAGTCTACAAACTGCTTTCAAGAAACTAAGAGTGGATGCATCAGGGTAATTAAATATGTAATATATTTTTTGGAACTCTGTTTACTAGATTTAAAAGGTCCATTTAAAGAGCTGTTTGTCTTCTAATAGTTCTCATTATTCATAGGAGGTATAAATGGTAACAGTGTGACATTCTACCAAATTCTCCACTATATTGTTTTACTTTAGAAAAATTCTGTCAAATTTGAAAAATAGCAGCTCATTTGTACTCCAAGATTTAGTGTTTTGATCTTCTTTAACTTTGAGGAAGATTGCCTCCCCCTTTTGAGCAAAGAGTATCCCATCGGATTTTTTCATACATCTCAAGGGAACTGCAGTATTTTTTTATTAAAAGCTCAATAGAAATAGGAAGACGTTGTTGATTTCATGGTCTCTGATTGCTTAGCCTGTCACTATGGAAACCTATTCAGCAGAGTTCTGTCACAGAGATCAATAATCTTGGACCCTTTGGCCAAACTAATTAGAGCACCTTCAGACCAGCTGCCGTCCAAATGTTAGTCCCTTCTTGTCCCAATTCTTTGCCTTAAGCCAGAAGAAATCTCAAAATTTTAACAAGCATATGTGTTTTTTATGAATGAAAACCAAATACTACAAACTCAGAGTAGAACATTTACAACATGTAAAAATAATAATCACTGATACTTATCACGCAGCACATCATCAGCACTGGGTTGCGTACTTTGCGCATTTTATTTAATCTTCACTGTCACCTTAGTAGATAGTACTGTCATTTCACTTTACAGAGGAAACTCACACAAATCAAGTCAGGTGCTACTGGTCACATTGGTAAAATATGGCAAAGCCAGGATTTGAACCCAGAGAGTCTAACTTTAGAATACATGTTCTTAACCCCTCCTTTATATAGTACCTTGAAGAAATACATGCAGTGCCTAGCCTGAAGTAAAAATTAAACAGCTGTGAGTTGTTATAGCTATCTGCCTATTGCTAGTATTCGACCTACCAAATGAGATTTTATGCTAGTGCATTTACACTAAAGATGTTAAGGTGCTTACATGATAGTTTAAAAAAAGCCAGGTGTGGTGACGCACACCTGCAATCCTAGTATTTGTGGGAGGCTGTGACAGAAAGATCTCAAGTTCCAGGATAGATAGCCTCAGCAACCTAGCAAGACCCTGTTTCAAAAAAAGAGGGGGAAGCTGAAAGTCTATCTTATTTCGGCGTAGAAGGCCCCTGAGTTCAATCTCCAGGATCACGAAAAGAAAAAGCATAAAGCCAGACAAGGTGGCACACACTTGTAATTCCAGAACTTGGGGGGGCTGAGACAGGAGGATCACAGATTTGCAGCCAGTCTCAGCTACTTCGAGAGGCTCTCTGCAACTTAATGAGACCCTGTTTCAAAACAAATCATAAAAATAGGGCTGGAGTTGTAGCTTGGAGGCAGAGTGCCCCTGAGTTCAATGTTCAGTACCGAACACACACACACAAAAAGTATAATTTCTCCCATTGGTTTTTCTATTGTGGTCATCTTGCTATTTTATGTACTGTGATAAGCCTTTATTTATTTATTTATTTGTTTGTTTATTTTGCGGGTCTGGGGATGGAACCCAGGGCATTCAACCTCCAAGCTACACCCCCTGCCCTGTTTTTTATTCTTTATTCTGAAACAGTGTCTCACTAAGTCGCAGAGGGCCTCACTGAGTACCTGAGGCTGTCCGTGGACCGCGATCCTCCAGTCTCAGCCTCCCAAATGCTGAAATTATAAGCGTGTGTTACCACGCCTGGCTGATAAGCCATTTTTGGAAAATAGAAATAAGATTAAAAAAGCAGATGGTTACAGATTGTGGTTACACTATATTCCTATGTAATTTCTTGTCTAGAAATAACAGGAAGATGCTAAGAAAGCATACACACACACACACACACACACACACACGTATGTAAATTTATTGTTCATTCATTTTGGGTGGTACTGGGGGTTGAACCTGGGACATTCTGCTTCTGCACTATGCCCCCAGCTCTTGATCGATTGATTGATTGATTGATTGATTGATTATCCTGGGGATTGTACCCAGAGACATTCTTCCTCCAAGCCATACCCTAGCCCTTTTATTTTTTGTTTTGAAACAGAGTCTCACTAGATTGCTGAGGCTGGTCCTCCTGTTTTATTGATCCTCCTGTGATCCTGGGGACCTGTGATCCTCCTGTCTTATTTTTTATTTTTTAGACAGGGTGTCACTAAATTGCTGACGGTCTCCCTAAGTTGCTAGGGCTGGCTGTGAATATGTGATCTTCCTGTCTCAGCCACCCAGTGCTGACTGGAATTACAGGCATGTGTCACCATGCCCAGCTTGGTGTGTAAGTTTACATATTTCTTGTTACATACATTTCCTAATGTTTTAAGAACTTTTGGGTGGGGCATGGTGGTACATGCTTGTAATCCCAGTACTTGGAAGACTGAGACAGGAGGATTGCAGTTTGGAGACCAGCCTCAGCAATTCAGTGAGACTCTCAGTAGTCCAGTAGGACCCTGTTTCCAAACAGAAAATAAGGCCAGGTGTGGTGGCATATGCCTGTAGTCTCAGTACTTGGAAGGCTGGGACAGAAGGATCGTAGGTCCTCGGCAACCTAGTGAGACCCTATTTCAAAACCAAAAATAAAAATAAGGCGGGGTGCAGTTGGAAAATAGAATGAAGTGCTGGGGTGTGACTTAGAATGCTTTCAGTGTCAATCCCCAGCACCACACACACAAGAAGAAAAAAGTTTTGGACTGAAATTAAGCCATTTTGGTGCTGCTAAAAATTACTTAGACCATTATAAAATATTTTTCAAAGTATTTATGAAATATATGGTTGAAAATTATATATTTGTAGCATGTGATCTACCTTGAGTAAAATTATAGGAAGAGAAGGAGCCGTGAACATTTGAGAAAACCAAGTAAGAGCGTAGAGGGTGAATCATTGGCATGACTAAGCAGAGTAAGACTTGAAGAGCAGCGCACATTTGTATTTGTATTGCTGCTGATTACAATGGGACTGCCGAGGACCGAGTCAGAAGCTAAGCAAGCTCACCGGGAATGCAGCATGATCCTGTTCAGCAGGTTTGGATTGCTCGTGCAGTTTGTCTTATCAGGACAAATGTCTATAGATTTGTTATAAGACATACTCTTTTTTATCTGGCTATAAAATAATGCATGCTTATTACAGAAAAATATACCAAAAAAATGAAGTAAAAAATATCACAAGTTAGCCGGGCGTGGTGGCCCACGTTTACAATCCCAGCATTCGGGAGGCTGAGATCTGAGGATCCAGGTTCACGGCCAGCCTCAGCTACTTAGTGAGGCCCTTTTCAACTCAGTGAGACCCTATTTCAAAATAAAGAATAAAAAATAGGGTTGGGGGTGTAGCTTGGAGGTAGAACGCCCTTGGGTTCCATCCCCAGTACCGCAAGCAAAAAAAAAAAAAAAATCACAAGTTAGCATCATTACTTTTAGCACCTAGACCATTTGTACATAATTCTGTGTGTTATAGTATTTTCCTCATTGGATATTTAGACTATTTCCAGTTACTTTTTTAAGGCTTATTTAATTTTATGGTACTGGAGATTGAACACAGGGTCATTTTATCTCTAAGCTGCATCTCTAGTCCTATGTTTTTATTTTGAAACAGGGTCTCACTAGGTTGGTGAGTCTCACTACTTGCTGAGGCTGTCCTCGAACCTGTGATCCTCCTGTCTCAGCCCTCCAAGTACTGGGATTACAAGTGTGTGCCACCATACTTGGCTTACTTCTTGCTTTAAATGATCTTTGACTGAACATCTTTTTAGCATGCCTGCCTTCCCTCCCTCCAGATTCGCTCCCTCCCTTTCTTCCTTCTTTCCTGTCTACCTTCCTTCCTTTTGTGGTACTAGGGATTGAACTCATGGGCATTCTCCCTCCAAGCTACACCCTCTACCCTTTTTTATTTTGTTTTATTATTTTATTTTTGTAGTACTGGGGATTGAACCCAGGGGCATTCTACCTCCAAGCCACACCCCAGCCCTATCTTTATTTTGAAACAGGATCTCACTAAGTAGCTGAGGCTGGCCGTAAACCTGCCATCCTCCTGTCTCAGCCTCCCAAATACTGGGATTCGATGCAAGTGCCACCACGCCCAGCTTTTTTACTTTTTTTTTTTTTTTTTTTTTGTGGTACTGGGTTCCTGGAAGCCCTTCTACCTCCGGGATACACTCCCACGGGCTACACTCCCAGACCTATTTTTTTTAACTTTTTTTGTTTTTTATGTGGAAACAGGGTCTCTTAAGCCAGCAAGGCTGGCTCCGAACCAGTGCGATCCTCCGGTCTCCGCCTCCCAAGCGCAGGGATTACAAGCGTGAGCCACCATGCCCGGCGGCTTTACTTTTTATTTTGAGACAGAATCTTGCTAGAGAGTCTCCCTAAATTGCTGGGGCTGTCCTTGAAATTGTGGTCTTCTTTTTTCAGCCTCCCAAGTACTGGGATTACAAACGTGTGCCACTGCCCCCAGCTTAATGTTTCTTTCTAAAGAAGTTTTATTAATACTATAGAATGTATAGTAGGAGTGTATACTCATGTGCGTATGCACACTTGTGTGTGTGTGTGTGTGTGTGAGAGAGAGAGAGAGAGAGCGCGCGAGCGTGCACGCGAGAGAGAAATATCTGGAAGGATTCATACCAAAACGTTAACATTGGTAGTTTCTGGATTGTGAGATTATAGATGGTTCTCTTTTTTCTCTTTTACATTCTTACTTTTATGTTCTTTTCTGGGAACCTGTATTATTTATGGGTAAGAGCTATTTATCGAAATGGTTTTTATTCTAGTACCTTAAAATAACAGTAGATTTTCTATCCTGAGTATCCAGAAAAAGAACATGCTATGACCTAGAACCCAAGACCAGTGATTAGAAAAGGACTTATTCTTTTTAGTGAGAATTTGCTGACACTTTCTATATGGCCTGGTCATATTTATGTATTTTTAAAACACAGACTTAATTTTGAGTAATATTGTTAATCATAAAAATTATTTTTCTAATAATTGCATAATATATAAATAAGTGTTTATTTTCAAGTTGGATTGAGTCTCCTAAAAGTTTGCTCCTAAACCTAGTCTAAACCTAGTTCCCACAGTTCTGGCTTGCCTGCATAAAATAAGTGGCTGGTGTCATTAGCATTCTCTCTGGATGTAAGGCCTGATCTGCCCCAGATAAACAGCCTGAAAGTCTATTTATATCCTGCTGCTGGTTATACTTGAGAATTATTCTTTGGCTTAAGGCTTGCAATCAGGGCTTTTAGGGATTGTCTAAATTTGGTTTTGGAAGAAAATTTACACTAAAAGCTGTGCAATTTTTTTTGGGGGGGTAGAAGATTGAACCCAGAGGCATTCTACTCCCAAACTACACCCCCAGCCCTATTTTACTTTTTTTTTAATTTGGAAACAAGATCTCACTAAATTGCTGTGACAATCTAAGTTGCTGAGGTTGGCTTTGAACCTATTATCCTTCTGTCTCAGCCTCCCAAGTACTGAGATTACATTTGTGTACCACCACACCCAGCTAGAGCTGAACAATTTTTGAGAACTCTAAATAAGAAAGGAAATTAAGGTATGAATATAAGTTATATTTGGAGCCAGGCATGTTGGCACATGCCTATAATCCCAGGAGATTGTAGGTTTGAGGCCTACCTTAAAAATTTAGTAAAACTCAGTAAGTTAGTGAGACCCTGATTGAAATTAAAAAGTCAGTCTGGAGTGTAGCTTAGAAGTAAAATGCCCCTGGGTTCAATCTTAGTACCAGAAAAAAAAAAGGTAGGACAGGTTTGGTGGCATACTCTTGTAATCCTGCTGAGATGGGAGGATCGCGGGTTTGAGGACAGCCTCAGCAGGTAGTGAGACTCATCAACCTAGTGAGACCCTGTTTCAAAATTAAAATAGGGCTGTGTGTGTGGCTTGGAGGTAGAATGCCCCTGGGTTCCATCCCCCGTACCAAAAGAAAAGAAAAGAAAAAATTGTATTTGGATTAGCGAGAGCGGAGCCATCTCGTTTTACAGCGCTCTCCAGCAGTGCCCTTTGTTCTTCAGGTCCATAGCGTCACTGTCCGTTGGAGAAAGCACGAGCGTCAGAGCACCAGTCAGAACAGCAGCCGACGACACCAAACCTAAAACCACATGTGCATCTAAAGACAGTTGGCATGGGTAAGAGCTGTTTATAAAAATGGTTTTTATCCCAGTACCTTAAAATATCGCTGATTTTCTTTCCTGCGTATCCAGAAAAAGAGCATGCTATGACCTAGAACCCAAGACCAGTGATTAGAAAATTCACACTCATTCTTTTCAAAAGTGTGAATTTGCTGACACTTTCTGTGTGGCCTGGTCATATGTGTTTAAATATGTTATATGTATGTTTGAGAAGAATGGATCCTCTCTGATTGTTCTTGAATTTTGTATCCATTAAAATTGGCTTCTAAAGCTGGGTGTGGTGGCACACGCTTGTAATCCCAGCTTTCTGGAGGCTGAGACCAGAGGATTGTGGTTTGCAGACAGCCTCAGCTACTTAATGAGGTCCTTTGCAATTCAGTGAGACTCTGTTTCAAAAATAAAAAAGACTAAGAAATAAAACTGGGGGTATAGCTTGGAGATAGAATGCCCCTGGGTTCCATCCCCAGTACTACCAAAAAAAAATTAGACTTCTGAATGTGATATTTGAATCTTTTTCAATTTTTTGTTTTGTCAGCTTGACTGATCAGTAATTGAGAGGTATGCTGACATCTCCACCATGGGAGTACATTTGTCTATATTCCCCTAAGGTCTATATTTTTGCTTTATGAATTTTAGAATTATTATATTTTATTGGGTTCATACAGCCTAGGTCCATTCAAGTTTAGAAAGTTTTCTGGTCAGTTGAAAACTTTTGTTATGTAATTCTATAATGGTTTGTTCCTTTTTTTTTTTCCTTCTCTCTTCTTCTTCTTCTTTGGTACTGGACATTGAACCATGGGCCTTTCTATTTTTATTACAGGGTCTTACTAGGTTGCTGAGAGTTTTACTAGGTTGCTGAAACTGTCCTCAAACCTGCAGTCCTCCTGTGTCAACCTCCTAAGTTCTGGGATTGCAGGAGCAACCACCATGCCTGGCTTTTTGTAATGGTTTTTTTTTCTCTCTCTTGGTACTAGAGGTTGATCCTAGAGGAATTCTATCTCTGAGCTACACCCCAGCCCTCCTTTATTTATTTTTTTCAAACAGGCTCTCACTAAGTTTCTTGAGGGTCTCACTAAATTTCTAAGGCTGTCCTCCAACCTGAACCCTCTGTGTCAGCCTCTCAAGGTACCACGATTGCAGTCGTGTGCCTCTGTGCCTTGGTGGGCTTTTGTTTTAGAGTCTGTGTTGTCTGGGATTAATATAGCTAGTCCAGTTTCATTCAGTCTGGTCATTGGTTTATTTTTAGTTATATAATATAAAGCACTTATTTGTTTTGATTATTAATACATTTGGACTTATGTCTTTTTATTTTATTTTATTTTTGCTGGTCTGGGGATGGTACCCAGGGGCAGTTGACCTTCGAGTCACACCCTCTGCCCTATTTTTATTCTTTTTATTTTGAAACAGGGTCTCACTAAGTCGTGGAGGGCCTCACTAAGTAGCTGAGGCTGTCAGAGAACCGCAATCCTCCAGTTTCAGCCTCGAATGCTGGGATTACAAGCGTGCGCCACCACGCCTGGCTGCCTTTTTATTTTGTTACTTGTCCTACTTTTTTCCTATTTTATTTTTTTATCTCCATCTTCCCTCCTCTCCCAATCTACTAAAAATTATATGAAAGGGTTTTGTTTTTTCCCTCTGCTGCTTTGGAAATTATACACTGTTTCTATTCTTCTACTAGTTAGCCTTGAAATTTTAGCCTTGAAATTTTACCATTGTGCTATTGTCAAAGACAAAAGTTAATATATAAACCTTCTCCTTAAAACTCTTTTCCTCTTATTGCCTGTAGTTGCTCAGTAGTTCAGTTCTGTTTCTTTTTTTCCTGTTAATTTCTTTTAATCACATAATTAGGTTTTGTTTCTAGTAAACAGTGCATGTTTTTTATTTATCTACATCTTTACAGTTTTTTTTTTTGTTTGTTTTTGTTTTTGCGGCTCTTGGGGTGGAACTCAGGGGCATTCAACCTCCAAACTATACCCCTGCCCTATTTTTATTCTTTATTTTGAAACCGGGTCTCACTGAGTGGCGGAGGGCCTAAGTAGCTGAGGCTGTCAGAGAACCGCGATCCTCCAGTTTCCGCCTCCCGAATGCTGGGATCACAAGCGTGCGCCCCCACGCCCGGCTTCACCTTTTTTTGTGTGGGTGGTATTTGGGGTTGAACTAGGGCATTCTACCTCCGAGCTACACTCCTAATGTTGGGCTCAAATGTAATTTTTATTTCTTAAAGTCATGTTTGGTTCTTTTTTTCGGATTTGCTTCAGAGAGTCCTTTTGACTTTGTTCTTTTATTTGTTTAAATATTTTATAAATATTTAACTTATATAATGTATTTGATAGTTCCCAGTATCTGAAAACCTCGGGGACTCTACATCTTTTTTGTTTGTTTGCTTGTTTTTTGGTTGGCTGGTAACAGTGATAGAAATGAGTCATAAATCTGATGCTTGGTCTAGTATCCCTGGCATTAATGGCTCTTTGCATCCTGACAGTAGTACTGAAGCTACCTGAGGGCACGGCATTTAGCATCAGCATCAGTGTGTGCAGGTTGCTTCCCCCACATCCTTAGTCAGAGGTTTCAAAGCTGAGCGCGGAGACGAGGCAGGTGTTCCACACCACACGTATTTGGCCCACGTGAATCAGTTGTCTTGTCTGTTTCTATAGTTTGCTAATAAGGGGATATTGAAGTTTTTGAGAAAGACAGGCAGCCTGAAAATAGAGGTAGGCACGTCTCTGGGGAGTTTTACACTGTTGATGACAAAGCCGAGAGCAGGTGAGTTTCCGTCCCCACGGAGGCGCTGTAGGAGGGCGGCGTGGCCCAGTGTCTTCTTGCATGTGTTCTTCTCTCAGGTCTACTCGGAAGTCTTCACGAGGAGCAGTGAGAACCCAGCGTCGGCGCCGCTCTAAGTCTCCTGTCCTTCATCCTCCAAAGTTCATACATTGCAGTGCAATAGCGCCTCCTTCCGGCAGCCAGCTCAAGCACAGAAGCCAGACCGACCCCCCTGAAGGCAGCAGCGGGGTGGGAATTCCAACCCCTAAAGAGTTCACTGCAGGAGAAAGCTCTGCTCCCCTCGATGCTCAGCACACAGGGGCAGGCGTCGAGCCTCTGAGAACTTCGGTTCCAAGGCTCCCGTCCGAGAGTAAGACAGAAGACTCCTCTGATGCTACCCAGGTCTCCCAAGCTACTCTCAAGGCCAGCGATCTCTCTGACTTTGGATCCGTTTCCAAGCTGAACCAGGCCAAGCCATGTGCTTGCGCAGGCACAGAGTGCCAGTGTAAGAGATGGCATGATATGGAGGTGTATTCCTTCTCAGGCCTGCAGAACGTCCCTCCCTTGGCCCCAGAACGAAGATCCGCTCTCGAGGACTACTCCCAGTCGCTGCACACCAGAACTCTGTCTGGCTCTCCCCGCTCCTGTTCTGAGCAAGCTCGAGTCTACGTGGATGATGTGACCATTGAGGACCTATCAGGCTACATGGAGTATTACTTGTATATTCCCAAGAAAATGTCCCACATGGCAGAGATGATGTACACCTGAGAGTGAGAACTTAAATTCATATGCTGTAAACCAATGAAGGGTTGTCAGAGAGAGTTAGCTGATGCAGACCTTGTGGCCACTTTACGTGAGAAGACATCTCTTTCTGCTCACTGTGCTTGCAATAAAAAACTTTTCTTGGCATCTCAGTTAATCTTCATTCTTTAAATATATTCTGAATTCTTACATACCCATCAAGGCAAGCAGATCAAAGAAAATCCTTCTCATCTAGGAATGTTTGTGGGGATGAAGACACCGTAATTACTGGAGACTGGCAGTACTGGGTATGTGCTGGAAGCAGAGCGTATTTCTCAGATCTGTTTACGAATGGTAGCCAGGGAAAGCGAAGTGTGCTTTGTGACTGGATGAGCGTTTGCCATGTTGTGGTTGCCAGCCCAGAATGTTAGAAGTTAAAAGACTGACTTGAACCACCTCTGATCTAATGCAGGATTTATGTCATTTAAGGTGTCTTGTTATTGTTGAGCCAGAGATCGAAGGTTTAGTTAATTTGAATAAACTAGCTGGCCCGCCCAGCGGTGTTTGGGAGAGTCATTAACCATCACAAAATAAATCCCTACTGGGTCTGTGACCTTTTATACGAAGTTTCTCAAGAAGCTGCTTCGAGTGGGCTGTTAGCTGGAGAGGGGCTTGTAATACTTGAAACTAGTGTGCAGCTCTGGCCTTTCTCTGTGTAGCATGTTTCTGGAAATCAGTGGTAGCATGGGTCTTATACCACAGATTCAAGTAGTCTTGATATTTATTATCTCTCTGAACCACTCTTCCACCTTAGCAACCTCCAAAGAAAATTTTGTACATGCTGTAGCCTGATACACTCCTGGTTGACCATCTAAACATTCGTGCCAAAATCGGGTTGGACAAAAAAAAGCCAGGCTTGTTGGCGCACACCTGTATTCCTAATGCTTGGGAGGCTGAGCCAGGAGTATAGCAGGTTTTTGGCTAGCCTCAGAAACTTAGTGAGGCCTGTCACAACTTAGACTCCTGTTCTAAATAAGAAATATAGAGCTAGGGGTATAGCTTAGAGGTAGAACACCCCTGGGTTCAGTTTCTAGCACGTGCACACGCGCGTGCGCGCGCGCGCACACACACACACACACACACACACACACACAGAAGCAGCTTAGGAAGACAGGAGAGCGGCTTGCCTTTGAAATGTACAATGGCTTGCTGAATGTAGACTAGGGAAGGCGCACAGTCAGGAGGCTTTTGGTGAACCAGGCAAGGGCTTTTGGTGGCTGGACACTTGGTGGTGCAAAAGATGTGTTCTGGATCCTCCGCCCCACCTGGTGCTGGGGATTGAAACCAGGAGCTCCATCCCCAACTCAACATCTATACCAACTCCGCTGGTATAGATTTGGGAGGGAAAGTTGGGAGTTGTATTTTCTTGTCAAGTCTGAGGCGCTCGTGGGATATGTAGAGATGTTGAGTAGGTGGTTGGATAATGAAATCAGGAGAGGTACAGGCTGCAAAGGCAAATTTGATAGCCACCAGTGTGGATGGTTGGAAACCCACAAGATGAGATTGCCTGGGCAGTGAGCCTATGGGAAGAAGTTCAAGGGGCCTGTAGTCGCAGCTGCTCAGGAGGTGGGAGCAGGAGAGCCCCTTCAGTCTAAGAGTTAGAGACCAGTCTGGGCAACATAGTGAGACCCCATTCTGAAAAATGTCAGAGAAACTCTGGGCGTTGTGGTGCACACTTATAATCCTAGTACTTGGGAAGCCGAGCCAGGCAGATTGCAGGTTCAAGGCCATCTTCAAAAACGTAGGCCCTGAGCAACTTAGGCCCTGTTTCAAAATAAAAAGGGCTAGGGGTGCAGCTTGGAGGTAGAATGCCCCTGGGTTCAATCCCCAGGGGGGGGAAAAAAAAAAAAAAAAGGACTCATGGTGCAGAGGCTGGAACATGAAGAGGACCAGGGAGCCTGGGCAGAGCCAGGAGGGGTCCTAGGATCCTCCTCAAGAGGCGTTTCGGGAGGGCAGATGAGGAGTGCTCACTGCTGCAGACACAGGTAACCAAGCTCTGCCCCACAGCAGAGGGGTGTGTGTGTGTGTGTGTGTGTGTGTGTGTGTGTGTGTGTTTGTGTGTGTGTCTGGGGATTGAACCCAGGGGCATTCTACCTCCAAGCCACACCCTCATCCTTTTTTATTTTTTGTTTGGAAACAGGGTCTCACAAAGTTGCTAATAGTCTCACTGCATTCTGAGGCTGCCCTCAAAGCTGTGAGATTCTCTTGTCTCAGCCTCCCAAGGATACTGGCATGTGCCACTATACTAGGCTGCTTCTTTTTTTTTTTTTTTTTTTTTTTTTTTTTTTTTGCGGGTCTGAGGATGGAACCCAGGGGCATTCGACCTTTGAGCTACACCCCCTGCCCTATTTTTTATTCTTGGTTTTGAAACCGGGTCTCACTGAGCTGCAGAGGGCCTCACTTAGTAGCTGAGGCTGTCCGCGAACCGCGATCCTCCAGGTTCCAGCCTTCCGAATGCTGGGATTACAAGCGTGCGCCACCACGCCCGGCTACACTAGGCTTCTTTATGAATCTTTTTGGAAAAAAGATGGTCCTTGTTTCAGATGACTCTTGGTTCAGGGGAGGAGCCAGCCTGGGGGAGTGCAGCTAAGCCAGCTGGAGATGCATCTGGGGAGGGAGGGTCCCAGGAGGAGCTTCCGGGAGTTGATGCCGAGGGCCTCTGGGTGCTGGGTGCTGGCCTCTCTCTGCTCTAGACCTGGCCCCCGCTCCCAGGCTCCATGGGCAGCAGCTCAGCTTCACCAGTGGGGGAGAAACAGGCTGAGGAAGATGTGGAGTGGCAGCGCCCACCCAGTGACTAGCCGGGTAGGTAGGCAGGAGCATCGCAAGTCCACGGCCAGCCTGGGGGGTTTAGTGAAGTCCTGCCTCAAGATAAAGGGGTTGTGGTGGCACACACCTGTAATCCCAGTACTTGGGAGGCTGAGACAGGAGGTTCACAGATTCTAGACCAGCCTGAGCACCTTAGTGGGCATAGCTCAGTGGTAGAGCCCTTGCCTAGTATGTGTGAGGCCCTGGGTTCCACCCCCAGCATCACACGTGTGCATGCATGCGCACACACATGCACACGAAGAGAAAGAAGAAAATCTTAGGAAGAAGAAAAAGTATAATAGCTACCTTTAAGAACAGTTTACACTGGACATGGTGGTGCACACTTATTATCCCAGTACTTGGGAAGCTGAGGAGAGGATTGCAGGTTCGAGGACAGCCTCAGCTAGTAGTGAGACTGGTCAACCTAGTGAGACCCTGTTTCAAAATAAGGAATAAAAAATAGACTGGGGGTGTAGCTTGGAGGTAGAATGCCCCTGCGTTCAATCCCCAATACCACAAAACCAAACTAACACACAGTTTAGAATTCAGGTTTAGGAAGTTCCATTTAGTGTGAAGAACTATTTTCCTAAGGAAAATCTGTTATAACACAAATGACCACGAGAGGGCCCCCCTCCCCTGACGTGCACCAGGTTAACTGAAGGGGCGGAGCCACGGTTTATCCAAAGCTCAGCACCGGGCAGGTAAGCAAGTGCCAAATTTGTCAATCTGATTTGACAAAATTAAACTTTTTAATTGCATTTTTAAATTAATTTAAAAATTTAAAAATAGGATACCACAGAGTAAGACTGAGTGAACACGTGTAAGGAATGGTTTGATGTCAAGGTATTTCCTATTTAGTCTTTTTAGTGACTATTAAGCATGATGACTTGAAAAGCAATTTGTTATGTTAGAGTAATAGTAGCAATAGTAGCCAGGCGTGGTGGTGCACGCTTGTAAATCCTAGTACTTGGGAGGCTGAGATGGGAGGATCGAGAGTTCAAGCCCAGCCTCGCCAAGTTAGTGAGACCTTCTACAACTTAATGTAGACCCTGTTTAATAAAAAATAAATAGGGCTGGGGTGTACCTCAGAGGTAAGAGTTCTCCTGGGTTCAATTTCCAGGAATACACACATGCACACACACAGAGTAGAAATAGCTGGGCATGGTGTTGTGTGCCTTAATTCCAGTACTTAGAAGGCTGAGACAGGAGGATCAGAGGTTCAAGGATAGCCTCAGCAAGTAATGAGACTCCTCAACCTAGCAAGACCTTATTTCAAAATAAAATAGGGCTGAGGGTATAGCTCAGAGGTAGAATGCTCTGGGTTCAATAACCAGTAACACACACACACACACACACACACACACACACACACACGAAGTAACTTATTTATTAGATGTTTTATCAGGCACACATTTTTAGGGCATTAATGCATTCTAAGCTGTTTTATAGTATGAGCTCCCCACCCAGCCATATGAAGTAGATCCAGTTAGATCCAATTTTCCTTAGCAGTGATCCCTGGGGGAGGTTCTTTTACATGTGGCTACAGAACATGAACAATGGTCTAGATCACAGGCGCGCAGCTCCTGAGGAGCAGAGCTGGGATTTGTACACGTCACTCCCCCAACCCCCACCCCGCCTATAGGACGGCAGTGGACTCACAAATTTATAAACATTATAAGATGGTTTTGTTATTTGAAACTGTGTGTGTGTGTGTGTGTGTGTGTGTGTGTGTGCGCGCACGCTCGCGCGCGCGTGCATGCGCACATGTATGGAACTGGAGATTGAACCAAGCGGTTCTGTCCCTAAGCTACACCTCCAGCCCTATTTTATTTTTTTAAATTTTGAAACAGGGTTTCATTAAGTTGCTGAGGGCTTCACTGAGTTAAGGTTGACCACAAACCTGAAATCCTCCTGTCTCATCTTCCCAAGTACTTAGGATTACAGGCGTGAGCCACTGTGCCTGGGTTTACAGTGATTTTTAACTAGGGATGGGGATCAAATTTGGGGAACTTTTTAATGCGAATACGGTGATTAGTGCTTGGGAGGCCGAGACAGGAGGATCGCAGTCTCAGCAACTTAGCAAGACCCTGTTTCAAAATAAAAACAGCTGAGTGTGGTGGCGCACGCTTGTAATCCCAGCACTCAGGAGGCTGACAGGATTACGGTTCTCGGACAGCCTCAGCTACTTAGTGAGGTCCTTTGCAACTCAGTGAGGCCCTGTTTTCAAAATAAAGAATAAAAAATCAATAGGGCTGGGGATGTCACTCGGAGATAGAATGCCCCTGGATTCCATCCCTAGTACCACAAATAATACTGAAAAAAGGGCTAGGCGTGTAGTTCAGAGGTAGAATGCTTGGGGGTTCGGTTTCTTTCTTTTTTTTTTTTTTTCTTTTCTTTTCTTTTTTTTTTTTTTGGTAGTACTGGGGTTCCTGGAAGCTCTTCTACCTCCGGGCTACACTCCCAGACCTATTTTTTATTTTTGGAAACAGGGTCTCTTAAGCCAGCATGGCTGGCTTCGAACCTGCACGATGCTCCTGTCTCTGCCTCCCAAGCGCGGGGATTACAAGCGTGTGCCACCACGCCCGGCTTGGGGATTAAATTTCTAATACAAGAAGAAAAGGCAACCACCCAATTTCTCTCCTTGGACCATCTAACTCCATAGGCCTGGGGTAGGGCTCTGGTATCTGTTTATTTTATTGTTGCTATTGTAATTATTATTCTGGTACTGGGGGTTGAATCCAGGGCCATTCTACCTCCAAGTTACACCTCCAGCCCTTTTTGTTTTTTATTTTGAATGAGGCCTTGCTAAGTTGCTGAGGCTGGCTTCCAGCCTGTGATCCTCCTGTCTCAGCCTCCCAAGTACTGGAGTTACAGGCGTGTACTTGGGAGTTACTGCACCCAGCCAGGTGACAGGTTTGTTGTTTTTGTTTTTTGGGGGTTTTGGTAGTAGGGATGGAACCTAGTGGCATTCTACTTCTGGGTTACATCCCCAGCCCTATTGTTTTTATTCTTTATTTTGAAACAGGGTCCCACTGAGTTGCAAAAGGCCTCACTAAGTAGCTGAGCTGCAAATCGCGGTCCTCCTGTCTCAGCCTCCCGAATGCTGGGATGACAAGCGTGCGCCACCACGCCCAGCTCAGATGACACTTTTTAATCCACTGCTATTCCATGCAAGGCTGAATGCACGAGGTTGAATGTCGAAGGGGCTTTGTAAGGTCGTGGGGATCCGTAAGGCCGGGACTGTGCACATGAGGGAACTAAGTCATAAGGACTCTTAATCAGCCGGGTGGAAAGGAGAGAACATTTTCTACCCATGTCAGAAACGTGAACAAAACTTGGGCAGTGACTTGAAGTGGCCTGAGTCATGGGGTTTGGAAATACGTCAGATTTATGAGGTCAGATAACAGTCTCTCTCCAGTGCCTTCACTTTTTTGGTGATTTCTACCCCTGCCCCCACCCCTGCTCTTACGCACGCACGCACGCACACGCACGCACGCACGCACGCAGCTTCCTATTCTTGGTGGCTCTTATCTTGCTCATGGCTCTCTACCAGTAGTGCTGGTTTTGATTGGGATTTCCAGTCGCCGGCCCCTGCTCAGCCTCTGCTCCTGGAGATTTATTCCCTTCACTGCAGTTTGGTGGGAACTAGAGTGCTGGGAATCTCCCCAGGCCCTGAGCTCTTGACCCTGCCCCAAGCGCTTCCTGAAGTCCTGCCTCACAGGCTCTTTGGACTCAAGAGCATAAGAGGGCTTGGACAGGGAGATTAAAAAGAAAAAGAGCAAGTCAGGCTTAGTTGTGGCGCACGCCTGTAATCCCAGGATTTGGGAGACTGAGACAGGAGGATCGCAGGTTTGAGGACAGCCTCAACAGTATGGTGAGACTCAGCAACGTAGAACCTGTTTCAAAACAAAAGGTTTGGGGTGTAGCTCGGAAATAGAATGCTCCTGGGTTCAATCCCTAGTACCACGGGTGGGCAGGCGGAGTTTACCATCCTGGGTATTTCAAAGTTGGCCTCATCCCGACCTGGCCATGCCCAGAAACAGGCAGGGTGGCCTCTCCCCTCAGGGAGGCTTTTGCCCTCCAGCCAGAGAGGAGAGGCTTTTTGCCCTGACTTCTCCCCAGGTTCCTGGACTCGGTTCTACTGCATCTTGTAGACTGTCGCCAGAACCTCACCTCTCCTCCTCCCTCCCCCTCCCCCGCCCCCGCCCCTCCCCCTTCATCTCCCCTCCCCCACCCCTCCCCTTCCTCTCCCCTGCCCCTCCCCCTCCTCTCCCTCTCCCCTCCCCTTCCTCTCCCTCTCTCCTCCCCTGCCCCTCCCCCTTCCTCTCCTCCCCTCCCCCTCCCCTCCCCTTTCCTCTCCCCCTCCCCTCCCCCTCCCCTCCCCCTTCCTCTCCTTCCCTCCCCCTCCTCTGCCCCTCCCCCTTCCTCTCCCTCTCCCCCCTCTCTTTTCTGAGCACCTCTCTGCCTCTAAAAGCATACATGGAGCCAGGCACAGCGACTCCCGCCTGTTATCCCAGTACTTGGGAGACTGAGACAGGAGGATCACAGGTTGGAAACCAGCCTCAGCAACTTAGGCCCTTAGCAACTTAGCAAGATCTCATTTCAAAATAAAACCCAAAAAGGGCTGGGGGTATAGTATTGATTTAGAATGCCCCTGGGTCCAATTTCCAGTAAATAAACAAACAAACAAACACATGCGCCTCTGCGGAGCTGTCTTTCATTCCTCTGTCTTTCGGGCACTGGATTCCTTGACAGGCCTGGCAGTGGCTGCAGCCCAGGTCCTGTTCCAGCATGCGAGTGGCTTGCCAGCCTCTCCGCCCTGGGGATCTGCGGCCTTCTGGGGTCAGACATTCTGTGGTCTGGCATCCCCTCCCGGCCGCAGACCCAGAGGACCCCAGTGGAGGGAGCCCATACTCATGGGAAGAGAGAACACCGCCTCCTGGGAGTTCTCCTTCCTCACTCCGCTCCGCTCCGTAGCCTCTCCCGGCAGCCCGAGCTCCATTTGAAGCACCCCTCCCTCCCACTTTGAAGGAGGCCGGGCTGGCTGGGGGTTATTTTGGGAGCAGCTTCTGAGATCCAATGGCCTTGTTAGGGCAACACTGACCTTTCTGTCCCAGGAGGAGGGCAGGGCTGGGAAGGGGCGGGGCAGCCGCCAGGGAGACCGCAGGCAGCTGCACACCCACCCGGTGGTGCAGGAGAAGGGGGCCAGCCCCGGGCTGCCACCCTGGGGATCAATCACTCGGTGGGACCTCCACCCCACCCCTTTTGCTGCACTTCTTAAAGGGATCACGCCGCTTTTCCTGGGACTTCATGGAAGCCGGACTTGGGACGCTTTGTGAGGACTTTGAGTCCTTCCCTCTGGCTTCCTCTGCCAGAGGCACCTTCCTGGGGCTGAAGGAGGAGCCGTCCAGGCATGGCACTGTCCCCTGGCGCCCCCAGTGCTGAGCTGGCTCCTGGGCTTTTTCAGCCTGTGCTGGCATCTTGCTTTCTCCCTCCTGGGGGGTGGTGATTGTGGGGGCCCAGCCTGAGGCCTGGGAAGCATCAGGTACCCCACACCCCCTGCACCCAAGCTGGCGGGCGGGCAGGCTACCGGGGGCGAGGATGAGATGAGCGGGGGCCGCTTTGACTTTGACGATGGCGGGGCGTACTGTGGGGGCTGGGAGGGAGGCAAGGCCCACGGGCACGGACTGTGCACCGGCCCCAAGGGCCAGGGCGAGTATGCGGGCTCCTGGAACTTTGGTTTTGAAGTGGCAGGTGTCTACACCTGGCCGAGCGGAAACACCTTTGAAGGATACTGGAGCCAGGGCAAACGGCACGGGCTGGGCATAGAGACCAAGGGCCGCTGGCTCTACAAGGGCGAGTGGACGCATGGCTTCAAGGGACGCTACGGAACCCGGCAGAGCAGCAGCAGCGGCGCCAAGTACGAGGGCACTTGGAACAATGGCCTGCAGGACGGTTATGGCACGGAGACCTACGCAGATGGAGGTGAGCCGGTGGGCCAGGGTGGGCCGGGAGGCACCGCACAGAATCACAGGGCTCTGGGCAAGCTGCTCTATCTCGCTGTGCACCCATTTTCTTGTTAATAAAGGTGGGGCCAATAAGGGGGTTGTTGCAAAGATTAGCAGGAGTGCTTGGTGCCAGGCCTGCCATATAAGTACACTCAACACTCACTCGGCAATATGAACTTCTGCTGTCTGCATGCCAGGCGTGCAAACAGCTGGGGAGGAGATTCCAGCTCATGCTCTAGCAGAATCAGGATCTTAACTTTGCCATGAAAATTATGTTCAAGTAATAGATCATGAGGATCATTCATTCATTTACTCATCCGTCCACTTAAGTATCCATCCATCCATCCATCCATCCATCCACACACACATCTATCCATCCATCCATCCATCCATCCATCCATCCATCCATCCATCCACACACACATCTATCCATCCATCCATCCATCCATCCAAAAGCCTATCCATCCATCCAAAAGCCTATCCATCCATCCACAATCCATCCATCCACACATCCATCCATCCATCCATCCACACATCCATCCATCCACACATCTATCCATTCATCCACAATCCATCCACACACACACACACACACACACACACACACACACACACACACACACATCCATCCATCCATTCATCCATCCATCCATCCACCCATCCACCCATCCACACATCCATCCACTCACCAATCCAAAACCCTCTCCATCCACCCACCCAGCCACCTGCCCGCCCAGCCAGCTGTCTGCCCCAGGCATCCCTGCGCTCTGCATATGTCTGCAGTACTTTCTATTTGTAGGCATCATGCACAGGATTCGCTATAACGAGGAATAGACACAGGCCCTGGCAGACGGCTGCAGGCACATAGTTACACACAAATACGTAGAGAGGTGCGGAGAAAAGGGCAGGTGGGTCTGAGGAGGACAGGGACACTTCAGAGCAGGTGGCCCCCGGCGCGATCTGGTGGGAGGGTGGGGAGTGCGGCAGGCGCCGGGGGCCGGCCTGGGAGAGCGGAGTTTGTACAGAGGCTCACAAGCGTGAGAGGAACCATGCTTGAGAAAACGGAAAGGAGTTTTCTGTGGCAAAACCGCCCTGGGAAGCGGCAGAGCAGGGGCATGACCTCATGTGTGGAATGAGACCTGGGACGGATCACTTATCTGAGCCTCGGTTTCCTTGTCCATAAAAATAGGCCCTTTTTGTGGCACTGGGGGTGGAACCCAGAGGCTTTTCTATCTCCTCTCTATACTCCCTGACCCTTTATACTTTATTTGGAAACAGGGTCTCACTAAGTTGCTGAGAGCCTCACTCAGTAGCTGAGGCTGGCTCTGAACCTGCGCGATCCTCCTGTCTCAGCCTCCCGAGCACTGAGGTTACAAGTGTGCGCCACCACTCCTGGAAAATGAGCCTTTTTCTACTGGGATTGAATCCAGGGGCATTTTATCTCTAGGCTACACCCCAGCACTCCCTACTTATTTATTTATTTATTTATTTATTTATATTTTTATTTATTTATTTATTTATTTATTTATTTATTTTTGCGGGTCTGGGGATGGAACTCAGAGGTATTTGACCTCCGAGCCACACCCCCTGCCCTATTTGTTATTCTTTATTTTGAAATAGGGTCTCTAAGTTGTGGAGGGCCTCATTAAGTAGCTGAGGCTGTCTGCGAACCACAATCCTCCAGTCTCAGCCTCCCGAATGCTGGGATTACAAGCGTGTGCCACCATGCCCGGCTTTATTTATTTGTTTTCAATGTGGTCTCACTAGGTTGCTGAGATCTCGCTATGTTGTGGAGGCTGTCCTCAAACCTATGATCCTCCTGTCTCAGCCTCCCAAGTACTGAAATTACAGTTGTGCATCACCATACCAGTCTTAAAATGGGCCGCTTTTGCACATGAGTACTGCTGGAAATGCGTGTGGACAGGAAGCATCCGTATCCTCTGTTCCCAGGCAGAAGTGCCAGTTCGGGGGCCTCATCCAGAACCTCTGAACCAGGATCTGTGTACAAGGCCCACGAAGCTGTTTTAATCAGCTCACCAGGCAAATGTGTGTGCTGAAGTTTTAAGTGTTGCTTCATGAGTGCAGTGGTGTGTGCCTGGAGGCCCAGCCACGCAAGAGACAGAGGCAGGAGGACCACTTGGGCTCAGTGATAGAAAACCAGTCTGGGAGCCAGGCGTGGTGCCGCACGCTTATAATCCCAGTACTTGAGAAGCTAGATGGAGGATCGCGCAGGTTCGAAGCCAGCCTCAGCTGTTTAGTGAGGCTCTCAGCAGCTTAGTGAGACCCTGTTTCAAAATAAAATATAGCCGGGCGTGGTGGCGCACGCTTGTAATCCCCACGCTTGGGAGGCGGAGACAGGAGGATCGCACAGGTTTGAAGCCAGCCGCACTGGCTTAAGAGACCCTGTTTCCAAATAAAACCTATAAAATAGGTCTGGGAGTGTAGCCCGGAGGTAGACAGGCTTCCAGGAACCCCAGTACCACAATAAATAAATAAATAAATAAATAAATAAATAAATAAATAAATAAAAAATATAATATAAAATAGGGCTGGGGGTGTATCCCGGAGGTAGAAGGCCCCTGGGTTCTACCCCCTGTATCACAGGAAGGAAGGCAGGCAGGCAGGCAGGCAAAACCAGCCTGGGCAATAAAGCAAGAGCCCATCTCAAAAAGGAAAATAAAATAAAACAAATTAGTTTTGTTTTAAATCGGGCTAGCAAACTGTAGAATGCAGGCCAAATTGGCTGCTTGCCTGTCTTATGCAGCTTGTAAGCTGAGTAGCTTTACATTTTCTTTGAAAATAAAATCAAAAGAAGAGCAATATTTTGTGGCACATGGAAAGCCCTGCACATGACCCTTAGTGTTGCCTAGGGTCCTGCAAAGCCCAAGGGTGGACTGTCTCCCTCCTTGTAGAGAGTGTTTGTGGGCTCCACTTCAAATGGTCAGATTGCTTCTGACTCTGCATAATTCTATGACATCTTCCTAATGTGCGCATAGCTCAAAACTGTGGCTAATTAGAAAAGCAATCTGTTGGCACCGGAAGGCGCTGGCAGGCTAGCCTGTCTTCACTAGTCCCCCTTCTTTTGATAGGAAGTGGGCACTCTGGGAGTGGGCTGGGGGGTCTGGAGAAGCAGCAGCGCCCCTGCTCCCAGCCCAGGCTGCCATGCGGTTCGCTGCAGCAGAGGCCAGCGGAGCAGCGTGGGGTGCGGGGGCGCCTAGCGAGGCCCTGCCATCCAGTGTGTCTGGGTGGTCACGAGGCGGTGTCCCTTGAGTTTTTGGGAGTGGATGCATATGGCAGCTGTCGGGACTGGCAGTGCTGAGGACACAGGCTCCACAGCTGGCTAGCTTGGTGACCTTGAGCGGTTCACTGACCCTCTCCAGTTCGGAGCCGTGCAGCTCCCTGGTTGGCTGTGCCGCCGCTGTGCGAGGCTCTGAGGATGCAGCGAGAGCGAGCCTCAGTTCCTCTGGTGATGAGATGGGGATAACCCTGAGCGCTCGCAGGGTGTAGTTACCAGGCCAGGCCGTGCGTTGTGAGCACGCACCAGGTCTTCCTTCACTGGGCTCTCTCCAAACCAAGGGCAGAACAGTGTTTGTGCGCACACGCGCGTGTGTTGATGTGTGCTGGGGATCTAGATGTGAGTCAGAGAGGCACACGTGGCTGGGTTAAGGTGGACATGGGAAATAATAGGCTGATCTCCCCAACTGTCTGAAAGAGGCAAAACCTGTTCATTCAGCCAGGCGTGGTGGCGCACGCTTGTCATCCCAGCATTTGGGAGGCTGAGATGGGAGGATGCGGTTCGCTTACAGCTTCAGCTACTTTGTGAGGTCTCTGCAACTCAGTGAGACCCTGTTTCAAAATAAAGAATAGGCCGGGCGTGGTGGCGCACGCTTGTAATCCCCGCGCTTGGGAGGCGGAGACAGGAGGATCGCGCAGGTTCGAAGCCAGCCGCGCTGGCGTAAGAGACCCTGTTTCAAAAATATAAAATAGGTCTGGGAGTGTAGCCCGGAGGAAGAAGGGCTTCCAGGAACCCCAGTACCACCAAAAAAAAAAAAAAAAAGAATAAAAAAATAGAGCAGGGGGTGTAGCTTGGAGGTCAAATGCCCCTGGATTCCATCCCCAGACCCACACAAAAACCCCATTCATTCATTCATTTGATATTCCTGGGCACCTCCTCTCTGCCAAGCACCATCCCACAACACATTCTAGGACCTAGAGTAACGACCAAGATGGTGATCTCAGGGCTGCTCTCAAGGATCCCCTGTGTAGTGGAGACAGAAATAAACGGAAAGACAATCCTAGATGTAATTTTCAGAGGTCACTATTGTTATGACATAAAATCAGAGGGAAGAGAGTAGTGTTTTATTATTTTTTTATGGTGCTGGGGATTGGACCCAGGGGTGTTCTACCTTCAAGATATACTCCCAGCCCCTTATATTCTTTTTCTGTTTGGAAACAGAGTCTCTCTAAGTTGCGGAGGCTGGCTTTGAACCTGTGATACTCCCCTCACATCCCCAAACACTGGGATTGCATGTGTGCGCCACAGTGCTCTTCTTGAGAGCGGTATGCTTGTTTTGGTTTTTTCTTTTTGCAGAACTGGGGATTGAACCCAAGGGCATTCTACCTCTGAGCCCCATCCCCGGCCTTATTTTTTATTCTTTTTTTTTGTGTGTGTGGGGGGTCTGGGGATGGAACCCAGGGGCATTAGACCTCTGAGCTATACCCCCTGCCCTATATTTTATTCTTTATTTTGAAACAGGGTCTCACTAAGTTGCAGAGGGCCTCACTAAGTAGCTGAAGCTGGCCGCGAACCATGCTCCTCCTGTCTCAGCCTCCCATGTACTGGCATGACAAGCCTGCGTCACCCCACCCAGCTGAGAGTGGGGTTTTTAGATACAGGGTGGGGAGGACTAGCGAGGAGGTGAGGACTTCCAGGAGAGGGAGCGGCAATGCAAAGGCCTGAGGCAGGCCCGGCCTTGGCACCTTTGGCCAGACCCTGATTAAATATGGGGTGCAGCAGGAGTCCCAGTTGGAATTTGGGCGTGGGGCACATCCAGGTTTGCAGGCCCTGGGTTTTACTCCAGGTGTGCCCAGGAGCTCTCCGGGGTCACCAGCAGACCTGAGGCTCACTGGTCTGGCAGAGGCGTGGACTCCCCTGAGATGGCCCTGCATCCAACGGGCCTACAAACCTCCTGGATCCTCTCCCCCGAGCCTCACACGAGGTGTAACTGTCCAAAATTAGATGTGGCCACTGCTTCGGAAAATCTCCTTAATCAACCTGTCATCAGTGCTCCGAGGGTGTGTTAAGGACCCGCCCTTTGCCCTATCCCGGGGCACCGAGGGGAATGTGGGCGGGTGAGAGCCTGTGCCCGGGCACCAGCCTGGGTCAGGCCTGCTCTGCTGAGTTCTTAACCTCCCGCCTTCATTTCCTCACCCTTAGAAGGGACCTGCCCTAAGCCACCCAGGAGCTTCTCAAGGGATAAACGAGAGTTGGCATGCCTATTAACCATGTTTTATTTTTATTTATTCATTTTGTGTTACTGGGAATTGAGGGGCATTCTATCGCCAAGCCACACCCCAACCCGATTTCATTTTTTAATTTTGGAACAGGGTCATGCTGAGTTGCTGAGGCTGGTCTCAAACCTGCAATCCTCCTATCTCAGCCTCCCAAGCACTTGGATTACAGGCATGTGACACCATGCCCGACCTCTTAACTCTTATTAATCTATTCATTAAATATCTAACTGCATGATTATTTATGAAGCCAGAGCGATACTAAAGTGGCAGGTATAGCCCTGGCCTTCCAAGGGACTCTAGCAGGAAGTGGTGCTGTGTGGTCCGGGAGGAGTGACAGGGACCAAGGAGGTGAGAGGTGGGGACTGAGCATCCAGGGAGGCTTCCCGGAGGAGGTGTGAGCTGAGTCCTGGAGTATGTGCCGGAGGGAGTCTGACTCCTCCAGGTCAAGAGAGGGGCCCCGGAAAGTCAGGAGGCCCCAAAGTCGCCGCTCAGCCAGGGGGTGGAGCTGAGACTTGCAGAAAGTGAAGACTCTGCCCCCACCTGGTCCCGCAGTCAGCTGTCACGGGTCACCACCTGCTCGACCACGGGAAGCCACGGCTGCAGCTGCTCCTGCTGACCCGTCGTAGACAGGGAAACCAATTTAGCGGGTCAGGACCTATGTTTTTCAAAATGAAACTAGAGTATGGCAGAATATTAAGTATCAGAATGTCTCACAAAGGATAAGATGAAGTATCATTTCCTAAAATGTTTGTTCAGTTGAGTGTGTGTGTGTGAGTGTGTGTGAGTGTGTGTGAGTGTGTGTGAGTGTGCGTGTGTGAGAGTGTGTGCGAGTGTGTGAGTGTGCATGCGTGTGTGTGAGAGTGTGTGTGAGTGTGTGTGTGCGTGTGTGTGTGTGAGTGTGTGTGTGTGTGTTTCACGATGTAAAATGTAGTTCTTATCGTAGTCAGAGTCAAAAAGCTTGAAAATCAGCTGCATAAGGTAGCACACGCTTATAATCCCAGTACTTGGGGAGGCTAAGGCAGGAGATCACAGGTTCAAGGCCAGCCTCAGCAACGTATCGAGGCTCTCAGCAACCTAGTAAGATCCTCTGTCAAAATTAAGAAAGAAAGAAAATAAGTCTGGGGGTGTAGCTCAGGGGTAGAATGCCCCTGGGTTCAATTCCCAGTATATAAAAAAAAAAATAAAAAAGTTGAAAATCACTCTTTTGGCCTCTACCTCAAAGCCCCTGTCTTCCTACCTCGGTAGACCCTCCCTCCACTCCAAGCCCTTGCTTCGCTCGGGGGTTAAGCCCTTCAGCTCTGGCAAGGGAAGGGAGGGGCCTCAAGCCCTGCTGGAGCCTTGTGGCCCCTCCCCTGCCCCCCCTCCTATGGTCCTCATTCCTCCTCTGGCTATATAAAGCAAAGCTAAGAATAGCTCTGACTTAAAGCTTGCACACACATACCCCAGTCTGAAGGAGCGATGGCGGCGCCCGAGCCCATAGCCTCACCCAGCACTAGAAGGGCCGTTCTGATCCTCAGAGGCCCGTAAACTGAGTCCTGAAACTGCAGTCCAGAGGTGCACATATGTGTAGAGACTACCTGTGGTTTTTCTGAGAGGTGTTTCCTCATATAGCAATTTAATTCCTTTTTTTTTTTTTTTTTAGTACTGGGAATTGAACCCAGGGACATTCTACCCCTAAGCTACACCTGCAGCTCTTTTTATTTTTTATTTTGAGACAGAATCTTGCTAAGTTGCTGAGGCTGGTCTCAAACCTGAAATCTTCCCGTCTCAGCCTCCCAGGTACAGGTGTGCGCCACTATGCCCAGCTAGGAATTTTTTTTTTTTTTTGTAGTGCTAAGGATTGAACCAGGGGCATTCTACCTTCGCCCTATACCCCCAGCCCTATATTTTGAAACAGGGTCTCACTAAGTTGGGAATGGCCTCACTAAGTAGCTGAGGATGGCTGTGAACCTGTGACCTTCCTGTCTCAGCCTCTCAAGTACTGGGATTACAAGTGTGCACCACCATGCCTGGATCAGGAACTGGATTCTTAAAGTAATCTCATGCTCAAATTTAGAATCACTGCTTAGTTCAGTACTCAAAATATTGTAATGGCGCTGGGCGTGGTGGTGTATGCTTGTAATCCCAGCATTCAGGAGGCAGAGACCGAAGGATGGTGGTTCGTGGACAATCTCAGCTGCTTAGTGAGGCCCCTTCACAACTCAGTGAGACTCTGTTCCAAAACTTAAAAAAGACTAAAAAAAGCCGGCCGTGGTGGCACACACTTGTAATCCCTGCGTTTGGGAAGCAGAGACAGGAGGATCGTCCAGGTTCAAAGCCAGCCTTGCTGGCTTAAGAGACCCTGTTTCCAAATAAAAAA
>NC_137805.1:35288804-35296304 GCF_963383645.1 Muscardinus avellanarius
TCAGAGGTCGAAGTTCCATCCCCAGACCCACAAAAAAAAAATATGATTGAGGCAATGAAATGAAATAATCTATATCTATATTATCTCGTATGTATGTGTGTATATCATCTATGTGTATATGTATATCACTTAGCACAATTCTTGGCACATAGGAAATGCCAAAATGTATATTCTCCTTCCAATCCCCCTGAGGGTAAATTAATATCTGAACGTCCTGAACCGTAGCTGTCTGTATCTTGGGGACAATATTTTAGCACAAAACTAGCACAAAATATTATATTTTAAATATTTAGCACAAAACTTGGACTTGGGACCAGTGAGTGAAACGTTGATTCTTAGCTCCCTGCCTTGACATCCTGCCAGTGTTGGGAGAACCCATGCCAGGCATGATTCCATTTCGAATCAGCATAATTTAACCTCATCTTGAAAACCTCATGTCTCAGTTCCCAGCCAGGGGCCAGCGTGACAGCTGCCTAAGCTGCTGTCCGGGCGGCTTCTCGGCATTATCTGGAGATCCCAGGGGAGTAGAAGGCCCCTCAGCAAGACAGGAAAGTGGACACAGTTTTTCCTCTCTGTGGTCTTGTTCCTGTGATTCATGTGTCCGACCAAATCTCTGCTGACGTGCCCTGCCCAAGGCAGGCCCTCGGGATTTATGGAGCTAGACAGTTCCAGGGCCCGCTCATTTCGTGTCCCCAGCAGCTGCTCCCTGGACCAGCCCTTGCCCACCACTCCCTGGTAAGGAATGTCAAGTCTCATTTTCTGAGAGCCCTGGGTGAGAGAGAGGCTGAGAGGGACAGAGTTACTTCCTACCATAGACCAGAAAGCCGTCCTCGTTCACGGAGTGGGTAGGCCATGAGGTCAGCCCTCCTGGCTCCTCCCGCGTGACCTCTGCTCCCTATTTAAGGCTGCTGGGAGTTGACAGGGTCAGACGTGTGTCCTGCAGAGGCCACAGAGCATTGCAGGGCTCGAGGGACTTCAGATCTCTCCCCAGTGGCCAGCTGTGAGCCCCTGGTGCTGCAGGTGTTCATATTTTTGTTGTCTGACCTGAATCCCCCTGCAGACAGTGTACAGCATGGCCAAGGCCTGGTGTGTGTGCAACCTGCAGGAAATGCTGCTCGACACACGTCCTTACTGCTTTTATTTAGATTTATTTATTTATTTATTTTTGTGGGACTAGAGATTGAATCCAGGACCACTGTACCTCTGAGCTCCACCCCCAGCCCTATTTTATTATGAAACAAGGTCTCACTAGGTAGATGATAGTCTCACTACTTGCTGAGGCTATTCTCGAACCTGTGATCCTCCTGTCTCAACCTCCCAAGTACTAGGATTATAGACATGCACCATCACACTTGGCTTTTATTTGTGTGTGTGTGGTACTGGGGATTGAACCCTAGGGCATTCTGCCTCCAAGCTACACCTCCAGCCCTATTTTTTATTTTTTATTTTGAAACAGAGTCCCATTAAGTCGTGGAGGGCCTCACTAAGTATCTGAGGCTGGCTATGAACCTCTGATCCTCCTGTCTCAGCCTCCCTAGTACTGGGATTACAAGCATGTGCCACCATACCTGGCTTGCTTTTATTTTTAATATATTATTGTTATTATTTTTGTGGTACTAGGGATCAAAACCAGGGGTGTTTTGATCTTTTAGTTATACTCCCAGCTCTATTTCAATAAAAAAAAAATTTTGTGTGTGGTAATGGGGGTGGAACTCAGGGGCTTTTCTACCTCCAGGCTATACTCCAAGACCTATTTTATATTTTATTTGGAAACAGGTTCTCATTAAGTTGCTGAGAGCCTCACTCAGTAGCTGAGGCTGGCTTCGAACCTGTGCGATCCTCCTGTCTCAGCCTCCCAAGTGCGGGGATTACAAGTGCACACCACCACGCCCGGATCATTTTTAAAATTTTGAACCAGGGTCTACCTTTTATTGCAGAGGCCTCACTAAGTGGCTGAGGCTGGCCATGAACATGTGATCCTCTTGTCTCAGCCTTCCAAATACTCAGATTACAGGCATGTGCCACCACATCCAGCTACTGCTTTTATTTTTAATTAGGATGTAATTTTTATTTATTTATTTATTTAATTTATTTATTTATTTATTTATTTGGTGGTACTGGGGTTCCTGGAAACCCTTCTACCTCCAGGCTACACTCCCAGACCTATTTTATACTTTTTTATTTGGAAACAGGGTCTCTTAAACCAGCGCGGCTGGCTTCAAACCTGCGCGATCCTCCTGTCTCCACCTCCCAAGCACAGGGATTACAAGCGTGCGCCACCTCGCCCGGCTAGGATGGAATTTTTAATGGATACCTTCTTAACCAAGTGACCAAAGTTGACATCATTAGTGGCAGGACAAATGGACAGTGTGTGTTCTTGCTGGGATGTACACAGTACCATCTAGATGATGCTCCTGCCAGGAGCGGTGGTGAGAACGAGTGTTTGGTGCAAGACCGTGTGGGCCATTATAAGATTCTTGGCTTTTATAAAAATGAGACAAGCTGGGTGTGGTGGTACATACATGTGATCTCGGTGACTCAAGAGACTGAGGCAGGAGGATTGTAAGCTCCAGACCAGCCTGGGCAGCTCAGTGAGATCCCTCCTCAAAATAAAAAAATCAAGAGGGCAGAGAATGTAGCTCAGTGCTGGGGCGTCCCTGAGTTTCATTCCCAGAATTGCAAAATGAATAAATAAACTAATTACTTAAAAAAAAAAAAAAAGCAACAGGACCTGACTTGATTCATTTAAAGGGTTTTTGTTACGGGGCGTGGTGGTGCACACTTGTAATCCCAGTACTTGGGAGGCTGAGACAGGAGGATCACAGGTTCAAAGCCAGCCTCAGCTACATAGTGAGACCCTCCACAACTTAGTGAGACTCTGCTTCAAAATAAAGAATATAAAACAGGGCTGAGGATGTAGTTCGGAGTTAGAATGCCCTTAGGTTCAATCCCCAGTACCATAAATAAATATATACACACATACATACATATATACATACATATGTACATACATAAAATAGAGGGCTTTCACTAACTAGTGTGTTGAGAGGAGGCTCGAGCTAGTGGTCCCTTTGGCAAGTGTTTGAGCTGCATTACGTTTCCCCCATAATGGTCGTGGGCCTTGTTTGGGACAGTGCTGAGACAATTAGTGACAGGTGGGAGAAACACTATGTTTTGGGAAGAGCCGATTTTGCTGATAGACTGAAAAGAGGAGAGAGAGAGGAGTCAGGGTGGGTTTTCGAGGTGTGAGGGTCTGAGGAGGGCAGGGAGGAGGGATGCCTCATAGCCATGCCCTGTGCACAGGCCGGGCCGAGGGGCTCTTCTGAGCCAGACCCTCTCTTGCTGACCTCCCGGAACCCAGTGGGTTCTGCTTTCCAAGGCGCTTGGCGTTGCTGGCGCTCTCAGGCTCACGAAGCTGACCTGGACCTCAGGCCTCGCTGTCAGCGCCCGGCTGATGCGGCCCAGTTAATCCTCTGCTTCTTGTGCGAGCTGTGGGGTGTCATCCGGGGCAGCAGCCTCTGGATGTGGGGGTGTCGGAGCCCTGCAGGCTGAGGGACCTGTCATCCACCCGCTGCAACCCGACCCCCTCTGGGGACCTGTCACAGAGCCGCCAGCTCCCCCGCTTTGGGATATGTCTGTGATCCCAGGAAGCCAGAGCCTGCGGGGAGTTGATGGACGGCGGCATTTGGAAGCCACGGGAAGGGAGTTTGGTGCCAGCTTGCAGGCCAGCCAGAGAGCAAGGCCTCGGGCTCGCTATGGGGAAAGCACAAGCAGCCCAGATGTCACTGAGGGACCGCTCACGCGATTCACAAGACCAAGCGACCAAGCACCACAGAGTAGGGCCACCTGCGCTCACGTGGGAAGGAGCCTAAGTTGTGGCAGGTGGAGAAGCCATTTGAGCACCTACTGTGTGCTAGCTAGCTCTCAGAGACGGGGCACTGGGAGATGGCGAAGGGCCACAGTTCCAGTCTACTTGTTACGTGTATACACCTGTAAGAGGAAAAACACCTGGAAGGACCAGAATTCTCAGTAGTGGTCACTCCGGGGAGACAGTACAGAGCTCTCTCATTTTATATTCTCATCTGTTTTCTTTATTTATTTGCAATGAGCATATATGATTTATATATATATATTTTTGATACTGGAGATTGAACCCAGGAGCATTCTACTTCCAAGCTAAACCCCAGCCCTTTTGTTATTATTATTATTATTATTATTATTTTAATTTTGAAACAAGATCTCACAGTTATTGAGGCTGGCCTTGAACTGCAATACTCCTGTTTCAGCCTTTCAACTACTTGGATTATAGACGCCCAACTTGATTTTTATAATTTTTTTTTTTTTGCATTGGGTCTTGAACCTAGGGGTATTCTACCTCTGAGCTGGATCCCCAGCCATTTTTATTTATATTTTGCTTTGAAACAGGGTCTCACTAGGTTGCTGAGACTCTTACTACGTTGCTGAGGCTGGCCTTGAACCTGTAATGGTCCTGTTTTAGCCTCTCAATTACTGGGACTATAGGTATGTGCCACCATGTCTGGCTGTAATTTTTTAAAAAAGTATTCTCTCCCCAACATTTCAATGTAGACGTGATAAAAAAGCCCTCAAGCTACAAAAAGAGTTTGAGGCGTTCCCCAGGGTCTAGGCTTAGAACCCCGACATTTCTTCTCTGTTCTGCCTCACAGTGGGGCGCTCAGCTCCTCAGGACAGAGCAGGATGCACAGAGCAGGCGAGACGGGAAATCTGTTCTCTAGTCCCAGCTAAGCTACTGCATGACTGTGTTACCTTGGGTAGCTCCCTTTACCTCTCTGAGCCTAAGTGTCTATTATTAGGGAGCCAGACCTTAACTTTTAAGTTGATTTTGTCACACACACACAGTACTAACTAATTTCCCAGCTGTGGTTACCTGGAGATGTGGTGAGTGGAGCCTGCAATCCCATGTTGGGATTCAGCATCGTGATCGATTAGCAATGTCTGCTGTGGACACGGGATAGGAAGAAGTGCCCGTGTGGCAGGTTACTTGCTTTGGACCGGATGGTCTCCAAGTTGTCCTGCAGCTGTGGCCCTCTCAGGAATGAGAGATTCTCACTTCCCCCAGTTGTGATTATCTATGACTGTTTTGCACACTTGCAAATATAAGGGACATGATAATCCATAATAAATATGGGGTGCTAGAGCCAGATCCAACTACTGCCTTGTGAGAACCCATAGTTAATTATTTTTTTTCCCGGTACTGGGGATGGAACCCAGGCATTCAAGCTACACCCTCAGCCCTATTTTTTATTCTTTCTTTCTTTTTTTTTTGGGGGGGGTGGTACTTAGGGTGGAACCCAGGGGCTTTCTGCCTCCAGGCTATACTCCCAGGCCTATTTTCTATTTTATTTCGAAACAGGGTCTCACTAAGTTGCTGAGAGCCTCACTAAGTAGCTGAGGCTGGCTTCGAACCTGTGAGAGCCTCCTGTCTCTGCCTCCCAAGCACAGGGATTACAAGCGTGCGCCACCACGCCCGGCTTTTATTCTTTATTTTGAAACAGGCTCTCACTAAGTTGCAAAGGACCTCACTAAGTAGCTGAGGCTGTCCATAAACCCTGGTCCTCCTATCTCAGCCTCCCCAGTGCTGGGATACAAGCATGTGTCACCACGCCCGGCTAATTTTCATATATTTTTCAAACGAGCTGCTCAACTCTTGGCCATTTGACCAGCCAGGGTGGGAGTATTCACCCAGCGGAAACTGGCTAATGCACAAACCCAGGTTTGTTTATTTTTCCTGAAGAGCTGGTTTGCCAGAATACCACTGAATAATGTGCTAATATGAAATGCCCTTCTCACCTAAATTTAGGGCACCCAACCTTCTCGGTTTGCCTGGAACCTCCCTGGCATTAGCACTTAGAGTCCCATGTCCCGAGAAGCCCTTGGACCTCAGAGACCCTGGGATGAATGGCCACCCACCCAACACTCGTCGGGAGCCTGCGAGCTTGGCGCGGTAACTTGCGGGATCCACACAGCCACCCTGCTCAGGGAACCGGCTAGGCTCGCTTTACCCGAGGAGTCTGGAGTTCCATCCAAGGCCATTCACAGGGTAATGCACTTGACAGTATGTGCTGAGAGCCTTCTGGGCACCCATCGCTGCTGGGTGCTGGCCACGCCGCGGTGCGCAGGTGGAGCTGGCCCTGACCCGGGAGCTGCGTTCTAACCGCGGAGCCCTGCAGCTAGCAGCCACAGAACTGCGGAGTGGCTGGTAATTTAAAGACAGAGAGGAGGAGTGTCCTGGGATGGCCGTGCTGGGAATGTTGGCAGAGCCTTGCTCAGGCGGGACCTGTGGGTCACATCAAGGAGTATGGACTTCATCCCCACGTTAGACTCTGGGGTGCACCCCAAACACCCCTCAGGACTAGGGTCCTCATTTCCCTGCCCTTTAGCGACAGAAGTTGCTGGCCCTTGGCTGTGATATTGTTGTTGTTGTTGTTGGTACTGGGGATGGAAGCTAGGGGCATTCTATCTCTGAGTTATACCCCCAAGCCTATTTTATTGTTATTTGGAAACACAGTCTCACTGTGGCCTCACTAGGTAGTCAGGCAAGTCGCGAACTCGCGATCCTCCAGTCTCAGCCCCCCAAGTACTGGGATTACCAGCGTGTGCCACCACGCCCGGCTCTTGCTGTGATTTTTGGACAACCCTGAAGGGCTACACCAACTCAAGAGATCTCATGCTCAAGGGAAGTGGACAGATTAAAGAGATATTCAGAGCCGGGTGTGGTGGTGCACACCTGTAATCCTCATACTTGGGAGGCTGAGACAGGAGGATCACAGGTTCAAGGCTAACCTCAGCGACTTAGTGACTCCCAGCAACCTTTGCGAGACCCTGTTTCAAAACAAAACAAACAAAAAAGTTAAGAAAGGACTGGGGGAATACTTCAGAGGTAGAATGCCCCTCAGTTCAATGTACGGAGTTCAATCCCTATTGCCAAATCAAAAAACCTGGAAATATTCAGTGGATCTGTCTGTTTCCAATACCCATGCAATTTCCATTTCTCTTTGCTGTCCCCCAAAGGCATGTCAGCCCTTCCTTGCTTCTCTGAATGCAGAGTCCACAGTCTTTGCCAGGGTGGGTTAGAGCCAAGACCAGGCAGGTCCCCTGTACTCAGAGCATCAATGTGGGCGTGCCCGCTCACCGTCCTGTGCACGCCGGGGTCACCGGGTCTGATCTTGGTACTCGGATGAGAGGCCCCGACCCTGGACGCTGGTCCTCACTCCTGCTGTGCTTCAGTCTAAATCCTGTCTGAGCCAGGTGCGGTGGCACACACCTGAAATCCCAGGAAACGGGAGGGTGGCAGGTTCCAGGTCAGTCTCTGCAACTTAGCAACTTAGCAAGATCCTCCCTCAGCAATTTAGCAAGACCTCGCTTCAAAATAAAAAGTAAAAGGGTTGGAGGTGTAGCGTGGAAGTAGAATGCCTCTGGGTTTAATTACCAGCATAAAAAAAAATTATGACCCTGTTTGAA